>NC_061513.1:66914307-66942810 GCF_022539505.1 Lolium rigidum | reverse complement strand
CATGTGACCTACACCCATTGGAGACTCGTGGAAGGGGACTGAGCACGAACACTCAGAGCCACACTAGCACGACATCCAACTCGCGCTATGGCACCACCAAGAACCTTGCCAATAACGAATTTGACAGAAACCCTATATCAGCATCCCACAACCTTCACCAATGCTCAAACTTTTACGCGGACCGTCTATCGAGAAGGAATGCCACCACCTAGATCAAAAAATTGTATCCCAACCCTCATAGTGGACGCGCGCCACCATCCAACCATGAGGCATTTTCGGTTTTGGGTTCGCTAACCCTATCATCTTGTTATTGTACTTGCAAGATGGAAAAAAAAACTAGCAAGATCTTGGCAAATGCATGGTTTCAATGTAAACCCAGGATACTTCAAGGTAGGATGCATCGTTTCCCATGCAATGCAGTCACGTATATTTGTAAACTGTACTACTTTGACATCTATGAAATACTCCCGCATTTCCAATTAAGATATTTTAGATATGATATGAAATGCGTGTGGATACATACGATTTCAGAAAATTGAATCACTAAGTAGAAAATTGGTTACTCCCCCGATTCGAATTAATTGACTCAACTTTGTATACATACAGATATCTAGACATGTTTGTTGAATAGATACATCTATATCTAGGCAACGTTGAAGCAATTAATATGAATAGAAGGGAGTACCTAAAATATCCAAATTGCTCTGTATACGATGTTTCGTTTGTGATTCCCATCAATATGATCCCACTATCCCTAGCCGATGTAGCAATTTAATTCAAGCATGATTTTCAACGCACTACTATAGACGGAAGGCTCGAAATGAGCTAGGCTTTGAATTAACGAAGTCATCAACCGGCTAGGAGTTACAACACACGCGCAAAGCGCACACCAAAACACAATAAGAGACAACACAGAAACCGTCAAGCCGAAGCGTCGGCTTGATCCATGATAAGGGAGTCTTGTCTGTTGTTGCACCAGAGCACTATCACGACCATGTCCACACCAACAAACCCTCCACCGCATCAAGACTACTACTCAAGGGGACACTCGACGACGGGCCCGCATCCACAAGACACCAGCGAGAGGACTGCGACACCAGCGAGAGGTCGCATGGATGATCCACAAGCAGGGCCGGCTCATAGGGCAGGGCAGAGGGGCGCTCGCCCCAGGCCCTCAACAGTTAGGGCCCTAGTCCAAGATTTGTTTGTACACTTACTACACTTATATTTATACTCTTTAAGCAGTAGAGTTTGGAATAATTTTAGAAAATATAGAAGGTTAAAGTTGTAGCTTAACGTGCCTATACTCCAACTCCTTCTCTAATGTGCAGAACAACACGGACCCTCATAATTTTTCTCTGATTATTTCTATTTCTCGCAAACAATACACATGTACACAAGTAGCTATTGGTAGAAATAATAATCATGGTATATAGTTCGTGCGATCAATAGAAATAAATAGTTTCAAACATCTTCAGCAATATTCTTAAGACCGCGGATCTTTCAAATGTAAATATTATTTAATTTGTTATTGCATTACCCTAATATTTATCTTGATGAATAATATATTTTTTTTAGTTTTTTTGTGTGTGACCAAGTGGTGAAGCTTGAGTGAGATTGTTAAGGGGCCTAGAAAACTAATCATGCTTAAATTTTAAGTAAGATATATAAATTTAACATAAATAGATATCTTTAAGGAATTTTTCAGAGTAGGGGGCCATTGCCCCCTACCATAGAAAAGTTTAGCCACTATGAAAGGGGATCCTTGGTATCGTTTCGTCCTAGGACCCCCGAAATCTATGGACCGTCCCTGTCCACAAGACACCACCATAGAGTCTAGCATGAAGCGAGGCCCGCTGGTGGAGAAGATTGAGGCGGAGGGACGGAGTCTATCATCACAAACAGGAGGGACATCATCGGGACTCCGTTAACAAGGGAACGATGTCGTGCGCGACTACTCGTAAAGTATTTATCTCATTGGTTGCCTTTAGGATCGTCATGCTCAAGATACTATCGGTCGAGATGACCACTTGCCCACGTGTTCACATATAGTGAGCTTAAGCCCTTATCTTGGTATGTTGGCAAGAAGTTTGACCCAAGGTGTATGGAGAGCAATGATGCCAGATTGTCAACGAGGTGGGCATACGCCCTCACGGAGCCGCACAGACTATAGCTCCTACGGACTAAGGGCATCTCCAACCCTACGACCCAAACGGACGTCCGTTTCGGGTCGTTTGGGTCGCGAGACGGACACGCGGATAGCAGCGAATGTCCTACTTCGTTTATGTTCCCCAACGCACGCAAATACGCAAAATCTGCTCGTACTAGTACTACTCGGAGGCGCACGACGGCGAGATCCCGCAGGGCCGCGGCGGAGGCAGAGGAGGCCGTGTGCCCAAGCCGCCGGACTTGGCCGAGGCGGAGGACTCCCGCAGGGCCGCGGCGGGCGCCGCCGGACTTGGCCGAGGCGGAGGACAACCGCAGGGCCGGCGGCAGGCAAGCAGGGCGCCCCCAGCCTCCCAGCAGGCGCGCGAGGCGGTCGGGCGCGGCGAGGTGGGCGGAGGCTACTGATACGTCTCCGACGTATCGATAATTTCTTATGTTCCATGCCACATTATTGATGATATCTACATGTTTTATGCATACTTTATGTCATATTTATGCGTTTTCCGGAACTAACCTATTGACGAGATGCCGAAGTGCCGGTTCTGTTTTCTCGCTGTTTTTGGTTTCGAAATCCTAGTAAGGAAATATTCTCAGAATCGGACGAAATCAACGCCCAGAGTCTTATAATTGGACGAAGCTTCCAGAACACCCGAGAGCCGCCAGAGGGAAGCCCTGGGGGCCCCACACGCCACCCTGGCGCGGCCAGAGGGGGGCCGCGCCCCCTAGTGTGTGGGCCCACCAGGCCCCCTCCGAGGCTGCCCTTCCGCCTACTTAAGGTCTCCGTCGCGAAAACCCTATTACGTTCGACGAAACCGGAGAAAACCTTCCGGAGCCGCCGCCATCGCGAAGCCAAGATCCGGGGGACAGGAGTCTCCGTTCCGGCACGCCGCCGGGACGGGGAAGTGCCCCCGGAAGGCTCCTCCATCGACACCACCGCCATCTTCATCAACGCTGCTGTCTCCCATGAGGAGGGAGTAGTTCTCCATCGAGGCTCGGGCCTGTACCGGTAGCTATGTGGTTAGAGCATCCCCAGCCGTTGGGGCTCCCCAGGCCGAAATCCGGCGTTATTTAGCGCCGGATGGATGTAGTTTTTGGCCTGGGGAGGCCCATTTTTCCAGCCGCGAGCCCATGGACGCGCACCCACCGCGTGCGTAGCGACGGCGCGATCACCGGGAAGGGCAATCGTCGGAGTTCCCTCGACGCATTGAACCGTCGCGAAGTGGTCTGGAGAGCCGAAATGACTCGTCGGGAACGGTCGAAGTGGCCTCGATGCGAGAACCGCCGTAATGGAGCACGAACTCCGCGGAAGAGCAACCGCCGCTCTCTTCGTCGGGAGACCTACATATACGGTTTCCGACGGCCGACGCCATTCATCTGTTCTCTCGTCACCATCCTCCGTCAACCATGAGCGATCTCTCTTGGCCATCGGACACCGACAGCGAGGGGAAGCCGGCTGGATGGCGCCATTGGTGGGATCCAGCTGCATCGTCCAGCAGCGATGATTCCCCCAGCCGACCAGCGAGGACGAATGGGATGACGACGAGGAGGAGGACGAAGAGGCCGAGGAGCAGGCCGAGGAAGAGGACGAGGAAAAAGGAGGAGGAAGATGCCGAGGAGAAGGAGGAGGACGACGAAGAGGCTGAGGACACTGACGAGGAGGAGGACTCAACTTCCTCCGACGAGGAGGTGACGAGCCGGAAGCGTCGCCGCGACGACGATGAGGCGGGGCCACGTAGGAAGAAGAAGTAGTTTAAGTTCGTTTTAAAGTTTTTATATGTAATTTTTATGTTTATTCGAATTATATTCGAAATATATATAATCTATCTATGTTGCACCACTTGAGATTTCAAAGCTTTCGTTCGACGAGGGTATTGCCGTAGATCGGGAAGACGAGGGTATTGTCGTAGATCGGAGGCCATTGTCGCCGACAAGTTCGGGCCACGTGCGCTTTCGTTTCGTCCGGAGTCCCCGAGCGCTCACCGGGGGGGCGGGGATGGCGTGGGATCGCCGGATGAATTTAGGCCCAAATCCGGACGAAAACGAGGATCCGGGGGCGCGACTGGGCCGAATTTCGCCGTCCGGATGGAAAAAACGCTCGCCGGGGGCCTGTTCGGGGGACGCGTGGAGATGCTCTTAATCTCTCTCCTATGTGCTTCAATACAATAATCTCATGAGCTGCCTTACATGATTGAGATTCATATGATGATGCTTGTAATTTAGATGTCATTATGCTAGTCAAGTGGATTTTACTTATGTGATCTCCGGAGACTCCTTGTCCCACGTGTGTAAAGGTGACGAGTGTGTGCACCGTGTGGGTCTCTTAGGCTATATTTCACAGAATACTTATTCATTGTTATGAATGGCATAGTGAAGTGCTTATTTATATCCCTTTATGATTGCAATGTGTTTTGTATCACAATATATCTGTGTGCTACTCTAGTGATGTTATTAAAGTAGTTTATTCCTCCTGCACGGTGTAATGGTGACCGTGTATGCATCGTGTAGTACTTGGCGTAGGCTATGATTGTGATCTCTTGTAGATTATGAAGTTAACTATTGCTATGATGGTATTGATGTGATCTATGCCTCCTTTCGTAGCGTGAAGGTGATAGTGTGCATGCTATGTTAGTACTTGGTTTGGTTATGTTGATCTGTCATGCACTCTAAGGTTATTTAAATATGAACATTGAATATTTTGGAGCTTGTTAACTCCGGCATTGAGGGTTCGTGTAATCCTACACAGTTAGTGGTGTTCATCATACAACAAGAGGGTGTAGAGTCTAGCATCTATCTATTTATTCTGTTATGTGATCAATGTTGAGAGTGTCCACTAGTGAAAGTATGATCCCTAGGTCTTGTTCTAAATACTGCTATCGCTGTTTGTTTACTGTTTTACTGCATCTATACTTCCTGCAATATTACCACCATCAACCACACACCAGTCCTGGACAGCAAACCACTTTTCTGGTGCCGTTGCTACTGCTCGCATTTATTCATACCACTCGTATTTCATTATCTCTTCGCCGAACTAGTGCACCTATTAGGTGTGTTGGGGACACAAGAGACTTCTTGCTTTGTGGTTGCGGGGTTGCATGAGAGGGATATCTTTGACCTCTTCCTCCCTGAGTTCGATAAACCTTGGGTGATCCACTTAAGGGAAACTTTCTGCTGTTCTACAAACCTCTGCTCTTGGAGGCCCAACACTGTCTACAAGAATAGAAGCACCCGTAGACATCAAGCACTTTTCTGGCGCCGTTGCCGGGAGGAAAGGTAAAAGGCACTCATACTCCGGTCCCGGGTAAAGTACTTTTCTGGCGCCGTTGTGTGTGTGCTCGAAGCTATTTCCTTTAGATCCTGCAACTGCATCTTTTTGTTTCTTGTTTACACTAGTTTGGCATAATGGACAACAATGAGCTTCTTATTCTATTTCCTGATTTAAGACATGGATGGTTTGATGCGAAAATTAAAAAACCTATGGAACATATTAGTATGAACGCTTTGAACACCATTGTTGCTAATGATATGGAAAATTCTAAGCTTGGGGAAGCTGGCTTTGATGAGCATGATATTTTTAGTCCCCCAAGCATTGAGGAGAAAATTTACTTTGATGATACTTTGCCTCCTATTTATGATGATTATAATGATATTGGTCTTTTAGTACCGCCTTGTTATGGAGGATAAATTTGATTATAATTACAATATGCCTCCTATATTTGATGATGAGAATAATAATGATAGCTACTTTGTTGAATTTGCTCCCACTACAACTAATAAAACTGATTATGCCTATGTGGAGAGTAATAATTTTATGCATGAGACTCATGATAAGAATGCTTTATGTGATAGTTATATTGTTGAGTTTGCTCATGTTGCTACTGAAAGTTATTATGAGAGAGGAAAATATGGTTGTAGAAATTTTCATGTTACTAAAATGCCTCTCTATGTGCTGAAATTTTTGAAGCTACACTTGTTTTATCTTCCTATGCTTGTCACTTTGCTTTTCATGAACTTGTTTATTTACAAGATTCCTATGTATAGGAAGCATGTTAGACTTAAATGTGTTTTGAATTTGCCTCTTGATGCTCTCTTTTGCTTCAAATACAATTTCTTGCGAGTGCATCATTAAAACTGCTGAGCCCATCTTAATGGCTATAAAGAAAGCACTTCTTGGGAGATAACCCATGTGTTTATTTTACTACAGTACTTTTATTTTGTATTTGAGTCTTGGAAGTTGTTACTACTGTAGCAACCTCTCCTTATCTTATTTTATTGCATTGTTGTGCCAAGTAAAGTCTTTGATAGAAAGGTTGATACTAGATTTGGATTACTGCGCAGAAACAGATTTCTTGCTGTCACGAATCTGGGCCTAATTCTCTGTAGGTAACTCGGAAAATTATGCCAATTTACGTGAGTGATCCTCAGATATTTACGCAACTTTCATTCAATTTGGGCATTTTCATCTGAGCAAGTTTGGTGTCTCAATAAAACTCGTCTTTACGGACTGTTCTGTTTTGACAGATTCTGCCTTTTATTTCGCATTGCTTCTTTCGCTGTGTTGGGTGGATTTCTTTGTTCCATTACCTTCCAGTAGCTTTGTGCAATGTCCGGAAGTGTTAAGAATGATTGTGTCACCTCTGAACATGTGAATTTTTGATTATGCACTAACCCTCTAATGAGTTTGTTTCGAGTTTGGTGTGGAGGAAGTTTTCAAGGGTCAAGAGAGGAGGATGATACAATATGATCAAGAAGAGTGAAAAGTCTAAGCTTGGGGATGCCCCCGTGGTTCATCCCTGCATATTTCAAGAAGACTCAAGCATCTAAGCTTGGGGATGCCCAAGGTATCCCCTTCTTCATCGACAAATTATCAGGTTCCTTCTCTTGAAACTATATTTTTATTCGGTCACATCTTATGTACTTTACTTGGAGCGTCTGTGTGCTTTTATTTTCGTTTTGTTATTTTCATTCTCTGAATAAATGCTTGTGTGGGAGAGAGACATGCTCCGCTGGTTCATATGAACACATGTGTTCTTAGTTCTATCTTTAATGTTCATGGCGAAGGTTGAAACTGCTTCGTTCATTGTTATATGGTTGGAAACAGAAAATGCCGCATGTGTTAAATGGTATAATGTGATACTTAGCAATTGTTGTGCCCATATAGATCATGTTTAAGCTCTTGCATCATGTACCTTGCACCCATTAATGAAGAACTACATAGAGCTTGTTAAAATTTGGTTTGCATGATTAGTTTCTCTAGAGTCTAGATATTTTCTGGTTAAGGTGTTTGAACAACAAGGAAGACGATGTAAAGTCTTATAATGCTTACAATATGTTCATATGTGAGTCTTGCTGCACCATTTTATACTTGAGTTTGCTTCAAACAACCTTGCTAGCCTAGCCTTGTATTGAGAGGAATTCTTCTCGTGCATCCAAATCCTTGAGCCAATAACTATGTCATTTGTGTCCACCATACCTACCTACCACATGGTATTTCTCTGCCATTCCAAAGTAAATTACTTCATGTGCTACCTTTAAACAATTCAAAACTTTATTACTCCTTATTTGTGTCAATGTTTTATAGCTCATGAGGAAGTATGTGGTGTTTTATCTTTCAATCTTGTTGGGCAGCTTTCACCAATGGACTAGTGGCTTCATCCGCTTATCCAATAATTTTGCAAAAAGAGGCTGGCGCGGGGTTCCCAGCCCCCAATTAATCAACCTTCATTAATAATTCTCTTCACATGTTTTGCTCGATTCATCGGTAAGCAACTTAATTTTGCAAATAGACACTCCTCCATGGTATGTGAATGTTGGAAGGCACCCGAGGATTCGGTTAGCCATGGCTTGTGTAAGCAAAAGGTTGGGAGGAGTGTCAACCATAAATAAAACTAAAATACATGTGTAAACAAAAGAGAAGAGGGATGATCTACCTTGTCTGGTAGAGATAACGTCCTTCATGGGAGCCGCTCTTTGAAAGTCTCGTTTGGCAAGGGGGTTAGAGTGCCCACTACCATTCGTTGACAACAACAAACACCTCTCAAAATTTTACTTTTATGCTCTCTTTATGTTTTCAAAACCAAAGCTCTAGCACAAATATAGCAATCAATGCTTCCTCTGCGAAGGGCCTTTATTTTACTTTTATGTTGAGTCAGTTCACCTATCTCTCTCCACCTCAAGAAGCAAACACTTGTGTGAGCTGTGCATTGATTCCTACATACTTGCATATTGCACTTGTTATATTACTTTACATTGACAATATCCATGAGATATACATGTTATAAGTTGAAAGCAACTGCTGAAACTTAATCTTCCTTTGTGTTGCTTCAATACCTTTACTTTGATTTATTGCTTTATGAGTTAACTCTTATGCAAGACTTATTGATGCTTGTCTTGAAGTACTATTCATGAAAAGTCTTTGCTATATGATTCATTTGTTTACTCATGTCATTTACATTGTTTTGATCGCTGCATTCATTACATATGCTTACAATAGTATGATCAAGATTATGATGGCATGTCACTCCAGAAATTATCTTTGTTATCGTTTACCTGCTCGGGACGAGCAGGAACTAAGCTTGGGCATGCTGATACGTCTCCGACGTATCGATAATTTCTTATGTTCCATGCCACATTATTGATGATATCTACATTTTTATGCATACTTTATGTCATATTTATGCGTTTTCCGGAACTAACCTATTGACGAGATGCCGAAGTGCCGGTTCTCGTTTTCTGCTGTTTTTGGTTTCAGAAATCCTAGTAAGGAAATATTCTCGGAATTGGACGAAATCAACGCCCGAGTCTTATAATTGGACGAAGCTTCCGGAACACCCGAGAGCCGCCGGAGGGAAGCCACGGGGGCCCCACACGCCACCACCGGCGCGGCCGGAAGGGGGCCGCGCCCCCTAGTGTGTGGGCCCACCAGGCCCCCTCCGAGGCTGCCCTTCCGCCTACTTAAGGTCTCCGTCGCGAAAACCCTATTACGTTCAACGAAACCGGAGAAAACCTTCCGGAGCCGCCGCCATCGCGAAGCCAAGATCCGGGGGACAGGAGTCTCCGTTCCGGCACGCCGCCGGGACGGGGAAGTGCCCCGGAAGGCTCCTCCATCGACACCACCGCCATCTTCATCAACGTTGCTTGTCTCCCATGAGGAGGAGTAGTTCTCCATCGAGGCTCGGGGCTGTACCGGTAGCTATGTGGTTAATCTCTCTCCTATGTGCTTCAATACAATAATCTCATGAGCTGCCTTACATGATTGAGATTCATATGATGATGCTTGTAATCTAGATGTCATTATGCTAGTCAAGTGGATTTTACTTATGTGTCTCCGGAGACTCCTTGTCCCACGTGTGTAAAGGTGACAGTGTGTGCACCGTGTGGGTCTCTTAGGCTATATTTCACGAGAATACTTATTCACTGTTATGAATGGCATAGTGAAGTGCTTATTTATATCCCTTTATGATTGCAATGTGTTTTGTATCATAATATATCGTGTGTGCTACTCTAGTGATGTTATTAAAGTAGTTTATTCCTCCTGCACGGTGTAATGGTGACAGTGTGTGCATCGTGTAGTACTTGGCGTAGGCTATGATTGTGATCTCTTGTAGATTATGAAGTTAACTATTTTGCCTAATGGTATTGATGTGATCTATGCCTCCTTTCGTAGCGTGAATGTGATAGTGTGCATGCTATGTTAGTACTTGGTTTGGTTATGTTGATCTGTCATGCACTCTAAGGTTATTTAAATATGAACATTGAATATTGTGGAGCTTGTTAACTCCGGCATTGAGGGTTCGTGTAATCCTACACGTTAGTGGTGTTCATCATACAACAAGAGGGTGTAGAGTCTAGCATCTATCTATTTATTCTGTTATGTGATCAATGTTGAGAGTGTCCACTAGTGAAAGTATGATCCCTAGGCCTTGTTCCTAAATATCTGCTATCGCTGTTTGTTTCTTGTTTTACTCGCATCTATACTTCCTGCAATATTACCACCATCAACCACACATCAGTCCTGGACAGCAAAGCACTTTTACGGTGCCGTTGCTACTTGCTCGCATTTATTCATACCACCTGTATTTCACTATCTCTTCGCCGAACTAGTGCACCTATTAGGTGTGTTGGGGATACAAGAGACTTCTTGCTTTGTGGTTGCGGGGTTGCATGAGAGGGATATCTTTGACCTCTTCCTCCCTGAGTTCGATAAACCTTGGGTGATCCACTTAAGGGAAACTTGCTGCTGTTCTACAAACCTCTGCTCTTGGAGGCCCAACACTGTCTACAAGAATAGAAGCACCCGTAGACATCAGCTACCTCCGTGCAGGCTAGGCGCGGCGCGGGCAGCAGGCGAGGCCGGGCAGCAGGCGAGGCGGTCGGGCGCGCCGAGGTGGGCGGAGGCGGGGGCCGGGCTCCGCCGCAGGCGAGGCGCGCGGCGGCGGGTCGGCGGGGCCGGGCTCCGCGCCGGGCGAGCACGCCGCGAGCGCGGGCGGCGGCGGGGGCGGCGGGGCCGGGCTCGCGCCGGTCGAGACGCGGCCACGGGAGAGTGGGCGGCGGCGATGGGGAAGTGGGCGGCGGCACGGGGCGGCGCGCGACGCGCAGCTCGCGGAGGCCTTGCTCGCGTCGGGGCGAGGTGCAGCCCAAGGCGCGGAGCGGCATGGCCCTGCAGCAGCGCGGGCGTTGTAGAGGAGGCGCGGCGCGGGCCACCTCCGTGCAGGCGAGGCGCGGGGCGAGCTCGGCGGCGGCCGCCTCCGTGCAGGTGAGGCGCGGCGCGAGCGGAGCTCCTTTCAGCCGCAGCGACCTCCGGTAGTGATTAAAAAAAAGGAGGCGGCGACAGCGGACTACATGCGATGGGCGACGGCGCAGTTCCTCCGGCGAGCCACAATCCGGCGATGGCTGGGCAAAAGTTGGAGCAAAGGGGATGGAGATAGAGGAGAGAGGAGGAGGAGGAGGAGGAGGAAGAAAGAGGTGGGATGTGTGGCTGCCAAGTGGGGTTCATCCGGATCTGCGCGGATAGAAAAGGACGCGCGAGGATGCCCGCGTCTGTTCGTGGCCACGCAAAAGCTCCCCAGATTTGCGTGAGATTTGGTCGTCCCGGACTTTATTGCCGTCTGTTTTGCATTTGCGTCAGCTGAGACGCATTTTTACCCAAACGGACAAAAGTGGTCTCCGTTTTTGGGTTTGGGTCTTCGTGTTGGAGATGCACTAACTTTTGTTGGGTAGACGAGGCATACGATTCACTGTCGACCGGTCTTCTTCACGGGTTTGGGTTTGACCCGATGGATCGCCAAATTCTGAGCACGGGCATCTCGCGTTCCGACCCCGCCATTCACGGCCGCATTAATCAATGGACGGAGAGCCGGCGTCGTGTCGCTCGTGGCGCACGGACCGCGAGCAGGACGTGCGTCGCGCGGCGGTGACGGGGCGTAGGTGTCCGCTTCGCGGTGGCGCCGGCCGGCCGGCCCGCGCTGCCGCGCACACGCGCGGATGGAACAGAAAGCGGAGCGTGACGGACCACCGCCTGAGGCCGAGCGAGCTTCGCATCATCGCCATCATGGCGCTCGCGGCTCGCTTCCCCTTTTGCTCCTCACCGGTCATCACGTGCGGACGTGGACGGAGGGCCGGAGGTGAAGGAAACTGTCGGTGTGATCGCCGTGAGGTGTAAAGGGGACGGGCGCGCGGCGAGGCTGAGCCGAGCCTATGGATCGGTCACGTGCGGGCGACCTCCCTTCTGGGCGACGGGAACGTGGAGGAAGATGATGGGGCCGCTGCCACGCTGCACCGGATCGTGCCCTGCTTCGCGAAGCTACCTCAAAAGATTGGAATGTTTCTGTTGAAAAATATTTGGCCAGCGTCCAATCTGTGCATGACGCCAAATTCAGTTTATGCGCTGAACGAGTTTTACTTTTTTTGGATTTGCTACTTCCTATCTAGATGAGAAGTAATTTCGTGCTCAGTTAAGTTTTACATCATTTAATTTGCATCGTGATTTGTGCTAGTCATGAGTTGCAACATGTGTTGCAACTGAATTTTGATGACATCATCTGAGAACGAAGTTATAGTTCTCGGTCGACTTAGGAATAGCCACCCCCTTATTTTTGAACACAATGGCGTGTTTGGTAGGTTGCGGTCTATGTGACTCGTATCCACGAGAATGAAGACCGTTTGATTGCTCGGAAAGCGGCCGAATAGGTTCTCAAAGTACCATTGGGGCTATGCCTTGGAGGAACTGCTGATGCAAAATGGCATCTTTGTCCGCACAAGCGCGGCCGAGCAAGGAGATGGTGCGAGCTCGTGCGCGCTACAGCAAAAAGCGAAAATTGGCGCGGAAAGGATTCCGTCACCTCGCGCCGAGAATCCACCCCATATTTCTACTCTCCGCTCTCACTACCCGATTCGAAACATCCATTCCCACCACTTTTCCAGCGATGGAGGCGACGACGAGGCTACATTGTCTTCTTCGTCGAGTCCTCCTCCGGCACCGGCGATAATGGTAAGTAACTCCGCCTCCAAACTTGCTTGTCTAGTGTTAGATCTTGGTATGTTTTGCCAGATCTGGCTACGATGTACATGAGAGCCATCTTGTTCATCGGTGGATCTAGGGTAGGTGCCGTCGAAATGCAGTGCTTCTGGGATGAAATTTTGCACCGCCAGTTGCTTGATCTAGGGTCGTTACTATCAAAATGTACGTTGATTCATCTTCTATATTCTAGATTTTTGTCGGTTCATATCGTGTGATGCATGATGCGTAAGTTGTTGCAATGATATGTGTTGTGTGGTCATTGTAAGACTCGTTGTCTGTCGACTTTAGCCAGGCTTTGGTGTGCGTCAGGGATTCACAAATCCCGTAAAGTGCATGATTTTCACAACCCATTGTCGAGTCCCAGGTGTTGGTGTCGGATGTGTCGGCCAACGACAGCCCTATGGCTTCCTTCATGGGCAAGGTCGCGACAACGGTGGGGGCAAGGATGGCCGCAATAGTAGTATTGAACTTTTTCCCTAGAGACCCTATGTTATTGAATCCACGGAAAGATCACTTTTGGTGTAAGATCACTCAGGCAAGACTTCTAGTATTTGTTTTTCTCTTGTATTACGAGACCAATATTTTCTTGTGTATGGTTGTCTATCAATGATTTGGAGATATGCATGGGCTTGAGGTTCCTCCCGCGGTTCTACGTTAGTAGATGAGATTTAAAAATAAAAAGAAGTACACATGTGCAATATCATAGTAAAGGTAAAAAATGCAACATTGATGTTGGCGATGCATCCTAATGTGCACCTTGATGCCGCCTGCCACGGTTTTTAAGGATCAATTGTCCACTCGAGTTCCTAAACATGGAGTCATGCTATTAATACAAATCAGACAAATAGCCTTACATTTTGTGATGTGACCACTACCCGATAACCACACTACCGAGTATCGACCCAATAATACTATCACCTGAGCATGGCGTCGAATGATGAAACTTAACTCTAGAGAAACCTTAATACCTTTACATGTCTCTTTGGTTTTGGTACTTGTCAAACCTTCAAGATCATGACAAAAAAAATGTAAGACATGAAATGAACCTCTACTCCTAAAAGGATCGTATGCCGCACCTAGAGGGGGGGTGAATAGGTGCTAACCAATTTTTAGTTCTTTTTCAATTTAGGCTTGACACAAAAAAGTAAATTCTCTAGATATGCAACTAAGTGAATTTACCTATATGACAAGGCTAACAACTAAGCAAGATATATCTAAGCAATATAGAGATAGAGTGGGATAGAGGTAACCGAGAGTGGAGCACGCGATGACACGGAGATGATTCCCGTAGTTCCCTTCCTTTGCAAGAAGGTACGTCTACGTTTGGAGGAGTGTGGTTGCTACGAAAGCCAAACCAACGGCCACGAAGGCTTCACTCGGATCTCCGGTGAGCAACGCCACGAAGGCCTAGCCCACTTCCACTAAGGGATTTCCTCGAGGCGGAAACCGGGCCTTTACAAGGTTCTTGGGGCACACATCCACAACCAAATTGGAGGCTCCCAAATCTGTTACAACACAACAAATCAACAAACATACATCAACAATAACCACTAGGGATCCAAAGAGGAACACTAGCAAGGGGGCCCTCAAGCATAAGAGGGGGAAATGAAAAACGCTTCGGTGAGGATGTAGATCGGGGTCTTCTCCGTCGATTCTCCAAAGCACAAGGGATTTGGGTGGTTGAGGAAGGAGATCCGATGGATTTGATGTTCTTGGTGGCTCAACAATGGTGTATGTCTTTTTTAGGAGAGGGGATGAGCAACCCTAGCTCAATGGAGAAGAAGCCCTTAAAAAGGGCAGCTGATTCGGCCGTTGGAGACGTTGGGGAGGGGTGACCGGTAGTACCGGCCAGTTTGGGCCGGTACTACCGCTCCTGGCGACGCGCGCCCGCCCAACAGGAGAAGGCCACGTGGCAGAGGAGGCTTGGTCCGGGGGGGGAGGCCGGAGCCTCCGGCCGGGGTACCGGTTGCGGTACCGCCGGGGCTCCAAACCCCCCGGCAACTATACTGAGGCGCCCCCCCTTCCCCGGTACCATGGGCGGTACCATGGCCGGAGCCTCCGGCCGTGGCCAGGCCGGCGGTACCGCCCAGGCACCCTTCTTCTTCTTTTCTTTGCTTTCTTCTTTCTCTTCTCCTTCTCTTTTCTTTCTTTCTTCTTCTCTTTCTTTCTTTCTTCTTCTCTTTCTTTTCTCTTCCAAAATCTTGTATACTCTTCACTCTTTAAGCATCTAGAGAATGTAATAACCTACAAACCTTATAAACCGAAATGTTCATATATTATCATTGTCATCAACACCAAAACACATATAAAATGAGATATGATCTTTCAATCTCCCCCTTTTTGGTTTCTTGATGACAATATAAGATTTGCAAAAGATGAGAGTATTTGAGCAGAGAAAATATAAGATATGCATAAAAGGCTCCCCCTAGACATGTGCATCTAAATAGAATTAGCATTTGAATGAGAGGCACAAAATCTAGGATCAAACTACTCAAGTAAATACGAATCACCAACAAGTGCAAAGATGCTAGGTAAGCAAATAAATTCATCACTTGTATATAGAAGAGACAACCATATGTGAGTAAAGACAAGTGTTGAGTTTAGAGATCATACCACATGAAGTTCACTTAGTCTTTACTATAGATAGATAGATAGTGTCTCATACATAAATAGATAGCCCCTATGTCTCACACACATAGATAAGGTGCATAAAATATGATAAGAAGTTCTCAACAATAGATAACCATAAGTCACAAGCATAAAGAGTCAAAGAAAACGCAAGCTTGTGACTTCCCATGCAAATCCCGAACCTAATAGAACTCTTCTCCCCCTTTGACATCAAGATGCCAAAAAGGTTGAAGAGCGATGCTACCGTCCCTAGCCATCAAGGAAGTCCTCGGCAACATCGGAGTCGACATCATAGGAGGGACCATCCTCGCCATCAGACCACTGGCTATGAGCAGAAATCCACTGAGGCTTCGGAAGGATATTCTCTTCAGATCTCGGAGGAGACACTTCCACACCAAGCTTTGCCATGATGCTCTTCGACGGCGTCGAGCTTTCTTCTCTCGCCACATAGGCGTCATACATGCGCTCCTGAATATCCAGCTGGAGACGAAGGTCTTCTTTACCTTGATCTTGAGTTTGGTGTACCAAGAGGGCTCGAGCATGGGATCATATGCGGAGTGAGCCGGAGGCCCCCCAAGGGCCATATGAGGAGTAAAACCATCAAGGTGTCTAATGCCGGCAAACCGGCGATCGGTGGGAGGATCTGCGGGACCTGCCGAAGGAGGTGTCTGAGGCGAAGGTGCTCGCTGAGGTAGAAGGAGCTGCTGGGGCTGAGGTAGAAGCTAGGAGTTCATGATCTTTGATAAGAAGATTCTTGCGTTTATGAATAGTGAGTGTAGAAAATGGTTCCAGAATGGCACCCTCAAACTTCTGACGCCACACCTCAGAAATAAGCTTCATGATGAAGGGACCAAAAGCAGGAGACTTCTTCTCAACCATACGCAGGAAAATCTGGTTCCACAGGCAATCCATAACATCCATCTTCACACCCTTGCCCTTGCGGAGATGAGTTTGAAGCATCAAGTCAATGACAAAAGAATGGATCTCATCAACATTACCCACTCGACTGGCAATCAGTCTCACGGTAGATGCGAAGCATAATATCATAGACGGGTTGGAGACCGGAAGTGAATCCAAGCTTGCATCGACCGGGCATATAGAGCGGCTCAAGAACATCTTTGGTGCTTGCATTAGACTGCCCATGAAACCTCCAACCACTATCAGTGTCATGTTCACAATCTTCCGGAAGAGGATAGCCAAGAATCTGTCCAAAGGTGCTCCAAGTGGTAGTGAGTACCTCATCACGAGTCATCCAAGTGATGGAGCGAGCGTCATCCTCATGAAAATAGACTGTGGCAAAGAACTGAGTCACAAGGTAAGGATCATAGTTGCAATGGAAAGCCATAATGGGAAGCAAACCAAACTCCTTGCAAATACCAAGAGCTTCATGAAAGTATGCATCCTTCTCCAAATGGTCAATGTTGATATACCGTTGATCAACCACCTTCACCTTGTCGGGAGGATAGACTTCATTGAATATGCGTTCTTGAACCTCGGTGTAGAAGTGGCGGTTGCGAGTGCGAGAAGACCGAGGCCCCAAATAGGGATTAGTGGTGCGAATAGCCATGTATGCATGAAGGCGGACGCCACCATAAGACTTAATATCCGGTTTCCCTTTCTTTTTATTTGCTAAAGAAGCACCACGAGCAGTAGTGGCACGGGGTAAAACTTCATCTTGTTCAACAAACTCATCCTCAAGAATTGGAACCCCTCGCCTTTTCCGTGATTTCGCCGAACCGGAACCACTAGCACCTGTGAAATAGACGAACAGAGCCGAGGGACATATGGGATAAGGGCACAAGCTCATCTCAACTTAATAAAATTTTGACCCAAAATACACATGCATGATGAGAAAAGAAGGCCACACACGATGGGTAGAAAAAAAATGCTACAAAGTAGAGGTTAACGGTGCTACATACTAGAGGACATAGATCAGCAATAGATTCAACCTCTAAGAGTAAGATTTAGCCAAAAATCTAAGCATGTAGAACCACTAACCAACACACATGTGAGCCAAAAATACGAGCAAAAAACACGGGGGGAGAGGCTAATACCGGGAGCCATGGAGGAGGAGGGGTGGGAGAAGGCTCCCACGGAGCCGATCCGGCCGGAGATGGCCGGAGAGTGGCCGGGGGAGCACGGGAGGCGGCAGGGGCGGCCGGGCGTCTGGGGGCTTGGGGCGGTCGGGCGAGTGGGGAGGGATTGGGGAGCAGGGCTCGACCCGCCCTCACTTGGAGGCACCGGCCCGAGGCCGGCGGTAGTACCGGGCAGGCCCCAGGCGGTACTACCGGCCTGGTCAGGCCCGGGTCGGCCAGCCTCCGCCCCCGTTTTTTTTTTTTGTAGGCTGTTTTAAACAAAATCCACCCCTTTTTTTAGGCTGTTTTTAAACAAAATCCCCCCTTTTTTTATATATATATAAAGACACCCTCTTTAAAACAAACAATTTTGATATGCATTTTTGAGACGAGCTTGTGCAAGATATAGAATGTTTTAGAGGTGAGAGAATGGCTTAGGATGGACACAAAGAGGGGTAAGGTAATATGAACTCAAGTTTGCAAGGAGCAAATCAATAGAAGCCAAACATTGAGCCAATTCCCCTAAAAACAAAAGATAGGCAAATGAAGTCCAATAAAGATCCAAATTACTCCAACTCTTCATAAAGAAGAGTGTGGTGGCCTAGGCCACCATATATGAGTGTTATGGCATGGCACCGCGAAGATATATCTTGGGCCCAAAAACCACTACTCATCATTGAAGCTCACATATCATCATAAGATATAAAGAGAATGAATTCTTAATGTTGGCATTATGGGGGGAGGGATAGCTCAATAATTTAAACCGCACTCCCCCTATTTCCATGCCTACATCTAAACCAAATAAAGTTTTGAGACGGAGGTATGTTTGTAAGATGGTCAAGCTATACTCCTTGAATCAATGATATTTAGCTCATTCCTCAAATAAGAGAACCTTGCTTCCTCAAGAGGCTTCGTGAATATATCGGCAAGTTGATCTTTGGTAGGAACATAGATAAGCTCAATATCACCACGGGCAACATGATCCCTAATGAAATGATTCCGGATCTCAATATGCTTCGTTCTTGAATGTTGCACCGGATTATAGGCAATCTTGATGGCACTTTCATTGTCACATAATAGAGGCACTTTGTCACAAATGACACCGTATTCCTTTAAAGTTTGCCTCATCCATAACAATTGAGTGCATCCACTTGCGGCGGCAACATATTCGGCTTCGGCGGTGGAGAGAGATATGCAATTTTGCTTCTTAGAAGACCAACACACCAAGGACCTACCAAGGAATTGGCAAGCCCCGGAAGTTGATTTCCTATCATCCTTGTCACCCGCCCAATCCGCATGGATGGACTCAAGGCGAGCCACGGGAGCATAGGTTTCTCCAAAGTCAATACCCTCAACTTGAGAGAACCCTTGAGCCACCAATCTTGCCTTGTTCCTCACAACATTTCCAAACTCATCTTGCTTGTTCTTGAAAATCCATTTAGTGCCTATAACATTGCGGCACTCCTTAGGCTTCTTTACTAAAGTCCACACTTTGTTGCGCTTGAAGTTGTTGAGTTCTTCATGCATAGCTTCCAACCAATCCGAATCTTCAAGGGCTTCAAATACTTTCTTGGGTTCCACTAAGAAGATATAAGCATGATGATGGCTAAAGTTCGCCAATTGCCTTCTTGTGGAAACCTTTGCCCTTACATCACCAAGAACCTTGTCATGAGTGTGTCCACGAAGTTCGAGGTTCCTTTCTCTTCTTGCTAGACGACGGGCCTCGATCTCCTCCTTGGTCTTTCTAGGCCTTGGAGGTGTCACTTGATCAACTTGATCATTTGGGTCCCCGTCTTGACCTTCAACTTGAGCTTCCTCAATTACTTGGGGTTGCTCAACATCATGTGCTTGATCTTGGACATCATTTGGTGCGGAGCAAATATCAAATGGATACTCGTCGGAACCATCATGAATTCTTGGTTGATCTTGACCTTGATCTTGTCCTTGATCTTGCACACTAGAGGGAGGGTTTTGTTCTTGTTCTTGGGTTGGTGCATCATTTGCTTCACTTGATGGGGTTTGTTGATGTTGAGAAGATGAGGGCTCCACCGTGGTAGAGCATAGTTCTTCCCGAGACGCCACACCGTGTCCCTCAATGGGGCGGAAAAATCCCACACCCATTCTTACTATGGCATCTTGAGGTATTTCATCACCTGCACAAACATCAACTTGCCCCACTTGGGAGCCATCATTTTCTTCGAACTTCACACTACAAGATTCAATGATAATCCCGGAGGATACATCAAAGATTCTATAAGTGTGAGATTCGGCACCGTAACCAACAAATATACCCTCCAAAGCTTTAGGAGCGAATTTAGATAAACGAACTCCTTTGATTTTGTAGAAACACTTACACCCGAACACCTTGAAGTATGAGATATTAGGCTTGTTCCCGGTGAGTATTTCATATGGAGTCTTGTTCAAGCCCTTGCGGAGATAGAGCCGGTTGGAGGAGTGACAAGCGGTGGAGATGGCTTCGGCCCAAAAGTTATAGCGGGATTTATACTCCGCCATCATAGACCTTGCCATATCCATAAGAGTCCGGTTCTTCCTCTCCGCAACACCATTTTGTTGAGGGGTGTAAGCAGCGGAATATTGATGACGAATCCCCTCATCACTAAGAAAATCATTGAGTGTGTAGTTCTTGAACTCGGAGCCGTTGTCACTTCTTATTGCCATAATGAGGAGGTTGTGTTGGCGTTGCACCTCGGTAGCAAAGTCAATGAATATTTGTTGAGTCTCATCTTTCGTCTTGAGAAAGTAGACCCAAGTGTATCTTGAGTAGTCATCGACAATCACCAAGCAATGTTTCTTCGCACCAAGACTTGCATGAGTAACGGGACCAAAGAGATCCACATGAAGGAGCTCCAAGATCCTCTTGGAAGAGATAATGGTCTTGCTTGGATGCGGAGAGTCATGCATTTTGCCTTCAACACAAGCCCTACAAACACGATCTTTGGCAAAAGACACATTTTCCATTAGTCCCACAATATGGTTCCCCTTGTGAAGACTTTGCAAAGTTCTCATGTTGACATGGGCTAGGCGGCGATGCCACAACCAACCCACGTCCGCCTTTCCGAATAGGCACATCGCACTTGACGTGGTGGTCCCCGAAAAGTCCACCACATACAAGTTGTGTTCGCGATACCCAACGAAAGCGACTTTTAGAGTCTTGCTCCACAAGAGGACCACAATATCATTATCAATAAAGACGGCGAAACCCATCTTGCCAAGGGCGGAAACGGAAAGCAAATTGTAACCAAGGGTTTTGACAAGCATGACATCCACAAGAGTAATGTTGTGTGCAACCACAACCTTGCCAAAACCCAATACCTCGGATGTAGAATTATCGCCAAAGGAGACGGTGATATCATTTATGTTAGGCCTCAACTCCTTGACGAGGTTCTTGCCGCCGGTCATATGACTTGTACATCCACTATCAAGTACCCATTTTGAACCTCCGGCGGCATAGTCCTACATGAGATCAATTCTTGGATTTAGGTACCCATTTCGCAATGGGTCCTCTTTTGTTAGCAACAAGGGTCTTTGGGACCCAAATAGACCAAGCAACATAACCATCATATGGGCCAACATATTTAGCATAAACATCACCATAATAATCTTTAAATAAAACATAGTGAGGGTTAGCAATTCCCGCATCATCATCATTCATGGTTTTGCCCTTGGAGGCTTCACCATTAGTGACGTCTTTCTTCTTTTCTTGTGCGGGCTTGGCCTTTTGCTTGTTTGCCTTCTTTGCCTTGGCATTAAAACCAAGGCCCTCCTTCCCATTGTTTGATCTTTGCTTACTCAAAAGATCATCCAAAGAAAGTTTACTTTGGGGAGAGGAGGCCTTAGCAAGTTCATCCTTCAACCTAGCATTTTCCTCAACAATATTTGCATGATCACATAGAGGAGTAGAGGAACTAGGCACATCATATGAAGCAAGCCTAATTTGAAGTTGCTCATAGGATTTGGATAGGAGAGTGAATTCACTCTTCAAAGCTTTGTGAGCTTTGTCTAGTTCATCTAGATCCTTCACAAGTTTCTCATGATCAACCTCAAATTGGGCCTTATCCTTTTTAAGCACTTTAGACTTAGCCCTAGCAAGATCTCTAGCTTTAGTGAGCTTGTTAATTTTATCTTGAGGCTCTTCAAGAGTTTCTAGTCTCTCCTCAAGAGAAGTTATAGTTTCTTGACATTCCTCAAGAGCATTTTTAAGAGCATGAATTTCAAGAGAGTCTTCTCTCTCTATTTGACCCTTTTTCTCAAGCATATCACTTTGTTGTGCTAAACGAATCATGAGGTTTGAAACATGCTTTTTAGTGTTGCCTTGTAGGTTGAGAATGAAATCATCAAAATCAAGCATTTCTTGTTTCACTTTTAGACTAGCATCATCAACCCCTAGTTCACTAGATATGTTAGGCATAGAGGGGTTAGGAGATGATACCTCGGAGGATTTAGCCATGAGGCAACTTTCTTCCTCCACAAGGATGACCTCATTGGGGGATTCACTTGGTGATGAAGAATTAGTGGAGAGGGAGGCAAGAGCGACCAATCCATTAGAGGTTGCATCTTCTTCATCATCAACATCATCATCTCCGGAGGTATACTCTTCTTGAGTTGATAGCACAATAGGTGTGTCCAAGGAGGACCTTGCCATGAAGCAATGTGCATTCTTGATAGGAGGGTTCTCATTGGGAGATTCAAAGAGAGATGAAGAGGGTATGTTGGTGGTGACGATGGCGGCCAATTCCTTTGAGCTTTCTTCATCTTCATCACCACTAGAACTTTCAACTTCATCGGATGAATATTCTTCCCTTGTTACTAGCACAACTCTTGAGGGCCTCTTGCCCTTCTTGGTCTTGTTGTTGTAGAACTTCTTGTTGGGGGCTTTTGAATATTTGCCCTTTGTGTCCTTGCTCTTGTCCTTGGGAATGAGCCTCCCATTATGAAGCTCTCTATTTTCATAGGGGCATTCGGCAATGAAGTGGCGCTTGTCATCACAATTGTAGCAAGATCTTGTCTTTGGACCAAAGCTAGTGAACCCACTTTTGTTGTTCCTCTTGATGTTGTCTTCCTTGGCCTTGGAGGGATCAACCCAAAAGGATTTGGCATGGAAGGCCATGTGATCATGGTAGTGGCATTGCAAATCTTCCGGATAGGACATACTCCAAGATGCCCTATAAGATTCTTGAGGAATCACTTCTTCACCGGAGTTGACCACCAAGGCAAGGTTGGAACCTTTTGCCATCCCAATAGCACGATTGCGAGAATCATGAGAGGTTTCCTCAAGCACCTTGAGAGCTTGCATCTCGTGCACGACTTGTTGAGCGGTGAGAGAGGAATAGCATTCCCTTCCCACAAGAGTCTTGACATCAATGGGTGCAAATGGCATCATGCATTCAATATACTTCTCCTTGATCCAAGAGTCATTGATGTGGGTGGCACCAATAAGCCGGAAGGCATCGGCAACCGTGACAAGTCTTCCATACATGAGTTCATGATCTTCATCCGGTAGCCTCATGAATCCTTCGGCTTTATTCTTAAGAGCATTATACTTGTTCCTCCTTGTGCTCTCACTTCCAATGCAACTAGCGGCCAATCCGTCCCAAGCTTCCTTGGCGGTGGTGTAGTTCCGGACACGATGCAATTCCGGAGTCCCCACACTAGTTTGAATCATGTGAAGGGCGGTGTTGTTGAGTTGACTATCAATTGCTTCTCTTCTAGTCAACTTGTCGGGGTTGTATGGCTTGAAGCCCTCCAAGATGATTCTCCATAGTTCATTGGAAGCACTACAAACATGAGAGCGGAACTCAAATTGCCAAGTATCGAAATTATCAACGGAAAACTTAGGTGGGTCGCCCCGAATGTTTAAATGGGGATGGGGAACCGGTATATCGGGAGATAGGAAAGGTGGAGCTACTCGATTGTAGCTTTCACCTCCACTAGTTCCCCTAGGAGATGCACTTGTAGATTTGATAGTGTTTAAGTTATCACCTTCCACGGGTTTGGTAGATGAGGGTAAGTCCGAAGCCTCTCCATCATCTAACGCACCCGTGTCTTTTACCTCTACACTAGGAGCCTTGGGAAGGGCCGGAGCCAAAAGCTCGGCAATCATCTTTTTCATGCTTTCCATTTGGGCTTCCATGGAGGACTTCAAAGAATTGAAGTCTTCCACGGAGACCAACTTGGCGGCCACTTCCGAGGGCACCTCGTCCGGCATACTCTTAGGCGGTTAAGCCCGAAATAAGAGCCGAGGCTCGATACCAATTGAAAGGATCGTATGCCGCACCTAGAGGGGGGTGAATAGGTGCTAACCAATTTTTAGTTCTTTTTCAATTTAGGCTTGACACAAAAGGTAAATTCTCTAGATATGCAACTAAGTGAATTTACCTATATGACAAGGCTAACAACTAAGCAAGATATATCTAAGCAATATAGAGATAGAGTGGGATAGAGGTAACCGAGAGTGGAGCACGCGATGACACGGAGATGATTCCCGTAGTTCCCTTCCTTTGCAAGAAGGTACGTCTACGTTTGGAGGAGTGTGGTTGCTACGAAAGCCAAACCAACAGCCACGAAGGCTTCACTCGGATCTCCGGTGAGCAACGCCACGAAGGCCTAGCCCACTTCCACTAAGGGATTTCCTCGAGGCGGAAACCGGGCCTTTACAAGGTTCTTGGGGCACACATCCACAACCAAATTGGAGGCTCCCAAATCTGTTACAACACAACAAATCAACAAACATACATCAACAACAACCACTAGGGATCCAAAGAGGAACACTAGCAAGGGGGCCCTCAAGCATAAGAGGGGGAAATGAAAAACGCTTCGGTGAGGATGTAGATCGGGGTCTTCTCCGTCGATTCTCCAAAGCACAAGGGATTTGGGTGGTTGAGGAAGGAGATCCGATGGATTTGATGTTCTTGGTGGCTCAACAATGGTGTATGTCTTTTTAGGAGGGGGAATGAGCAACCCTAGCTCAATGGAGAAGAAGCCCTTAAAAAGGGCAGCTGATTCGGCCGTTGGAGACGTTGGGGAGGGGTGACCGGTAGTACCGGCCAGTTTGGGCCGGTACTACCGCTCCTGGCGACGCGCGCCCGCTGATGGCGTGTATTTCACACGTTCGTTGGGCAACCCCAAGAGGAAGGTATGATGAGCACAGCAGCAAGTTTTCCCTCAGAAAGAAACCAAGGTTTATTGAACCAGGAGGAGCCAAGAAGCACGTTGAAGGTTGATGGCAGCGGGATGTAGTGCGGCGCAACACCAGAGATTCCGGCGCCAACGTGGAACCTGCACAACACAACCAAAGTACTTTGCCCCAACGAAACAAGTGAGGTTGTCAATCTCACCGGCTTGCCGTAACAAAGGATTAACCGTATTGTGTGGAAGATGATTGTTTGCAGAGAAAACAGTAAAAACAAGTATTGCAGTAGATTGTATTTCAAGAAAGAGAATTGGACCGGGGTCCACAGCTCACTAGAGGTGTCTCTCCCATAAGACGAACAGCATGTTGGGTGAACAAATTACAGTTGGGCAATTGACAAATAAAGAGAGCATGACAATGCACATACATATCATGATGAGTATAGTGAGATTTAATTGGGCATTACGACAAAGTACATAGACCGTCATCCAACGGCATCTATGCCTAAAAAGTCCACCTTCAGGTTATCATCCGAACCCCTCCAAGTATTAAGTTGCAAAGCAACATGACAATTGCATTAAGTATGGTGCGTAATGTAATCAACAACTACATCCTTAGACATAGCATCAATGTTTTATCCCTAGTGGCAACAAAGACAACACAACCTTAGAACTTTCTGTCACATCGTCCCGGTGTCAATGCAGCATGAACCCACTATCGAGCATAAGTACTCCCTCTTGGAGTTAAAAGTAAAAACTTGGCCGAGCCTCTACTAGAAACGGAGAGCATGCAAGATCATAAATAACACATAAGCATAACTTTGATAATCAACATAACAAGTATTCTCTATTCATCGGATCCCAACAAACGCAACATATAGAATTACATATAGATGATCTTGATCATGATAGGCAGCTCACAAGATCCGACAATGATAGCACAATGGGGAGAAGACAACCATCTAGCTACTGCTATGGACCCATAGTCCAGGGGTAGACTACTCACTCATCACTCCGGAGGCGACCATGGCGGTGTAGAGTCCTCCGGGAGATGATTCCCCTCTCCGGCAGGGTGCCGGAGGCGATCTGGATCCCCCGAGATGGGATCGGCGGCGACGGCGTCTCGGCAATGTTTTCCGTATCGTGGCTCTCGGCATCGGGGGTTTCGTCACGGAGGCTTTAAGTAGGCGGAAGGGCAAGTCGAGAGGCGGCACGGCGTCTCGCATGACGAGGGCGGCGCGGCCAAGGGGGGGCCGCGCCGCCCTAGGGTTTGGCTCCCTGTGGCCCCACTTCGTTTCGTCTTCGGACTTCCGGAAGCTTCGTGAGAAAATAGGCCCCCGGGCTTTTGTTTCGTCCAATTCCGAGAATATTTCTTTACTAGGATTTGTGAAACCAAAAACAGTAGTAAAACAAAGAATCGGCACTTCGGCATCTTGTTAATAGGTTAGTTCCGTAAAATGCACGAATATGACATAAAGTGTGCATAAAACATGTAGATAACATCAATAATGTGGCATGGAACACAAGAAATTATCGATACGTTGGAGACGTATCAGCATCCCCAAGCTTAGTTCTCGCTCGTCCCGAGCAGGTAAAACGATAACAAAGATAATTTCTGAGTGACATGCCATCATAATCTTGATCATACTATTTGTAAAGCATATGTAGAGAATGCAGCGATCAAAACAATGTGTATGACATGAGTAAACAAGTGAATCATAAAGCAAAGACTTTTCATGAATAGCACTTCAAGACAAGCATCAATAAGTCTTGCATAAGAGTTAACTCATAAAGCAATAATTCAAAGTAAAGGTATTGAAGCAACACAAAAGAAGATTAAGTTTCAGCGGTTGCTTTCAACTTGTAACATGTATATCTCATGGATATTGTCAACATAGAGTAATATAATAAGTGTAATAAGCAAGTATGTAGGAATCAATGCACAGTTCACACAAGTGTTTGCTTCTTGAGGTGGAGAGAAATAGGTGAACTGACTCAACATTGAAAGTAAAAGAATGGTCCTCATAGAGGAAAAGCATCGATTGCTATATTTGTGCTAGAGCTTTGATTTTGAAAACATGAAACAATTTTGTCAACGGTAGTAATAAAGCATATGCATCATGTAAATTATATCTTATAAGTTGCAAGCCTCATGCATAGTGTACCAATAGTGCCCGCACCTTGTCCTAATTAGCTTGGACTACCTGGATTATCACCGCAATACATATGCTTTAACCAAGTTTCACAAAGGGGTACCTCTATGCCGCCTGTACAAAGGTCTAAGGAGAAAGCTCGCATTTGGATTTCTCGCTTTTGATTATTCTCAACTTAGACATCCATACCGGGACAACATAGACAACAGATAATGGACTCCTCTTTTAATGCTTTAAGCATTTGACAACAATTAATTCTTTTCTCATTAGAGATTTGAGGATATTTGTCCAAAATCGAAACTTCCACCATGAATCATGGCTTTAGTTAGCGGCCCAATGTTCTTCTCTCACAATATGCATGCTCAAACCATTCAACTCAGTGTAGATCGCCCTTACTTGCATACAAGACGAACATGCATAGCAACTCACATGAAATTCAACAATGAGTTGATGGCGTTCCCCAGAAACATGGTTATCGCACAACAAGCAACTTAATAAGAGATAAAGTGCATAATTACATATTCAATACTACAATAGTTTTTAAGGCTATTTGTCCCATGAGCTATATATTGCAAAGGTGAATGATGGAATTTTAAAGGTAGCACTCAAGCAATTTACTTTGGAATGGCGGGAAAATACCATGTAGTATAGGTAGGTATGGTGGACACAAATGGCATAGTGGTTGGCTCAAGTATTTTGGATGCATGAGAAGTATTCCCTCTCGATACAAGGTTTAGGCTAGCAAGGCTTATTTGAAACAAACACAAGGATGAACGAGTACAGCAAAACTCACATAAAAGACATATTGTAAACATTATAAGACTCTACACCGTCTTCCTTGTTGTTCAAACTCAATACTAGAAATTATCTAGACCTTAGAGAAACCAAATATGCAAACCAAATTTTAGCATGCTCTATGTATTTCTTCATTAATGGGTGCAAAGCATATGATGCAAGAGCTTAAACATGAGCACAACAATTTCCAAGTATCACATTACCCAAGACATTTATAGCAATTACTACATGTATCATTTTCCAATTCCAACCATATAACAATTTAACGAAGGAGAAACTTCGCCATGAATACTATGAGTAGAAACCAAGGACATATTTGTCCATATGCTACAGCCGGAGCGTGTATCTCTCCCATAAAGTGAATGCTAGGATCCATTTTATTCAAACAAAACAAAAACAAAAACAAACCGACGCTCCAAGAAAAGCACATAAGATGTGGCCGAATAAAAATATAGTTTCAGGGGGAGGAACCTGATAATTTGTCGATGAAGAAGGGGATGCCTTGGGCATCCCCAAGCTTAGACGCTTGAGTCTTCTTGATATATGCAGGGTGAACCACCGGGTGCATCCCCAAGCTTAGAGCTTTCACTCTCCTTGATCATGTTGCATCATACTCCTCTCTTGACCCTTGAAAACTTCCTCCACACCAAACTCGAAACAACTCATTAGAGGGTTAGTGCACAATATAAATTGACATATTCAGAGGTGACACAATCATTCTTAACACTTCTGGACATTGCATAATGCTACTGGACATTAGTGGATCAAAGAAATTCATCCAACATAGCGAAAGAGGCAATGCGAAATAAAAGGCAGAATCTGTCAAAACAGAACAGTTCGTATTGACGAATTTTAAAATGGCACCAGACTTGCTCAAATGAAAATGCTCAAATTGAATGAAAGTTGCGTACATATCTGAGAATCATGCACGTAAATTGGCATAATTTTCTGAGCTTCCTGCAGGGCAGTGGGCTCAGATTCGTGACAGCAAAGAAATCTGGAACTGCGCAGTAATCCAAAT
>NC_061513.1:66894165-66914207 GCF_022539505.1 Lolium rigidum | reverse complement strand
TGAAAATTTCTACAACCATATTTTCCTCTCTCATAATAACTTTCAGTAGCATCATGAGCAAACTCAACAATATAACTATCACATAAAGCATTCTTATCTTGAGTCTCATGCATAAAATTATTACTCTCCACATAAGCATAATCAATTTTATTAGTAATAGCGGGAGCAAATTCAACAAAGTAGCTATCATTATTATTCTCATAAAGTGTAGGAGGCATAGTATAATCACAACAAAATTTACTCTCCATAGTAGGTGGCACCAAAAGTCCACTATCATTATCATCATCAGAAATAGGAGGCAAAGTATCATCAAAGAAAATTTTCTCCTCAATGCTTGGGGGACTAAAAATATCATGAAAACCAGCTTCCCCAAGCTTAGAACTTTCTATATCATTATCAACAATGGTGTTCGAAGCGTTCATACTAATATTACTACCAGCATGCAAATAAGATTTCATAGGTTTTTTAATTTTCGCATCAAACAATCCATGTTTTAAATCAGGAAATAGAATAAGAAGCTCATTGTTGTCCATTATGCCAAACTAGTGTAAACAAGAAACAAAAAGATGCAATTGCAGGATCTAAAGGAAATAGCTTTGAGCACACACACAACGGCGCCGGAAAAATACTTTACCTGAGACCGTAGTATGAGAGCCTTTTACCTTTCCTCCCCGAGCAACGGCGCCGTGAAAAGTGCTTGATGTCTACGGGAGCTTCTATTCTTGTAGACAGTGTTGGGCCTCCAAGAGCAGAGGTTTGTAGAACAGCGAGCAAGTTTCCCTTAAGTGGATACCCAAGGTTTATCGAACTCGAGGGAGGAAGAGGTCAAAGATATCCCTCTCATGCAACCCCGCAACCACAAAGCAAGAAGTCTCTTGTGTCCCCAACACACCAAATAGGTGCACTAGTTCGGCGAAGAGATAGTGAAATACAGGTGGTATAAATAAGTATGAGCAATGAGCAACGGTGCCGTAAAAGTGCTTGGCGTGTAGTTGATGGTGGTGGTATTGCAGCAGTAGTAACGCAAGTAAAACAAGAAACAAGCAGTAGTAACTCAGCAGTATTTAGGAACAAGGCCTAGGGATTACACTTTCACTAGTGGACACTCTCAACATTGATCACATAACAGAATAGATAAATGCATACTCTACACTTTTGTTGGATGATGAACACATTGCGTAGGATTACACGAACCCTCAATGCCGGAGTTAACAAGCTCCACAATAATGCTCATGTTTAAGTAACCTTTAGTGTAAGATAGATCAACGCTACTAAACCAAGTACTAGCATAGCATGCACACTGTCACCTTCATGCATATGTAGGAGGAATAGATCACATCAATAATATCATAGCAATAGTTAACTTCGCAATCTACAAGAGATCATGATCATAGCATAAACCAAGTACTAACACGGTGCACGCACTGTCACCTTTGCACACATGCATGAGGAATAAACTACTTTAATAACAAATCACTAGAGTAGCACATAGATAAATTGTGATACAACATGCTGCAATCATAAAGAGATATAAATAAGCACCTCACTATGCCATTCAATGAGTAAGTATTCTGTGAAATATGGCCTAAGAGACCCACACGGTGCACACACTCGTCACCTTTACACACGTGGGACTAGGAGTCTCCGGAGATCACATAAGTAAAACTCACTTGACTAGCATAATGACATCTAGATTACAAGCATCATCATATGAATCTCAATCATGTAAGGCAGCTCATGAGATTATTGTATTGAAACACATAGGAGAGAGATGAACCACATAGCTACCGGTACAGCCCCGAGCCTCGATGGAGAACTACTCCCTCCTCATGGGAGCAGCAGCGGTGATGAAGATGGCGGTGGAGATGGCAGCGGTGTCGATGGAGAAGCCTTCCGGGGCACTTCCCCGCTCCGGCAGGTGCCGGAACAGAGATCCCGTCCCCCGCATCTTGGCTTCGCGATGGCGGCGGCTCGGAAGGTTTCGTGGGTTTCGTCAATCGTCATAGGGTTTTCTGATCCGGGGGCTTCTTATAGGCGAAGAGGCGGCGCAGGAAGGTCGAAGGGGGCCCACACCCTAGGGGCGCGCCCCCCTTGGCCGCGCCGGGTGTGGTGTGGGGCCCCGGTGGCTCCCCTCCGATCCTTCCCGGTGTTCGGATGCTTCCGATGAAAATAGGAACTTTGGCGTTGATTTCGTCCGATTCCGAGAATATTTCGTTACTAGGATTTCTGAAACCAAAACAGCGAGAAAACAGAACCGGCACTTCGGCATCTTGTTAATAGGTTAGTTCCAGAAAATGCACGAATATGACATAAAGTGTGCATAAAACATGTAGATAACATCAATAATGTGGCATGGAACACAAGAAATTATCGATACGTTGGAGACGTATCAGGCCCCAGGGGATCAAAAGAAAAAGGCAAATAGCCAGAAATTAGGGGTAAAAAATAAATCCAACAAAGGAAAGGTTTATTGTTCATAGAGCCTGACCTGTGGGACCCATGAGCCAGCAGCCTACTCAATTTCAAAGGCGGCATAGGATCGAAAGAAAAAGGCAAGTGACCAAAAATCAGGGGGGAAAAAATCCAAGAAAAAAACTTTATTGTACATAGAAGATGACATGCGGGTCCCATGAGCCAGCACCTTACTCCACGTTTCAGAGGCGGCATGAGATCGAAAGAAAAAGGAAAGTGACCAAATATCAGGAGCAAAAAATAATCCAAGAAAAGAAACTTTTAATGTACATAGAGGATGACATATGGGTCCCATGTTGTAGCAGCGGTCTGAACGTTTCAAAGACGGCATGAGATCGAAAGAAAAAGGCAAGTGCCAAATATCAGGAGCCAAAAATAATCCAAGAAAAGAAACTTTCATTGTACATAGAGGATGACATATGGGTCCCATGTTGTAGCAAGCGGTCCGAACGTTTCAAAGACGGCATGAGAACGAAAGAAAATGCAAGTGACCAAATATAGGAGCCAAAAATAATCCAAGAAAAGAAAATTTATTGTACATAGTTAATGACATGCGGGTCCCATGAGCCAGCAGCTTACTCAACGTTTGAGAGGCGGCATGAGATTGAAAGAAAAAGGCAAGTCACCAAATATCATGAGCCAAAAATAATCCAAAAAAAGAAACTTTTATTGTACATAGAGTATGACATGCGGGTCCCATTAGGAAGCAGCATCCTCAACGTTTCCAAGGCGGCATGGGATCAAAAGAAAAAAGAAATAGCCAAAAAGCAGAGGGTGAAAAAACGAAGAAAAGAAACTTTTATTGTTCATAGTGGATGACATGTGGGACCCATGAGGCAGCAAGATCCTCAATGTTTCCAAGGCAAGCAGGGATCGAAAGAAAAAGGAAATAGCCAAAAATCGAGGGTGAAAATAATCCAAGAAAAGAAAATTTTATTTTATAAAGTGAGGATGACATGTGGGTCCTATTTTGCAGCAGCGGTCTCAACGTTTCAAATACGGCTTGAGAGTTGAGATCAAAAGAAAAAGAAAGTAGCCACGAAAAGAAAGTTGATTGTACATAGAGGATGACATGCGGGTCCCATTTTGCAGCAGCTTACTCGACTTTTCCAAGGCGGCAGGGATCAAAAGAAAAAGGAAATAGCAAAAAATCGTAGGGTGAAAAAACCCAAGAAAATGAACTTTTATAGTACATAGAGGATGACATGCGGGTCCCATGAGCCTGCAGGTTCCTCAACGTTTCAAACATGGCATGAGATCGAAAGAAAAATACAAGTGACCAAATATCGGGGGCCAAAAATAATAATCCAAGAAAAGTAATTTTTATTGTACATAGAGGATGACATGCGGGTCCCATTTTGCAAAGCAACGGTCCGAACGTTTCAAAGACGGCATGAGATCAAAAGAAAAATGCAAGTGACCAAATATCGGAGCCAAAAATAATCCAAGAAAAAAATTATTGTACATAGAGGATGGCATGCGGGTCCTATTTTGCAAAGCAATGTTCTCAACGTTTCCAAAAAAAGGAAGTAGCCGTAAATCATGGGCTCAAAAAATCCAAGAAAAGAAAGATTTCAATTGGGCTGTATCTCGGTCGTCCGGGCTTTCGAACTATCCCGCCGGACGCTTTTGGACTCGTACAATTTGAGCCCACTCCAAAACAGAAAGTCCTATGCTTCGCGAAAACAAAAAACAAGGAGATTCAACATATAAGTTTGTTTATTTAAAATTAAAGATTTATTTTTTTCCGTTTGCAATAGCTCACAGCGAAATACATTGTTTATTGTCTGCAAAATAATCAAAATATCACATATTTCTTGTACGGGGAGGCCGACATCGGGTACCCATGAGCCAGCAGCTGTCGTCAACGTTTTTAAAGACTACAGAGGATCGAAAAAAAATCAGCTTGGTAAAAAAATCCAAAAAAAGAAACGTTTATCGTTCTGAGCGGATGACATGCGGGACCCATGAGGCAAGCAAGATTCTCAACGTTTCCAAGGCGACACAGATTTTAAAAAAGGCGAAATAGCCGTAAATTAGAGGTCAAAATAACTCCAAGAAAGGAAATGTTTATTGTTCATAGAGGTCGACATGTGGGACCCATGAGCCAGCAGAATCCTCAACGTTTCACAAAGGCAGTGGGATCAAAAGAAAAAGGAAGTAGCCAAAAATTAGGGGTAAAAAATAATTCCAAGAAAGGAAACTTTTATTGTTCGTAGATGATGACATGCGGGACCCATGAGCCAACAGCCTTACTCAACGTTTCAAAGGCGGCATGAGATCGAAAGCAAAAGGCAAGTGACAAAATATCGTGAGCCAAAGATAATCCAAGAAAAGAAACTTTATTGTGCATAGAGGATGACATGCGGGTCCCATTTAGCAAGCAGCGGTGTCAACGTTTCAAATGCGGCTTGAGATCAAAAGAAAAAAAGTTGATTGTACATAGAGGATGACATGCGGGTCCCATGAGTCAGCAGCCTTACTCAACGTTTCCAAGGCGGCAGGGATCAAAAGAAAAAAGAAATAGCCAAAAATCGGAGGGTGAAAAAAATCCAAGAAAAGAAATTTTATAGTACATAGAGGATGACATGCGGGACCCATTTTGCAGCAGACTGTCCCAACGTTTCAAATGCGGCTTGAGATCAAAAGAAAAAGAAAGTAGCCGTAAATTAGGGGGTAAAAAACTCCAAGAAAGGAAAGCTTTATCGTTCATACAAGCCGACATGTGGGACCTATGAGGCAACAGAGTCCTCAACTTTCAAAGGCGGCAGGGATCAAAAGAAATAGGAAATAGCCAAAAATCAGAGGGTGAAAAAACCCAAGAAAATGAACTTTTTAGTGCATAGAGGATGACATGCGGGTCCCATGAGCCAAGCAGGTTCCTCAACGTTTCAAACGTGGCATGAGATCGAAAGAAATAGGCAAGTGACCAAATATCGTGATCCAAAAATAATTCAAGAAAAGAAATTTGATTGTACATAGAGAATGACATGCGGGTCCCATTTAAGGAGCAAGCGGTATCACAGCTTGAGAGGCGGCAGGGATCGAAAGAAAAAGGCAAGTGACCAAATATGAGGTGCCAAAAAAATCCAAGAAAAGAAAGTTTTATTGTACATAGAGGATGACATGCGGGTCCCATGAGCCTCGCAGGTTCCTCAACGTTTCAAACGTGGCATGAGATCGCAAGAAAAAGGCAAGTGACCAAATATCGAAGCCATGTGAGAATCTTTTAATGTTCATAGAGGATGACATGTGGGACCGACCCGCCAACAGCCGTCCTCATCGTTTCAATGGGGGCAGGAGATCAAAAGAAAAAGGGAAATAGCCAGTAAATTAGGGGTCAAAAATAACTCCAAAAAAGAAAAACTTTTATTGTTCGTAGAGGATGACATGCGGGTCCCATGAGTCAGCAGCTTACCCAACGTTTCCAAGGCAGCAGAGGATCAAAAGAAAAAGGAAATAGCCAAAAATCAGAGGGTGAAAAAAATAAGAAAAATAAACTTTAATAGCACATAGAGGATGACATGCGGGTCCCATGAGCCAAGCAGGTTCCTCAACGTTTCAAACGTGGCATGAGATCGAAACAAAAAGGCAAGTGACCAAATATCAAGATCCAAAAATAATTCAAGAAAAGAAACTTGATTGTACATAGAGGATGACATGCGGGTCCCATGAGTCAGCAGCTTACTCAACGTTTCCAAGGCGGCAGGGATCAAAAGAAAAAGGAAATAGCCAAAAATCAGAGGATGAAAAAAATCCAAGAAAATAAACTTTTATAGCACATAGAGGATGACATGCGGGTCCCATGAGCCAGCAGGTTCCTCAACGTTTCAAACGTGGCATGAGATCGAAAGAAAAAGGCAAGTGACCAAATATCATGAGCCAAAAATAATTCAAGAAAAGAAACTTGATTGTACATAGAGGATGACATGCGGGACCCATTTAGCAGCCGCGGTCTCACCGTTTGAGAGGCTGCACGGGATCGAAAGAAAAAGGCAAGTGACCAAATATCGAGAGCCAAAAATAATCCAAGAAAAGAAAGTTTTATAGTACATAGAGGATGACATGCGGGTCCCATTTTGCAGCAGCGGTCTCAACGTTTCCAAGGCGGCACAGACCAAAAGAAAAATGAAGTAGCCGTAAATCGTGGGGTGAAAAAAATCCAAGAAGAAAGATTTCAATTGGGCCGCATCCGGACATCCGGGCCTTCGAACTATCCCGCTTGGCCTTTTGACTCGTACAATTTCAGCCCACTCCAAAACAGGAAAGTTCCGAATTTTCTAAAAAAACAGAAAGTCCTATGCTTCGCAAAGACAAAAAAACAAGGAGATTCAACATACAAGTTTTTTTATGTAAAAATAAAGATTTAATTATCCGTTTGATATAGCTCGTAGCGCAATACACCGTTTATTGTCCGCAAAATAATCAAGATATCATATGTTTGTTGTACGGGGAGGCCGACATCGGGGACCCATGAGCCAAGCAACGCCGTCAACGTTTTAAAGGCGGCAGGGATGGAAAGAAAAAATAAACCAAAAATATGTTGGTACAAAATCCAAGAAAAGAAACATTTTCGTTCTAAGAGGATGACATGCGGGACCCATGAGGCAAGCAAGCATCCTCGTTGTTTATTGTTCATAGAGGCCGACATGTGGGACCCGTGAGCCGCCAGCCGTCCTCAACGTTTTAAAGGCGGCAGGAGATCGAAAGAAAAAAATTAGCCAAAAATCATTTGGTAAACAAAATCCAAGAAAAGAAACATTTACCGTTCTGAGAGGATGACATGCGGGACCCATGAGGCAGCAGCATCCTCAACGATTCCAAGGCGGTAGGGGATCAAAGGAAAAAAAGGAAATATCCCGAAATTAAATAGGGGTTCAAAATAAATCCATCAAAGGAAACTTTTATTGTTCACAGAGGATGACATGTGGGACCGACCTGCCAGCTGCGTCGTCATCGTTTCAAAGGGGGCAGGAGATCAAAAGAAAAAGGCAAATAGCCATAAATTAGGGGTCAAAAATAACTCCAAGAAAGGAAACTTTTATTGTTCGTAGAGGATGACATGCGGGACCCATGAGCCAGCAGCTTACTCAACGTTTCAAAGGCGGCATGAGATCGAAAGAAAAAGGCAAGTGGCAAAATATCATGAGCCAAAGGTTATCCAAGAAAAGAAACTTTATTGTACATAGAGGATGACATGCGGGTCCCAATTAGCAGCAGCAGCCTCAACGTTTCAAATGCGGCTTGAGATCAAAAGAAAAAGAAAGTTGATTGTACATAGAGGATGACATGCGGGTCCCATGAGTCAGCAGCTTACTCAACGTTTCCAAGGCGGCAGGGGATCAAAAGAAAAAGGAAATAGCCAAAAATCATAGGGTGAAATAAAACCCAAGAAAATAAACTTTTATAGCACATAGAGGATGACATGCGAGTCCCATGAGCCAGCAGGTTCCTCAACGTTTCAAACGTGGCATGAGATCGAAAGAAAAAGGCAAGTGACCAAATATCGAGGAGCCAAAAATAATTCAAGAAAAGAAAGTTTTATAGTACATAGAGGATGACATGCGGGTCCCATTTAGCAAGCAGCGGTATCACCGTTTGAGAGGCGGCAGGGATCGAAAGAAAAAGGTAAGTGACCAAATATGAGGTGCCAAAAATAATTCAAGAAAAGAAAGTTTTATAGTACATAGAGGATGACATGCGGGTCCCAGTTAGCAGCAGCGGTATCACCGTTTGAGAGGCGGCAGGGGATCGAAAGAAAAAGGCAAGTGACCAAATTTGAGGTGCCAAAAATAACTCCAAGAAAAGAAAGTTTTATAGTACATAGAGGATGACATGCGGGTCCCATTTAGCAGCAGCGGTATCACCGTTTGAGAGGCGGCAGGGGATCGAAAGAAAAAGGCAAGTGACCAAATTTGAGGTGCCAAAAAAACTCCAAGAAAAGAAAGTTGATTGCACATAGAGGATGACATGCGGGTCCCATTTAGCAAGCAGCGGTCTCAACGTTTCCAAGGCGGCAAGGGATCAAAAGAAAAAGGAAGTAGCCGTAAATCGGGGGTCAAAAAAATCCAAGAATAGAAAGAATTTTGGTTCATAGAGGATGACATGCGGGACCCATGATCCCGCATCGTAAACGGCTCGATCGGAGAACGTTGAACGAGATGGCGCGATCGAGAAAAAAACAATGCCGCAGAGGCTGCCATCCGGGCCCTACATCCCTCGGCGGTGCGGATTTGCGTTGACTCGGCCGGCGAACCCGAGAATTCGCGATGCACCACGTCCCGGGCCACCATACGCGACGTTTTGGCCGCTTTCGTCGGGCTAGGTGGCCTCAAAAACGAGAAAAAAAAGTTTTGACATGCACCACGGAGGGACCAAAATCGTCGGCCATGGTACACCAGCAACCACGGCGCGACTTCAACTTCGTCGGCCATGGCAACTTTTCTTGTAGTGGGTGGTGTTGTACCCAGATCTTCCACCGGTAAATCATGCTTAAGAATAGGTTGACGAAGGAAAATTTCATCAAGCTCATTTCTTTCTTCCCTAAAAACTTCACTCTCACTATTCTCCAAATGTTGCTGCAAAGGATTATTAGGAGCAAGAGCAATAGATGCACACTTGTTCAACTTTAAAATCACTATTAGGCGAATCAATTTTATAAGGAGTTTTGGTAAATTTAGAGAAGTTAAACTCATAAGATTCAGCAGCAAATTTAGTCAAAATTTTCTCTTTCTTGCAATCTATAATAGCTCCACATGTATTTAGAAAAGGTCTACCAAAAATGATAGGACAATATTTACTAGCAGCAGAACCAAGTACCAAAAAGTCAGCAGGATATTTAATCTTACCACATAGAACTTCAACATCTCGAATAATACCAATTGGAGAGATAGTTTCTCTATTAGCCAGCCGAATAACCACATCAATATCTTCAAGTTCACAAGAACCAATTTCGTGCATAATCTCCGTGTAAAGCTCATAAGGAATAGCACTAATACTTGCACCAATATCACATAATCCATAATAACAATGATCACCAATTCTAACGAGATAGCATAGGAACACTAGCTTTCCTAGACTTATTAGGATGCGAAACAATATTAGAAGCATCTTCACAGAAAATAATATGACCATCTTCCACATTTTCGAGTCACAAGATCTTTAACAATTGCAACAGCAGGTTCAACTTTTATTTGTTCTTCAGGTTCTATAGGTTTCTTTTCACTTTTATGAACCGCACTATTTATAACAGAGTACTCCTTCATTTTAGTAGGGAAAGGAGTTTTTTCAATATAAGCTTCAGGAATAACATGATCAACAGTTTCAAGTACAACACATTTATTTATAGATGAATCAATTTTATCTTTATATGGTTCATGATACTTATCAAAGTTCTTCTTAGGCAATTCATAATGAGAAGCAAAAGCTTTATAAATATTTGCAGCAACTTGAGAATCAAGACCATAAGTAGCACTCATATTACGAAATTTATCAGTATCCATAAAAGCTTCAATGCATTTATAATCATAAATTATACCTGATTCTCTATCCTTGTCGTTCTCCCATCCTTCAGTATTTTCTTGGATCCGATTAAGAAGGTCCCTTTTAAACTCTTCCTTGTTGCGTGTAAATGATCCAGAACAAGAAGTATCCAGCAAGGTCTTGTCTTGAAAAGGAAGTCTTGCATAGAAATTATCAATAATAATATTACCAGGAAGCTCATGAATGGGGCATTTGAGCATTAAAGACTTCAATCCCCCCACGCTTGGGCAATACTCTCTCCTTCATGAGGCCAAAAATTATATATGCGATTCCGATCTTTGTGAATCTCACTTGGAGGATAGAACTTAGAATAAAACCGGGGCACAATATCATTCCATTCAAGAGAATCCCCATTATCCAAGTAATTTATACCAATGCGCCGCTTTACCGGACAGCTGATACAGAGAATAATTTCTTCCTCACTTCATCCATAGCAATACCTTCACACTTGAATAAACCGCATAATTCATGTAAGAACAGTAAATGATCTCCAGGGTGGACAGTTCCATCCCCTGTATAACGGTTACCCACTACACGTTCAATAATTTTCATAGGTATTTTGTATGGTGTTTCTTCCTTACCTGGCGCCTCATCCACTACCTTTGCAGTAGTAGTGGATCTCCCAAATAAACACTCAAGAGAAGATCTCTCCATAATGAGTTATAGCAACAGGCGGAAATAAAATCAGCACAAACAGTAGAAATTTCCCTTACCAATTCCACTTACCAATAGCGCTTCACTCCGGCAACGGCGCCGTAAAAATAGTCTTGATGATCCACAAGTATAGGGGGTGTATCGTAGTATCTTCGATAAGTAAGAATGTCAATCCCAACGAGGAGCGAAGGTGTTGACAAGCAGTTTCGATGAAGGATTCACCGTAAATGCTCACGGACAAGTATTCGGGGGTTTTGATGTAACAGATGAATTAAGTACGAGTAAGTAAAGTGCGAGAGTAACAATTGCAGCGAGTGGCCCAATCCTTTTTAGCACAAAGGACAAGCCGGTTTGTTTACTTATAATGACCAAACGTTCTCGAGGACACACGGGATTTTAGTCTAGTTCTTTCGCTACATACGGCTAATTAATCTTCATTGTTTTGATAAGTGTTGTGTGGGTGAACCTATGCTAATGTACCGCCCTTCCTAGGACTAATACATACTTGTGATTATACCCCTTGCAAGCATCCGCAACTACAAGAAAGTAATTAAGATAAATCTAACCACAACCTTAAACTCTCGAGATCCCGTGATCCCTCCCCGCATCGATATACCAACGGGGCTCAGGTTTCGTCACTCCGGCAACCCCGCAATTGGCAAACGAGTACAAGATGCATTCCCCTAGGCCCATAAAGGTGAAGTGTCGTGTAGTCGACGTTCACACGACACCACTAGAAGAATAACACCACAACTTAAATATCATAACATTGAATACTACTCAACCATACTTCACTACTAACATTTAGACTTCACCCATGTCCTCAAGAACTAAACGAACTACTCACGAGACATCATATGGAACATGATCAGAGGTGATATGATAATGAATAACAATCTGAACATAAACCTTGGTTCAACGGTTTCACTCAATAGCATCAATAACAAGTAGAAATCAACACCGGGAGAGTTTCCCCTATCAAACAATCAAGATCAAACCCAAATTGCTACAGCGGTGACGAGGTGCAGCGGTGGAGACGGCGGTGATGATGATGAAGATGATGGCGATGGTGATGGAGATGATGTCCAGCTCGATGGCGGTGACGATGGCGTCGATTTCCCCCTCCGGGAGGGAATTTCCCCGCGGATTCCCGCCCGCCGGAGAGCTCTTTTCTCTCTGGTGTTCTCCGCCCCGCAGAGGCGGCTGTGACTCTTCGCGACGTACCCCCTCTGGCTTAGGTTTTCGGGACGAAGGCATACGCGAAGAAAAGGATGCGAGAGGGGCTGTGGGCCCCCCTCCTCATAGGGCGGCGCGGCCAGGCCTTGGGCCGCGCCGGCCTATGGGGTGGGCCCACCTCGGGTCCCCTCTTCTCCCCCTTCTGGGTCCCTTCGTCATCTGGAAAAATAGGAGTTTTCGTGTAATTCCCGTCAATTGTTGATCTTCCGAAATATTGCGTTCTGACGATGCTTTTTCCAGCAGAATCCTGGCTCCGGTGCGCGATCCTCCAATAATCATGAAACATGCAAAATAGATGAAATAATATAAGTATTATATCCAAATATTAAATATATCAATGAATAACAGTAAATTATGATATAAAATAGTGATGCAAATTGGACGTATCACACACTTCTCTGGAAGATATGGAGTGCTCGGAATTCAGCGAACGCTGGGGACAAGTCTCCTGTTTCAGCTATTGTTTCCTTAACAGTATAACTCTAAATGCGCTACCTACTTGTGTAAAAGTCATGTTGTTTCTGTTCCAGCCAGTGTTCGATGGACCCAATCCCCTGCAGACAACTTGAAAATCAATATTGATGGTTCGTTTCGTAAAGAATATGGCATAGGCTGGGGTTTCTGTATTAGGGACTGCAATGGTGAGGTTTGCGGTGCAGGTATGTGGCAGCTGGGTCATGTCGTTGATGCTCTCCAGGCTAAAACAATTGCATGCTTGAAAGCCATTGAATTTGTAGTCGAGGCTGATATGGGAAGTCTTGATAAAATTGGCTCTCCAATCCACCGAGTTTGATTCAGCGGGCCACGGAGTACTCTTCAGGGAGGCAAAATTTCTGCTACTTACCAACTTCATAGATTACAAAGTTTTGTACTGCAACAGTTTTGTAATAGAGTGGCTCATGTCTTAGCTGCTAATGGTGCTAGCTTAGGCTCGGGTGGTGTTATATTGAGGCATGATCATGTACCAAATTGTGTATCTCATATTGTTGTTACCGAGATTGGTGCAACTGATCAATAAAGTCCATAATTTGCTATAAAAATGTTATTTTGCAGGTAAGCAGCTTCAACCTTTTAAGAATCTCTAACGGAGGCGCTCAACGCGCCCCGCACTAAAGTAACAGCTGGTTTGGCGCGCAGGAGCCCACGAGCGCTGCTCCAGAGGCGCGCAGGAAAAAGCGGAGACACGCGCGCTTTCTTTCGGGCGCCGCTGAGCGCAAGCTATATAACGCGTCCCTCCAACCGCCTGAAAGTTCACCGTGCCGTTATCCTCTCCACCACTTACGCTCCCGCGCCGCCGTAGCTCCTTGCCCGATCCCGCGCTACCACCATGCTGTCGTGCCACAGTTCAAGCTCTGGATACCGCGGCGTTTGACGAGGGAGCTCCTCGGCAATGCCCACTATGAGGGGTTTAGGGTTGACGGAATCCTGCAAGCTAGCACGATACATCGGATACCAAACAAACATGGAGAGAGATTTACCCAGGTTCGGGACCCTCGATGAGGTAAAATCCTTACTTCCTGCTTGTCTGATCTTGATTTATTGAATATATCGGGTTACAATGGGGTAGCTGATAGGCTGCTATGGTCAACTCACCGGTAGGCAAGTATTCTAGGGTTTGTCCTCTAAGTTGCGGTGGTTCTGCATATTGTTGTTATGTCGTTCGGCAGGCCCTCTCCCGGCCTTTATATAGCAGGTCTCGAGAGTCATGTCCAAACTCGACTAGGTTACACTGAGATCTAATCTAATATTTCCTTTAACGATGTTTTCTTGCCATGTTCATCAAGAATTCATCTCCTGATAGATCTCCTTCGTTGCAGCCGACGTACATGCCCATCTTGGTCTTGGACAATCTTCATGGGTCCCTAGTTGGGTCAAGGGAGGTAGATCGACTAATGTTTGTTTGGTATCCTGAGAGCATCTACCTCCCTTGACCCATAAGTCTGTGCAATGTCATTTACAAGATTGCATCAAAAGTGGTTGCAAACAGACTTAAGGTTATCTTGCCAGAGGTCATTTCTGAGGAGCAGTCAGCTTTTGTTCCAGGACGAATGATCACTGATAATATTATTACAGCGTTTGAATGTCTGCATTTCATGAAGCGCAAGCGTGCTAAGGATCTGAGATGTTGTGCGTTGAAGCTGGATATGAGGAAAGCATATGATCGCGTGGAGTGGGACTATCTTCGTGCTATCATGTCGCGGTTGGGCTTTCATCGGTTATGGGTAGAGATGGTCATGAGGCTTGTTACAACTGTCTCTTTCTCAGTTTTATTCAATGGGGAGCACCTCGAGAGTTTTGTTCCATCAAGGGGTATCCGCCAGGGTGATCCTATCTCTCCATATCTCTTTTTGTTAGCAGCAGAGGGCCTTTCGTGCCTTTTAAAATCAAGAAACCAGTCATCGAACTTAAGTGGGATTAAAGTGGCTCCATCAGCTCCGATGGTGAGTCATTTACTCTTTGCAGATGACAGCCTGCTGTTTTTCAAAGCGAATAAGGAGAGTGCTCAGGAGGTTAATGAGGTGTTACAATTGTATTGCAATGCTTCTGGCCAGCGGGTGAATATGGACAAATCGTCGATCCACTTTGCAAAGGGATGCCAGAACAACATCAGGCAAGAAATCATGGATGTGTTGGATGTCCATAATATCTCGCTTAGCGAGAAATATCTGGGTATGCCTTCTGATGTAGGTAACTCAGTAAATGGTGCTTTTAAATATTTAAGAGACCGTGTGTGGAAAAGGGTACAAGGATGGTTGGAGTTGCTTTTGTCGGCTGCAGGGAAGGAGGTGCTTATTAAATTGGTAGCTCAAGCAATCCCCACTTTTTCCATGTCTTGTTTCAGATTACCAAGAGGCCTATGTCATCATATAAATAGCTTGCTACGGAATTTCTGGTGGGGTAGCAAGGAGGGTAAAAGGCGAACCTGTTGGGTTTCTTGGGAAGATATGACAAAGCTGAAGTTTCTCGGTGGGCTTGGCTTTCGTGATATAGAGTTGTTCAATCTTGCTCTATTGGCCCGTCAGGCGTGGCGGATTTTACAGGAGCCAGCCTCGCTAAGCGCACGGATTCTTAAAGCCGTGTACTTTCCAAACGGTGACTTCCTGGATGCTGGTGTAGGCTCATCCCCTTCGAGAATATGGCGTGCAATTGTTGATGGGAAGGATGTACTACAGCAAGGTTTAATCAGAAGGATAGGTACAGGAGAAGGGACAAATATTTGGAACACTAATTGGATTCCTAGAGATTGTTTGCTTCGGCCTGTAGCTTGCTTACATGATGATTTACATGCTGCACCTCCTCAGAACGTAAGAGACATGTTTTTTTTTTTTAGATAAAAGGCACTTAAGTGCCCGACTTTGAATTAACAAAGCCAACAACGGCGAGAACGATACAAAGTGCTAAACCCAGCTTACATAACGACACCACACACCCACACGAACTACCGAAGAAGCTACAACCGGAAGCACGACCAAAAGGCTCAGCCAAAGCATCTACGAGGACTCGGAGAAGAACAAGAGTCTACAGTGTCGGGCCGGAGCTCACTCGAGAGCGAGCCATTTTCACGCGCGCCTCAACCAAACTCCTCCGTCGCGAAATGCCACCGGAAGCCGACCACCACCGGGGACCGACCCACATTGCTCGCAAACCGAAGAGCAGCGCCAAGGAAGCTCGACAAGGGAGGGGCACGGAGCAAGCCTTGCCGAAGATCGCCGAAGAATCACCTCCGTCACAACCTTCGGTGAGCCTCGCGCTATGGGCTCCAAGACGGTGTCTTCAAGAAGAGCACGACACCGGAGTGCCGCCACCGCCCGATCCGAGGATCTTGGGTTTTCACCCGGACGCAGTAGAGGATCGGATATTGGCCTCACGGCGCCTTCAACAAGGGAACGCCGTCCGCGAACGCCGCCGCCGTGGCCCGAGGGGCAAAGGTTTCCCTTTGGCAACATCACCACCAACTACACCCCACGAGCACTCGACTCGCCGACCACCACGCCGCCCTCACGGCCGTGGTAACCAGCCAGCACTGCGAGTCATTGGCTCGCCCGCCAACCAACATGACTCCCACCTTCCAGGCCGCCGCCCCGCCGTCCCGGCCTCGCAGCTCAACGGAGAAAAGGAAGAGAACGAGTAGACCTTCGCAGCGAGAACACCGGACCCCCTGCCTGGATGCATCGAACCTGACTGGAGAGAGCCCTTCTGGAGGATCGGTATACCAACAGCCCCCGTGGCTGCCGGCAACACCAGATCTGGACGAAAGACGATGGCTTCGCATGGCACCAGGCCCCTGCCGGTCCGTGGGAAAGCCAACACGCCTCCAAGCACCCTCACCAACACCGGAAGGCCACCGCCGCCGTCAAGCTTGCAACCAAGGCAGCACTCGCACCTGACCACTGCACGCACCCACCGAAACGGAGATCCCGACCGAATCGGGGCTGGATCTGGGCTCAGAAGGGGCCCGGGCCCCTGCCCGGCCCGTGAGGCGCCGCATCCCGGCTCGGGGCGGCGCACGAGGTCGTCGCCGGCCAAGGGGGCCACCAGCACGCCGACGGGCGACCACGATCTTCCTCCCGAGCCCGCCGAGAGAGGAGCTCGCGCCGCCCGAAACCGCAGCGGCCCGCCGGAGCCGCCGGGCCGCTCCGCCGGACGACCGCCGCCACGAGCACGCCGAGGGACGCGCCGTCTCCACGCCGACGCCGAGGATCCGCGCCGCCGCGCCCGACGCCTAGCGCGGCGCCCTCACCGGCCGTGGGTGGCCCGCGCCGCCACCACCGCGCGAGGGAAGGGGCCCCGCCGCCGCCGGCGCCGCACGGGCTTTGCCCGGCGACGCCCTCTGACGGCGGCGAGACGGAGGGGAAGGGGAAGGGGGCTCGGGGAGGGGCGCCGCCACGGGCTCCCGGCCGCTAGCGGGAGCGGCGCGAGAGCGCTACCTGTTGATCAATGTTGGTCTCATGGAAAATTTCTCAAAATCTAGATATGGGACTGATCTCAAGCGACATGTTTGATCCGCATACTGTGGCATGGGACATACAAAAGCTACAGACTTTCTTTTTGCCTATGGATGTGGAGGCGATCATTACTATCCCGCTGAGCACAAGGAGACAGGACGATTTTTGGGCTTGGCACTATGACTGTAAGGGAATTTTTTCAGTCCGTTCCGCTTACCATATGTTGGTTAATACGCGGGGTCGACGAACAGCATGGCTTGATGAAACGGCTGGACCGTCTGATACTAGAGCAGAGGAAAAGAGTTGGTCTCAGCTCTGGACAGTTAAAGTTCCAGCCAAAGTCCGGGTGTTTTTGTGGCGCCTCGCGAAGAATTCTATCCCTACAGGAGATGTGCTACATCACCGGAATATGGCACATTATAGTACTTGCGCAATATGTGGCGAGGAGGATTCCTGGAAGCACTCCTGTTCCAATGACATTATGGTTGACAGCCTGAGCGATAGCCGGCCCACCAAACTTTGATTTATGTTCAGATTGCCCACCAAGGTTGATGGACCCATGAGAATCATTTGTTCGACCTTGGTTGCAGTTGGGCCGTGCTGTGTTTCCGAAGCTCAGATGAACCTCAACTGTGCAACGGGGCCTAAATGAAAATCTTTGCAACCCCCTACCTAAAACCAAATGAACATCTTCGCAGTGAGATTTGGACGTGCGATCGATCCCGTTCTCAAGTCACGTGCACGCATGTGACAACTGGAAGTGGGCGACTAAAATAAAACGAGATTTTTGGAATAAAAGTAGACGAAGGAATATACTGGTCAGATGTGCATCCTCTGATGATTGCCGCCGGGGATTATGCTTCTTGGTTCGCACGCATCCCTTCGGTAAACTCAAATTTCGGTTAACTTACTTCTACTGTCCCTGGAGCCTCGGCGTTGACATTTTTCATATCTACGACAACCGCACTTGTAGTTGAGGTTTGGTGGCAGTAATTTTTTTTCCGCCAGGCTCAGTACTCATCTTCAGTTCTAGATATTGCATCATGCCGTGCCATCGTGGTATAATCGAGTTTCTTCTTCGCACTGAATTAATAGTCAAACTTGTCTACACACCGTAGACATAGCCAAAGAAAGCACGGCATATCCTCAGATCGCAATAGTTTCAAGAACCAGGCTCAAATATAAAATTCTACCATTCTCAATTAATGCATGAAGTCGATGCTTCTAAGCATCCGATAAAATTCTCTCGCGGCGTTTTGTTCCAAAATTTGAGATGTGTCCTTTTCATTTAGTGCTTTTAGATAGAGTGCTCCAAACTTTTCGACTATCGTCTGGCAAAACTTGTACACAGTTTGTTGGCAAGTCGACTCGACCATGTGAAGATATTTATCATATATATCAGGACGAGAGCCATATGCAAGACACCTCTGAGTAGCCGTGCATTTCTGAACCGAGGTGACCTAGGAAATTTGGTGCGGTATTTTTTGCGAGGAAGTAGTCATCATACTTCGTCACACCAATCACAATCTTCATGAAAAACTCTTTGTTCATCCTAAAGCGTCGGGGACTGCAAATGGAAACGCCGACAACAAATGGCTTGACCGGAGATGGGGCGGCAGATAGCTCGGTCGGAGATTGGGCGAAAGATAGCCCGGTCAGAGATTGGGCGGTTTCCTAAAACTGCGGCGGGGGTTAGGACTACAAGTGTTTTTGGGCAGCGGTGACCGGACCAGCAGGCGCCAAAGCGGTGGTTGCGTGGCAACGGAGTAGCGGGAGAGAGGAGAAGTGGGTGTGAAAAATAGCTAGCTCGTTGCCTATAGGAGTCCGCCCTTCTGGTTTTTTTTGTGAATAGAACCCTTGCATTAAGAGAAAAATCGAACAGTACAAAGCAGCCCAACAAAAGTAAAAAATTACAATGAAATCCTTGAGATGCCCTTCGTCTTCAACCTCTAGACCGTGTTAAAGGCGCGCCGCCGCCAGCCCCGGCCCTATGTATTTTGGTGCCCTTGGGCGACGTAAAAAAAGGGCTCTTTCAAAACGATATGTAGTATAACTAGATATATATAAACTCTCAGTTTGTTTGCATATTACAGTAAAAATAATTATAAAATGGCAGCAAAATATAAAATGTATTTTGCACTAGTTTTATTACCTCAAATAAAGACCAAATTACCATGAGTACTTCGACAATTATGCTTCAATGCTTCTCCAAAAAGCTTCTCCGCGCATTCCTCGATGCAAAATCATTGACAATTGTTTCAAGATCAGTTCTTTCCAAGATATCCTTCTCAATACAACATGTAGCCAAGCCATTCAATCTATCTTGTAACATAGTTGACCTCAAACAATTTTTTAGTAGCTTCAGTTTAGAGAAACTTCTTTCAGCTGAGGCTACAGTCACAGGTATAGTTAAGAGGATGCGATATGCAACTGACACATTTGGATAGCAATCAGCAGTTGTAACGAACTGAAGAATCTCAAGCGCTGACAAATCATCAGGCAATGTTACTTAGAGAACCTTTAACTCAGAAACAAAATCATCAAGATCAACATCACAAGCCTTATTATGAGTAAAAGTTTGTGCAAAAGTAGTGCAATTATTTTGCAGATTACTATCATTCAAGGACTTCAGATTTTTTGAGTTGAATAAGAAACCAAACAACTTTGCAAATGCGTTCAACTGCTCAAACCGATCCTTCAGTGAAGCAATTGCAACATCAACAACTACTTTTTCTCAATCTCGACCTTAGTTCATTCCATGTATTCATGTTTGTAAAATGCTCGACGCTTCTCTCATGTTCTTTGAGTTTCGGACTAAGACGCTTCCAATCACTCAAACCATCAAATGCTAGCAAAGAGTACTTGGTCTGCTTTGATTTGAACAACTTGCAGCAAAAACAATAAACTTTGTCCACCTCTTTTGAGTAAACCAACCATTTTCGGTCAACAAACTCATTGTTAGCTAACTTTCTGGAGTAATAAGCATAAGAAAAATGTCTACCATCGGCATCCTTACGGAATTGTAGATTCGGCTCTCTAAGAGGCCCCTTTTCAATCAATATATCCCGTTCGGAGTTGTCAAGATTATCCCATGTTCTTCGATCATACATAGATAAAAGAGAATCATCTTGATCATCACCATTAGGATTAGATGAAGGCTGCAAATTTTCTTCCTCCATATTGTCCTCATTA
>NC_061513.1:66871666-66894065 GCF_022539505.1 Lolium rigidum | reverse complement strand
CACTAGAGGTGTCTCTCCCATAAGATAGCATGTTGGGTGAACAAATTACGGTCGGGCAATTGACAAATAGAGAGGGCATAACAATGCACATACATGACATGATGAATATTGTGAGATTTAATTGGGCATTACGACAAAGTACATAGACCGCTATCCAGCATGCATCTATGCCTAAAAAGTCCACCTTCGAGTTATCATCCGAACCCCTTCCGAGTATTAAGTTGCAAAATAACGGACAATTGCATTAAGTATGGTGCGTAATGTAATCAATAACTACATCCTCGGACATAGCATCAATGTTTTATCCCTAGCGGCAACAAGTACATCCATAACCTTAGAGGTTTCGTCACTCCCCGCATTCACGGAGACATGAACCCACTATCGAGCATAAATACTCCCTCTTGGAGTTAAGAGCAAAAACTTGGCCGGAGCCTCTACTAATAACGGAGAGCATGCAAGATCATAAACAACACATAGGTAATAGATTGATAATCAAAATAACATAGTATTCTCTATCCATCGGATCCCGACAAACACAACATATAAAATTACGAGATAGATGATCTTGATCATGTTAGGCAGCTCACAAGATCCGACAATGAAGCACATGAGGAGAAGACAACCATCTAGCTAATGCTATGGACCCATAGTCCAGGGGTGAACTACTCACTCATCACTCCGGAGGCGACCATGGCGGTGAAGAGTCCTCCGGGAGATGATTCCCCTCTCCGGCGAGGTGCCGGAGGTGATCTCCGGAATCCCCCGAGATGGGATTGGCGGCGGCGGCGTCTCAGTAAGGTTTTCCGTATCGTGGCTCTCGGTACTGGGGGTTTCGCGACGAAGACCTTAAGTAGTCGGAAGGGCGGAGTCGGAGGGGTCACGGGGGCCCCACACAGCAGGGCCGCGCGGGCCCCTCCTGGGCCGCGCCGCCCTAGTGTGGCGGCGCCCCGTGGCCCCACTTCGTCCCTTCGGTCTTCTGGAAGCTTCGTGGCAAAATAGGACCCTGAGCGTTGATTTCATCCAATTCCGAGAATATTTCCTTTGTAGGATTTCTGAAACCAAAAACAGCAGAAAACAGCAACTGGCGCTTCGGCATCTCGTTAATAGGTTAGTGCCGGAAAATGCATAAATACGACATATAATGTGTATAAAACATGTAGATATCATCAATAATGTGGCATGGAACATAAGAAATTATTGATACATCGGAGACGTATCAGCATCCCCAAGCTTAGTTCTGCTCGTCCCGGCAGTGTAAACGATAACAAAGATAATTTACGGAGTGACATGCCATCATAACCTTGATCATACTATTGTAAACATATGTAATGAATGCAGCGATCAAAACAATGGTAATGACATGAGTAAACAAATGAATCATAAAGCAAAGACTTTTCATGAATAGTACTTAAAGACAAGCATCAATAAGTCTTGCATAAGAGTTAACTCATAAAGCAATAAATCGAAGTAAAGGTATTGAAGCAACACAAAGGAAGATTAAGTTTCAGCGGTTGCTTTCAACTTATAACATGTATATCTCATGGATAATTGTCAACATAGAGTAATATAACAAGTGCAATATGCAAGTATGTAGGAATCAATGCACGAGTTCACACAAGTGTTTGCTTCTTGAGGTGGAGAGAAATAGGTGAACTGACTCAACATAAAAGTAAAAGAATGGTCCTTCAAAGAGGAAAGCATCGATTGCTATATTTGTGCTAGAGCTTTTATTTTGAAAACAAGAAACAATTTTGTCAACGGTAGTAATAAAGCATATGTATTATGTAAATTATATCTTACAAGTTGCAAGCCTCATGCATAGTATACTAATAGTGCCCGCACCTTGTCCTAATTAGCTTGGACTACCGGGATCATCGCAATACACATGTTTTAACCAAGTGTCACAAAGGGGTACCTCCATGCTTGCTGTACAAAGGTCTAAGGAGAAAGCTCGCATTTTGGATTTCTCGCTTTTGATTATTCTCAACTTAGACATCCATACCGGGACAACATGGACAACATATAATGGACTCCTCTTTAATGCATAAGCATGTAGCAACAATTAGTGTTCTCATATGAGATTGAGGATATATGTCCAAAGCTGAAACTTCCACCATGATTCATGGCTTTAGTTAGCGGCCAAATGTTCTTCTCTAACAATATGCATGCTCTAACCATTAAAGTGGTAGATCTCTCTTACTTCGGACAAGACGGACATGCATAGCAACTCACATGATATTCAACAAAGAGTAATTGATGGCGTCCCCGAAACATGGTTATCGCACAACAAGCAACTTAATAAGAGATAAAGTGCATAAGTACATATTCAATACCACAATAGTTTTTAAGCTATTTGTCCCATGAGCTATATATTGTAAAGGTAGGGAATAGAAATTTTAAAGGTAGCACTCAAGAAATTTACTTTGGAATGGCGGAGAAATACCATGTAGTAGGTAGGTATGGTGGACACAAATGGCATAGTGGTTGGCTCAAGGATTTTGGATGCATGAGAAGTATTCCCTCTCAATACAAGGTTTAGGCTAGCAAGGTTATTTGAAACAAACACAAGGATGAACCGGTGCAGCAAAACTCACATAAAAGACATATTCTGAACATTATAAGACTCTACATCGTCTTCCTTGTTGTTCAAACTCAATACTAGAAATTATCTAGACTTTAGAGAGACCAAATATGCAAACCAAATTTAGCAAGCTCTAGGTGTTTCTTCATTAATGGGTGCAAAGTATATGATGCAAGAGCTTAAACATGAGCACAACAATTGCCAAGTATCAAATTATTCAAGACATTTTAGAATTACTACATGTAGCATTTCCCGATTCCAACCATATAACAATTTAACGAAGAAGATTCAACCTTCGCCATGAATACTATGAGTAAAGCCTAAGGACATATTTGTCCATATGCAAAAGCGGAGCGTGTCTCTCTCCCACACAATTGAATGCTAGGATCCATTTTATTCAAACAAAAACAAAAACAAAAACAAACCGACGCTCCAAGCAAAGCACATAAGATGTGATGGAATAAAAATATAGTTTCAGGGGAGGAACCTGATAATGTTGTCGATGAAGAAGGAGATGCCTTGGGCATCCCCAAGCTTAGACGCTTGAGTCTTCTTAGAATATGCAGGGGTGAACCACCGAGGCATCCCCAAGCTTAGATCTTTCACTCTCCTTGATCATATTGCATCATTTCCCTCTCTTGATCCTTGAAAACTTCCTCCACACCAAACTCGAAACAACTCATTAGAGGGTTAGTGTACAATAAAAATTAACATGTTCAGAGGTGACACAATCATTCTTAACACTTATGGACATTGCATAAAGCTACTTGGACATTAATGGAACAAAGAAATTCATCCAACATAGCAAAAGAGGCAATGCGAAATAAAAGGCAGAATCTGTCAAAACAGAACAGTCCGTAAAGATGGATTTTATTGAGGCACCAGACTTGCTCAAATGAAAATTCTCAAATTTAATGAAAGTTGCGTACATATCTGAGGATCACACACTTAAATTGGCATATTTTTCTGAGCTACCTACAGAGGGGCAGGTAGAAATTCGTGACAGCAAAGAAATGCATTCTTGCGCGATAATCCAAATCTAGTATGAACCTTACTATCAACGACTTTACTTGGCACAAAAATGCACAAAACTAAGATAAGGAGAGGTTTCTACAGTAGTAAACAACTTCCAAGACTCAAATATAAAACAAAAATACTGTAGTAAAAACATGGGTTGTCTCCCATAAGCGCTTTTCTTTAACGCCTTTCAGCTAGGCGCAGAAAGTGTGTATCAAGTGTTATCGAGAGATGATGCATCGACATTACCTTGGGTTTTACCCTTACCTTTCTTGTTCTTTTCCTTACTCTTTGATTTAGGGAATATATGTCTACCCCCCGGTGTAGAGGTGAATTTTAGGGTGCCTTCTCCCATATCTATGACTGCTCCCAATAGTTTCAGCAGGGATCTTCCGAATGTGATTTGACCTGTTCCTGCACATTCAATAACAAGATAATCAATGGATATTGTTCTTCCCAGAATGGTTGTATGCACACCCGCAGCTATTCCTTTAGGAATTATAACAGAGTTATCAATAAGAGTTATTCCTTCTCCCCCTTCAACGAATCCCCAAAGTTTCAAAGATTTATGAATACTCTTAGGCATTAGGCAAAATTCAGTCATAATATCACAATTAGGATGAAGAGTTTGGTCACCGATAACAATTTTAATAGTAGGATCCCATAATGAAGGTTCAGAGTTCACTAAAACTTGATCAAGACGGTTACGAACATATCTATAATTTTCATTCAAGCGAGATGCACTTGTCTCAAGAGTGTTTAATCTATTATAAATGCTAATAAGGGCTGAATCAAAGTTATTAGCTGAATCATGTGATGCAACAAACTTCTTTATGGCATTAAAAGCTTGATCCCCATTGCAATGAAGGAAATCTCCTCCCACTACAGCATCCAAGGCATATCTATAGCGAATCATGAGACCAAAATAAAAATTACTAAGGAGCAAACTTAGAGTCATTTGAGGTTCAGTTTTACGATAAGAAGTAAAAATTCTGGACCAAGCATCTTTAAAACTCTCCTCATCCCCTTGTTTAAAAGTGAAGACTAATTCCTCAGGTGAAGAAGTAACAAGTGCAGAACTAGACATGGTAACAAAAGTAAAATGCAAGTAACTAATTTTTTGTGTGTTTTTGATATATAGTGCAAGACAGTAAATAAAGTAAAGCTAGCAACTAATTTTTTTGTGTTTTGATATAATGCAGCAAACAAAGTAGTAAATAAAATAAAGCAAGACAAAAACAAAGTAAAGAGATTGGATTGTGGAGACTCCCCTTGCGGCGTGTCTTGATCTCCCGGCAACGGCGCCGAGAAATTTGCTTGATGCGTGTAGTTGACACGTCCGTTGGGAACCCCAAGAGGAAGGTGTGATGCGCACGGCGGCAAGTTTCCCTCGATAAGAAACCAAGGTTTAATCGAACCGAGTAGGAGTCAAGAAGCACGTTGAAGGTTGATGGCGGCGAGATGTAGTGCGGCGCAACACCGGGGATTCGGCGCCAACGTGGAACCTGCACAACACAACCAAAGTACTTTGCCCCAACGAAACAGTGAGGTTGTCAATCTCACCGGCTTGCTTTGTAACAAAGGATTAGATGTATAGTGTGGATGATGATTGTTTGCGAGAAAACGAGTAAAGAACAATAGCAGCAGATTTGTATTTCAGATGTAAAAGAATGGACCGGGGTCCACAGTTCACTAGAGGTGTCTTTCCCATAAGATAGCATGTTGGGTGAACAAATTACAGTCGGGCAATTGACAAATAGAGAGGGCATAACAATGCACATACATGACATGAGTAATATTGTGAGATTTAATTGGGCATTACGACAAAGTACATAGACCGCTATCCAGACATGCATCTATGCCTAAAAAGTCCACCTTCGAGGTTATCATCCGAACCCCTTCCGGTATTAAGTTGCAAAATAACAGACAATTGCATTAAGTATGGTGCGTAATGTAATCAATAACTACATCCTCGGACATAGCATCAATGTTTTATCCCTAGTGGCAACAGTACATCCATAACCTTAGAGGTTTCTGTCACTCCCCCAGATTCACGGAGACATGAACCCACTATCGAGCATAAATACTCCCTATTGGAGTTAAGGGCAAAAACTTGGCCAGAGCCTCTACTAATAACGGAGAGCATGCAAGATCATAAACAACACATAGGTAATAGATTGATAATCAAAATAACATAGTATTCTCTATCCATCGGATCCCGACAAACACAACATATAGAATTACAGATAGATGATCTTGATCATGTTAGGCAGCTCACAAGATCCGACAATGAAGCACATGAGGAGACAACCATCTAGCTACTGCTATGGATCCATAGTCCAGGGGTGAACTACTCACTCATCACTCCGGAGGCGACCATGGCGGTGAAGAGTCCTCCGGGAGATGATTCCCCTCTCCGGCAGGGTGCCGGAGGTGATCTCCGAGAATCCCCGAGATGGGATTGGCGGCGGCGGCGTCTCGGTAAGGTTTTCCGTATCGTGGCTCTCGGTGCGGGGGTTTCGCGACGAAGACCTTAAGTAGGCGGAAGGGCGGAGTCGGAGGGGTCACGGGGCCCCACACAGCGGGGCCGCGCGGGCCCCTCCTGGGCCGCGCCGCCCTAGTGTGGCGGCGCCTCGTGGCCCCACTTCGTCTTCCCTTCGGTCTTCGGAAGCTTCGTGGCAAAAATAGGACCCGGCACGGGCGTTGATTTCGTCCAATTCCGAGAATATTTCCTTTGTAGGATTTACTGAAACCAAAAACAGCGAGAAAACAACAAGCGGCTCTTCGGCATCTCGTTAATAGGTTAGTGCCGGAAAATGCATAAATACGACATATAATGTGTATAAAACATGTAGATATCATCAATAGTGTGGCATGGAACATAAGAAATTATCGATACGTCGGAGACATATCAATCCTGAACACGGAGGACGTGTATGAGGCATGGGGCACATTCCGTGGAAAATAGGGTTCTCCCAGAACGATGACCCGTACGGTTACAGAAGCCGTAAGAGAAAGATGGATCGGGATGCAGATGTTGTGGCGCGGTTGGCATCGGAAATGGATGAGATGAAGAAAACCGTGAGTGTACTAGTACAAGAAAGAGATGCAGCTCGGGCGCAGCATGAAGATCATCCAGGTGGATCTCGGAAGCCAGCGGCGGAGAAGCAGCGTGGCTTCCACAGAGGCCCCGCCGGCTAGTGCACATGCACCGACGATCGAGATTACTGCACCGGAGCCTCCGGCGATCGAAATTACTGCACCGGAGCCTCTTCGCTACCCCGTGGACGATGTAAAGGAGATGAAAGAATGTCATCTGTATTATCCTATCGGGAACATGTCCATGAAGGTAGCCATCGGTAGTGCTTTACCATGTTTACCTGGAACACTCCACCAAAACAACCCCATTCAAGATGGCTATGCTCGTGTCACGGTGGAGGACATAGTCCAAGGGTTCGAGGACCTGGAGATTGACATTGCTACACCTGAAGGGGCGAGAAGACTTGGAGATGTCAAGCGCCATTTCATTCTATGGCAAAAGAAGTTTATCAAGTTTCCAGGCGAGGCGCCAAGGACAACAAGTCCACCCCCCTATGGTGGTGGTGGCGGTGGCGGTGGTGGTGGTGGTGGTGCTTCACCTACACCTCCTTCACGTCAGCCGACGCCGCCCCCCAATTCACCTCCGGCGGGTAAGCAGCCGCCGCCCCCCAGTCCGCCCCGGGCGGGTAAGCAGACGCCGCCCCCCAATCCACCTCCGGCGAAAAAGCAGAAGCAGTCCTAGATTATTAACCCGGACCCTTATGTACCTAAGATAACAAAGGTACCGGAGCCATCACTGAAGCCTCTCCCCACGAGGCCTTGGGAACGTAGTGCCGAGGAAGTCGACGCGGCCGCGACTGCTGATTATGAGAAATGGAAGGCGGACTGCAAGAAGAAAAGAGAGCCCGAGCCCAAGCCGCGTGTTTCCGATGAGCAAAAGAAGTGGGCTAAGTCATTTTTGAGCACACCGTCCCAAGCCGCGAAGAATCTGCTCGACGACTATGCACGTGAACTTCGTAGGCGGGCACTCATGTTGAAGCAGAAGAAAGAGCGGGCGGAGAAGCGAGGAGAAGAAAGCCTTGGAGGAGGCCGAGAAAGAATTAGCAAGTAAAAAAGCGGGAAACGAGTTGCCCAGCTCGGGGAACAAAGTAAACAATCGATTGCCCCGCTCATAGTGAAAGCCGCTGATCCGGATGCCCCCGATATCATAGAAGCTGCGGCAGCACGAGGGATTGACCGTAACGAGTGCCGGAGAACAAGCGGCCAACTTAGGTATGACTCTTCGTCAACCTGTTAGGCCTTGATGAGGCGCCGGTGAAGGAGGTAGTAATTACATATGTGCCGAATGGGCCTCTCGTCGAGCCTCGCGCAGAAGAGGATCTACCTCCACAAATGACAAGTTTGCTAAAATGGTACAAGGGTTACATAAAAAATAAAAACGCCAAAGAATATATTTATGCGGAAGTTAGACATGAGCATCACTTCAAACATTACTATGTAACAATTCATCTGAGTGAATTGTTCCAGCTTCTCAATATGCGCGAGCTCGACAAATCTATCATCGGTTGCTACGTTCGTAAGTGATTTATTTCTACCCCATCTCGTTCATTGCCTGCACTATATATATGTCCTAACTATATTGTTACGTACGCTATTATGCAGATTGAAGATCAAGGAATGCGAAGTAAGGAATATCCATGATGTTGGGTTCATTGACCCACAAATCGTTAATGGATATGTGTTAAAACATCACCCCGCCGACGTGGAGGGAGACCTGTGGCGGTTTCTTGATAAGCAGGAACTCAAAAGTGATATTCTATTTCCTTACCATTTTGGGTGAATGTTTCTGTCTTGAGCACATTCTCTTTTGTTTACTCCATGCATGGTATGTGGCTAATCGATGAGTTATGCATGACTGTGCATGTATCGTGTCCGCAGGTTCCACTGGATTCTGCTAGTAATTAAATTTCACGACTCCACGGTAATCGTCCACGACTCTCTGAATATGGATTCAAAGCTTTGGACCGACATGAGAAAAATGATGCGAAGTAATTATTTTCATTCATTTGCGCTCTATATCGATCGGCCTATTTTGTTCATTTCCTAATATCAAGTAACTAATAACTCTCTTGTTTTCATTTAATTTTCTTTGCCTCGTAGGGTTTGGAGACGGTTCGTAGATGCCAAGGTCGGTGAGTTCAAAAAAGAGCTACATTTTATGCGGTCAAAGAGTGGGACCGGGGATATTCAGCCAGCGGGGACCAATCTATGTGGATACTATGTTTGTGAGATGATTCGGAGATACACCTCTGAGCGGGTTCCGAGTGACAACAATATCAAGAGGAATAACCTCCGGATGATGCTTACTCCAGAAGCTCGCTTCCGACCACTTCAAGAGGAACTAGCTGGATGGTTCGTGAGGGAAGTCGTTGATACGTCTCCGACGTATCGATAATTTCTTATGTTCCATGCTACATTATTGATGATATCTACATGTTTTATACACATTATATGTCGTATTTATGCATTTTCCGGCACTAACCTATTAACAAGATGCCGAAGAGCCGATTGCTTGTTTTCTGCTGTTTTTGGTTTCGGAAATCCTACAAAGGAAATATTCTCGGAATTGGACGAAATCAACGCCCAGGGTCCTATTTTTGCACGAAGCTTCCAGAAGACCGAGGGGGAAAGGAAGTGGGGCCACGAGGCGCCGCCACACTAGGGCGGCGCGGCCCAAGCCCTGGCCGCGCTGGCCTAGCGTGTGGGGCCCTCGTGTGGCCCCCGCGTTGCCCTTCCGCCTACTTAAAGTCTTCGTCGCGAAACCCTCTGGACCGAGAGCCACGATACGGAAAACCTTACTGAGACGCCGCCGCCGCCAATCCCATCTCGGGGGATTCTGGAGATCACCTCCGGCACCCTGCCGGAGAGGGGAATCATCTCCCGGAGGACTCTTCACCGCCATGGTCGCCTCCGGAGTGATGAGTGAGTAGTTCACCCCTGGACTATGGGTCCATAGCAGTAGCTAGATGGTTGTCTTCTCCTCATTGTGCTTCATTGTTGGATCTTGTGAGCTGCCTAACATGATCAAGATCATCTATCTCGTAATACTATATGTTGTGTTTGTCGGGATCCGATGGATAGAGAATACTATGTTATGTTAATTATCAAGTTATTACCTATGTGTTGTTTATGATATTGCATGCTCTCCGTTATTAGTAGAGGCTCGGCCAAGTTTTTGCTCTTAACTCCAAGAGGGAGTATTTATGCTCGATAGTGGGTTCATGCCTCCATTAAATGCAGGACGATGACGTAAAGTTCTAAGGTTGTGGATGTCTTGTTGCCACTAGGGATAAAACATTGATGCTATGTCTAAGGATGTAGTTATTGATTACATTACGCACCATACTTAATGCAATTGTCTCGTTGTTTTGCAACTTAATACCGGAAGGGGTTCGGATGATAACTCTGAAGGTGGACTTTTTAGGCATAGATGCATGCTGGATAGCGGTCTATGTACTTTGTCTTAATGCCCAATTAAATCTCACTATATTTATCATATCATGTATGTGCATTGTTATGCCCTCTCTATTTGTCAATTGCCCGACTGTAATTTGTTCATCCAACATGCTTTTATCTTATGGGAGAGACACCTCTAGTGAACTGTGGACCCCGGTCCTATTCTTTACATCGCATACAATCTATCGCAATACTTGTTTTACTCGTTTTCCGCAAACAATCATCTTCCATACAATACGGTTAATCCTTTGTTACAGCAAGCCGGTGAGATTGACAACCTCATCTGCTTCGTTGGGGCAAAGTACTTTGGTTGTGTTGTGCGAGGTTCCACGTTGGCGCCGGAATCCCTGGTGTTGCGCCGCATTACATTCCGCCACCATCAACCTTCAACGTGCTTCTTGGCTCCTCCTGGTTCGATAAACCTTGGTTTCTTTCTAAGGGAAAACTTGCTACTGTCTGCATCACACCTTCCTCTTGGGGTTCCCAACGGACGTGTGTCAACTGCACGCATCAGTCGTCGATCCTAAAGGAGAACACTATGTAGAGGACGTAGAACTTTATATGCACTAAATTGTGTATGGAAACTTGTTCAAAATTGTATATGCTGGTCATCCGATATTGAATATATATTATATATTCCTCTTGAATTCTCTTTGGTTCTAATTTCAAATTTGTTTGAAATTGTACATTCATATGCATGTATGTAGTACCGTAGAATATGTGAAACTCCTTCAAAATTAAAATAAAACACAAAAGAAATAAAACAATACAAATTAAAAAGAAAACAGGTTTAGGGGGCGGGGGGGAGGGGGGGGGGGCTAAAACCCTAAACTCGCGGCGGCCTTTAGTCGCGGTTGGCCGAGAGAACCGCGACTAAAGGTCCTCCACCCCGACGGTCGCCTGGCGCCCACGTGGACGGGCCTTTAGTCGCGGTTCGTAAGCAACCGCGACTAAAAGGGGGGGGGGGGGGCTTTAGTCACGCTTATTTGGTCGCGGTTGCGCAACCGCGACTAATGGCAGTTGTGAACCGCGACCAATGGCCCTTTTTCCACCAGTGTACATATAGACAATAATGTATCCCACAAATGTGTAAAATATCAATTTTAGATACTTTATATTTTAAACTACACAAAATGACAAAACTGCATATCTGAGTAGTCATTCTCAAATCTCCAAAAACATGTCAGATTTTATTATTTTTGTCTAGCACAAAGTAAAAAGATTTTACATGATTGTGAGATATATCACTGACAATCTCCAAAATTATTTTTCAGATTCTTTTTATAACTTATAAACATTTTTTTATTTGTTTAAATGGCGAGAGCTCAGGAGGTAAAAGTACTTTTCACCATTGGATGCATAAAAATGGATGGCTATTAATTATTTATTTAAGGGTACCACAAAACAACCCAAAAATGTTGTAGATTGGTCTGAATTCACATGAGAGGGTAACAAACGAATTTGAGCATCAAGTTACTCCCTCCATTCAGGAATACAAGGCCACTTCATTTTTCAAGGCAAACTCTAACTAATAAAGTATGAGTTACATGTCAGATCGGATGCACATTTACATATTGAATGAAACCAAAGAATCTAGTACGCGCATAGAATAAAAACACGGATTTGCAAGAATCTAGAACTAACCATTAGATTATGCGCCAAGATTCGTGCAAATTATGGGCCGGCTAGCAAAATTAGAAAGGAAAAGCGCCTTATAGACGATTTGAACCCACGGCCTCTAGCAAATGTCCCGATCAATCAAGCCATCGGGCCAAACGCCTTATTTGGTAGATAGTAGATGAACATTTGGGATAATATGTGAAGTATCGTGTTTTTTATTTTTTCCATGGCATTTTTTTTATTTTTTTTTATTTTATGCAAAATATATGAAGTTTGTTGTGATAGGGCAATGATTTTTTTTTTATGTTGCAAGTAAAGTTGCAACTGAGATTTTTTTTCCAGTTGCAATTGAAGTTGCAACTGAGATATTTTTTGTTTTGCAGTTACAATTAGAATTGCAACTGAGTTTTTTTTTTTGGAGTTGCAAGTGGAGTAGCAAGTGAGAATTTTTTTTTTTGAGTTGCAAGTAGAGTCGAAAGTGAGATTTTCTTTTTCGGAGTTGCAAGTGGCGTCGCAAGTGAGATTGTTTTGCAGTTGTAAGTGGAGTTGCAACTGAGATTTTTTTTTTCAGTTGCAAGTAAAGTTGCAACTGTGATACTTTTGCAGTTGCAAGTAGAGTTGCAACTGAGATTTTTTTTTAAAATTATACGTGGAGTTGTAAGTTTTTTTTTACAGTTACAAATAGACTTGCAACTGAGATTTTCCAATTTCTTATTTTGTGTTTTATCGTGATGGAGACACTCATAAGATTGAGACACTCATAAGAGGGAAGAAAATAGAATAAAAAACCGGAGAAATACGTACGTGCATGGTTGTGCCGTGGAAAAGTTTTTGCGTTGTGTTTTTTTAGCAAATCAACAATGTACAAAATACTTATGTGGTCCACGAAAGAAAAAAAAGTCCAGCTAGCCATCAAAAAGAGAACCGGGCTGAGGTTGAAGCGACAAGGCTGTGGATACTGTACGGGAAGTCAACTAATCGATGGAAGGTATAATCGCTGGAAATCTACTGAGCGTTAACTAACTCTCGGTCTACCGAGCATTAGTCACACCCATAAAAACATGCTCGGTCACCTAGCTTATCCATTTGTGCTCTCAAATGACAAACTAGCTACCAGCTGCAATCATCAAGAGTAAAACGTTGTCATCCCAGCTAGAGCACTCGGCGCCGATCAGAAGTCCACGGAGCACCTCGTCCCCAGCTGCGTCGTCACCGGCGTCGCAGTCGTGCTTGGCACCGGCAGCCGCAGCGTGCAGTTGATCTTACTCTTGCGACGCGTGTTGAACCCCCTGACCTTGAAGCCCAGGTCGGAGTACAGCCGCACCTTCACGTAGTAGAAGCCCTCGCTCTTCTCCCTCCCGTACGTGCGCACACCGCCGTCGTCCACGGGCGACGAGCCGCTGAATGCGGCCGTGACGGTGCGCTCGCCCTTCTTCTCCAGGTAGAACGGCTCCACGGGGTCGTATCCGAACCGCTCGCCGTCGTAGGACGCCTGCACATCGGCGTAGTCATAATGGATGCGGAAGCGGTTCGGGTTGCGCAGGCTGATGCCCACGGTGAGGTTGTACTGGAGGAGCTGACCGCCGCCGGCGAGGTCGAAGCGGGACAGCGTGGCGGAGACGGCGGTGGCCTTGACGGCGCCCGGGCGGAGGATGAGCCAGAGGACGGTGGTTAAGGCGCCGAGCGCGATGATGATGATGTAAACGACCTTGAGGAGGAAGCAGAGGGAACAGCTCGGGGCGCTCCGGCGCCCCTCGTAGGAGTCCTGGCGGCCTGCATTGGCAGCTGCTGCTGCGGATGCTGCTGCTGCTGCCATTTCCTCGACAAAAGCGTGTCCTTGATTCTTGCTCGAGGAGTCGATCGATCTATTGTTGGGTGACTGATAAGTAACTATTCCTTCTACGGTATTTATAGATGCAAGATTATGTTTGGAAACGCGTCGTGTTTTGCCAAGTCGTTGTTGACGCGTTTGGTTTCGGGCAATGGTTTGCACCACAGGAATTTCCTACACAAATTAGTTAAGTACATGCGAGTAAGCATTTGGTGCACATGGGCACCAGTGCTCTCAGTTTTTTAAAAATTAAAAAATTTATATATCCGTGTTTCAAAAAATCATCACATTTATTCTATGAATACATATATATGTTCCGAATACTCGTGAGAAGTTTTGGTAGAAATTGCATTGTATTTTGAGCTACAGGAAAAAAACAAATTTATGGCTACGTATAGAGACGTATATTTGTCAGAAATTTGTCTTTTTTATATAGCTCAAAATATAACATATTTTTCTCCAAAATTTCTACCGTATCTTCGGAATGTTTATATGTATGTAGGTATTTAATTTCAATTTTTTTAGAATACAAATAATGTGACTTTATAGCACCAGGAGCACTGGTGCTCATGTGCTAAAGACACTTTTCGAGTACATGCCTTATATAGTAGTGAAACATAGAGGAAATTTTCCAGCAGGTTTAACCACTTTCTAAAAACCCTATGGTATCATAGTGTAGAAGTCAATCATTTTTTATACGAGGGTTCATTCCTTTTAACCATATGGATTCAATAGAATAAATACCTATGGATTGGAATCCTTCAAAAGTTCCTTTGAAAATCATTTGAACAATTCAGGCCTGAGTGTGTGACACCACCGGGTTATTTTATTGGAGGAGTTCGCAAGTTAACAGGTAGGTTTGCTTCTCGATTGTACTTGCACGTGTCTCGTGCGTATACCCAATGACGTAGAGAGTTTGTGCAAAGCACAATTATTTTTCTAACATTTGCGCGACGCGACGAGACAATCAGAGTCTTCCAATCAAACATGTATCCGAACTAAAACATTGTTTCCCTTTGTATTGCACCGTCTTTTCTCATTTGCTCTGTGTTTTATTCTGTCGGACCCCCCTCTCTGTCGGTGTTTCCTCTCTATTCTATATACTCCCTCTCAGTTCACATTTACATGGTACACACATTTTTTCAGGTTCAACTTTTATCATCGATTTGGCAGACAAAGCATGGGCTATGCGCTGCAATTATACAGCCAACTTCGTATTTAAATAAAGTTTCTAACGGTATAACTTTTATGGCATAATTCTCATGTATTGTTTGTCAAACTGATGTCACCTTTGATGACGCAAAACAAGGACATCATGTAAATCTTGAAGGATGGAGTACATTTGTGTGTGTGGGCAAAGTCATCTTGATTAATACAGTATACTTAGACACTTACTCTCCATCGGCGGATTAAATTAGTTCCTATAACATATGAGGTACTTCATAACCCACAAGTATAGGGGATCGCAACAGTCTTCGAGGGAAGTAAAACCTAAATTTATTGATTCGACACAAGGGGAGGTAAAGAATACTTATAAGCCTTAATAACTGAGTCGTCAATTCAGCTGCACCTGGAAAAGCACTAGTAACAGGGGTGATGTGAAAACAGCAGTAATATGAGAGCAATAATAACAGTAACACAGCAGCAGTAATAGTAACACAGGAGCAATGACACCAGAAAATAGTTGATACTACTTCCAATGACATGTAGAACGAGTATATGATGATGAAAGATGGACCGGGGTTCCCAGCTATCTACACTAGTGGTAATTCTCCAATAACAAGTGTTGGGTGAACAAATTACAGTTGGGCAATTGATAGGATTGAAATAGCATTAAGACAGAACATCAAGATCATTAATCATGTAGGCATGTTTTCCATATATAGTCATACGTGCTCGCAATGAGAAACTTGTACATCATCTTTTGTCCTACCAGCCGGTGGCAGCCGGGCCTCTAGGGAATCTACTGGAAATTAAGGTACTCCTTTTAATAGAGCACCAGAGCAAAGCATTAACACTCCATGAAAACATGTGATCCTCATATCTAAGCCTTCCCCTCCAGTTGTCCCAATTTCTGTCACTTTGGGGCCTTTGGTTCCGGACATAGACATGTGCATACAACTTGTAGATACAATCTAAGCAATAAGTATAGAGCTTAAATCTAAGATCATGCCACTTGGCCCTAGTGACAAGAATTAAACACAACAAGATTGCAGCAACAATAACTTACAAACTTTATAGATAGACTAATCATAATGTAACAATCCATCGGATCCCGACAAACACAACACCGATTATATCAGATGAATCTCAATCATGTAAGGCAGCTCATGAGATCATTGTATTGAAGTATATGGGGGAGAGAATACACACTAGCTATAGCTAGAACCCGTAGTCAATGGGGGAACTACTCACGGAGCATGATGGAGGCGGTGGCGTTGATGGAGATGGCTTCCGGGGGCACTTCCCCGTCCCGGCAGGGTGCCAGAACAGAGACTTCTGTCACCCGAAACGGAGTTTCGCGATGGTGGCGGCGCCCCTGGAGTCTTTCTGGAGTTTCGTCAATTGGTATCGAAGATTTAGGTCGGGACGGCTTAAATAGGCGAAGAGACGGAGTCGGAGGGGCCACGGGGTCTCCTCACAGTAGGGCGGCGCGGCCAGGGTGGAGCCCGCGCGGCCCACACGTGTGGGGCCCCCAGGGCACCCCTCTGGTCCCCCTCTGACTTTCTGGAAGGTTCCGGGAAAAATAAGATGTTGGGTCTTCGTTTCGTCGAATTCCGAGAATATTGCCCGAACAACCTTTCTGGAACCAAAAACAACAGAAAACAACAACTGGCCCTTCGGCATCTTGTTAATTGGTTAGTTCTGGAAAATGCATAAAAACATTATAAAGTGCAAGCAAAACATGTAAGTATTGTCATAAAACAAGCATGGAACATCAGAAATTATAGGTACGTTGGAGACGTATCAGCATCCCCAAGCTTAGTTCCTGCTCGCCCTCGAGTAGGTAAACGATAAAAAGAATAATTTCTGTAGTGACATACTACTTACATAACCTTGATCATACTATTATAAAGCATATGAGATGAATGCAGTGACTCAAGGCAATGATCTATAGTTGCTAACAAATAGATAACATATAGCAAAACTTTTCATGAATAGTACTTTCAAGACAAGCATCAAAAATTCTGACATAAGAGTTAACTCATAAAGCAATAAATTCAAAGTAAAGGCATTGAAGCAACACAGAGGAAGATTTAAGTTTCAGCAATTGCTTTCAACTTTCAACATGTATATCTCATGGATAATGGTCAACACAAAGTAATATGATGAATGCAAATAAGCAAGTATGTAAGAATCAATGCACAGTTGACACAAGTGTTTGCTTCTAAGATGGAAGGAAGTAGGTAAACTGACTCAACATAAAGTAAAAGAAAGGCCATTCGTAGAGGGAAGCAGGGATTAAATCATGTGCTAGAGCTTTTTAAGTTTTGAAATCATATAGAGAGTATAAAAGTAAAGTTTTGAGAGGTGTTTGTTGTTGTCAACGAATGGTAGTGGGCACTCTAACTACCTCATCAACCGGACTTTCAAAGAGCGGCTCCCATGAAGGACGTTATCTCTACCAAGCAAGGTAGATCATCCCTCTTCTCTTTTGTTTACACATGTACTTTAGTTTTAGTTTTATGGTTGACACTCCTCCCAACCTTTTGCTTACACAAGCCATGGCTAACCGAATCCTCGGGTGCCTTCCAACATTCACATACCATGAAGGAGTGTCTATTTGCAAAAAAGTTGCTTACTGATGCGTGTAGTTAACACGTCCGTTGGGAACCCCAAAAGGAAGGTGTGATGCGCACAGTAGCAAGTTTCCCTCAGTAAGAAACCAAGGTTTAATCGAACCAGTAGGGAGCCAAGAAGCACGTTGAAGGTTGATGGCGGAGGAGTGTAGTGCGGCGCAACACCGGGGATTCCGGCGCCAACGTGGAACCCGCACAACACAATCACAGAACTTTGCCCCAACGTAACAAGCGAGGTTGTCAATCTCACCGGCTTGTCTGTAAACAAAGGATTAGATGTATAGTGTGGATGATGATGGTTGTTTGCGAAGAACGAGTAAAGAACAATTGCAGCAGTTTGTATTTCAGATGTAAAGAATAGGACCGGGGTCCACAGTTCACTAGTGGTGTCTCTCCCATAAGATAGCGGATGTTGGGTGAACAAATTACGGTTGGGCAATTGACAAATAAAGAAGGCATAACAATGCACATACATATATCATGATGAGTACTATGAGATTTAATCGGGGCATTACGACAAAGTACATAGACCGCTATCCAAGCATGCATCTATGCCTAAAAAGTCCACCTTCGAGGTTATCATCCGAACCCCCTCTAGTATTAAGTTGTAAACAACGAGACAATTGCATTAAGTATGGTGCGTAATGTAATCAACACAAATATCCTTAGACAAAGCATCGATGTTTTATCCCTAGTGGCAACAAGCACATCCACAACCTTAGAACTTTCTGTCACTGTCCCAGATTTAATGGAGGCATGAACCCACTATCGAGCATAAATACTCCCTCTTGGAGTCACAAGTATCAACTTGGCCAGAGCGTCTACTAGCAACGGAGAGCATGCAAGAACATAAATAACATATATGATAGATTGATAATCAACTTGACATAGTATTCAATATTCATCGGATCCCAACAAACACAACATGAAGGATTACAAATAGATGATCTTGATCATGATAGGCAGCTCACAAGATCTAACATGATAGCACAATGAGGAGAAGACAACCATCTAGCTACTGCTATGGACCCATAGTCCAGGGGTGAACTACTCACACATCGATCCGGAGGCGATCATGGCGATGAAGAGACCTCCGGGAGATGATTCCCCTCTCCGGCAGGGTGCCGGAGGCGATCTCCCGAATCCCCCGAGATGGGATTGGCGGCGGCGGCGTCTCTGGAAGGTTTTCCGTATCGTGGCTCTCGGTACTGGGGGTTTCGCGACGGAGGCTTTAAGTAGGCGGAAGGGCAGGTCAGGGGGCCACACGAGGGCCCCACACAACAGGCCGGCGCGGCCAAGGCCCAGGCCGTGCCGCCCTAGTGTGGCATCGCCTCGTGGCCCCACTTCGTAAGTCCTCCGGTCTTCTGGAAGCTTCGTGGAAAAATAGGCCCCTGGGCGTTGATTTCGTCCAATTCCGATAATATTTCCTTACTAGGATTTCTGAAACCAAAAACAGCGAGAAAACAACAACCGGCTCTTCGGCATCTCGTCAATAGGTTAGTGCCGGAAAATGCATAATAATGACATATAATGTGTATAAAACATGTGAGTATCATCATAAAAGTAGCATGGAACATAAGAAATTATAGATACGTTTGGGACGTATCAAGCATCCCCAAGCTTAGTTCCTACTCACCCTCGAGTAGGTAAACGATAACAAAGATAATTTCGAAGTGACATGCTATCATAATCTTGATCATACTATTGTAAAGCATATGAGATGAATGCAGCGATTCGAAGCAATGATGAAGATAATGAGTAAACAAATGAATCATATAGCAAAGACTTTTCATGAATAATACTTTCAAGACAAGCATCAATAAGACTTGCATAAGAGTTACTCATAAAGCAATAAATTCAAAGTAAAGGCATTGAAGCAACACAAAGGAAGATAAAAGTTTCAGCGGTTGCTTTCAACTTCAACATGTATATCTCATGGATAATTGTCAACACAAAGCAATATAACAAGTGCAATAAGTAAACATGTAAGAATCAATGCACACAGTTGATACAAGTGTTTGCTTCGGGATAGAAAGAATAGGCAAACTGACTCAACAATAAAGTAAAAGATAGGCCCTTCGCAGAGGGAAGCATGGATTACTATATTTGTGCTAGAGCTTTTCATTTTGAAAACAAGAAACAATTTTGTCAACGGTAGTAATAAAGCATATGAGTTATGTATAAGACATCTTATAAGTTGCAAGCCTCATGCATAGTATACTAATAGTGCTCGCACCTTGTCCTAATTAGCTTGGGTTAACACGGATTATCATTGCATAGCATATGTTTCAACCAAGTGTCACAAAGGGGTACCTCTATGTCGCTCGTACAAAGGTCTAAGGAGAAAGCTCGCATTGGATTTCTCGCTTTTGATTATTCTCAACTTAGACATCCATACCGGGACAACATAGACAACATATAATGGACTCCTCTTTAATGCATAAGAATTCAACAACGAGTTAATATTCTCATAAGAGATTGAGGATTAGCTGTCCACACTCGAAACTTCCACCATGAATCATGGCTTTAGTTAGCGGCCCAATGTTCTTCTCTAACAGTATGCATACTCAAACCATTTGATTGTGAGAACCGCCCTTACTTCGGACAAGACGAACATGCATAGCAACTCACATGATATTCAACAAATGTAAAAGAGTTGATGGTGTCCCCGTAAAACATGGTTACCGCTCAACAAGCAACTTATTAAGAAATAAGACACATAAGTACATATTCTTCACCACGATAGTTTTTAAGCTATTTTGTCCCATGAGCTATATATTGTAAAGGTAAAGAATAGAAATTTTAAAGGTAGCACTCAAGTAATGTACTTTGGAATGGCGGAGAAATACCATGTGGTAGGTAGGTATGGTGGACACAAATGGCATGGTTATTGGCTCAAGGATTTGGATGCACGAGAAGAATTCCTCTCAATACAAGGCTAGGCTAGCAAGGTTGTTTGAAGCAAACTGAAGTATAAAAGGTGCAGCAAAGCTCACATATGAACATATTGTAGCTATTATAAGACTTTACATTGTCTCCTTGTTGTTCAAACACCTCAACCGTAAAATATCTAGACTCTAGAGATCAATCATGCAAACCAAATTTTAACAAGCTCTATGTAGTTATTCATTAATGGGTACAAGGTACATGATGCAAGAGCTTAAACATGATCTATATGAGCACAACAATTGCCAAGTATCACATTATTCAAGACATTTTACCATTTACCACATGCGGCATTTTCCGTTTCCAACCATATAACAATGAATGAAGTAGTTCAAATTTCGCAATGAACATTAAAGATGAAGCTAAGAACATATGTATTCATACGAAACAGCGGAGCGTGTCTCTCTCCCAAACAAAGAATGCTAGGATCCGATTTATTCAAATAAAAACAAAAATAAAAACAAACATACGCTCCAAGTAAAGCACATAAGATGTGACGGAATAAAAATATAGTTTCACTAGAGGAACCTGATAAGTTGTCGATGAAGAAGCGATGCCTTGGGCATCCCCAAGTTTAGACGCTTGAGTCTTCTTAAAATATGCATGGATGAACCACGGGGGCATCCCCAAGCTTTGACTTTTCACTCTTCTTGATCATATTGTATCATCCTCCTCTCTTGACCCTTGAAAACTTCCTTCACACCAAACTCGAAACAAACTCATTAGAGGGTCGATGCATAATTCATATATTCAGAGGTGACATAATCATTCTTAACACTTCTGGACATTGCACAAAGCTACTGAGTTAATGGAACAAAGAAATCCATCTAACATAGCAAAACAGGCAATGCGAAATAAAAGGCAGAATCTGTCAAAACAGAACAGTTCGTAAAGACGAATTTTAAAGTGGCACCAGACTTGCTCAGATGAAAATGCCCAAATTTAATGAAACTTGCGTACATATCTGGGAATCACGCACGTAAATTGGCAGATTTTTTTGATTTTTCTACAGGGACTACTGCCCAAATCCGTGACAGCAAGAAATCTGTTCCTACGCAGTAATCCAAATCTAGTATTGGCTTTACTATCAAAGACTTTACTTGGCACAACAATGCAATAAAATAAAGATAAGGAGAGGTTGCTACAGTAGTAAACAACTTCCAAGACTCAAATATAAAATAAAGTGCAGAAGTAAAATAATGGGTTGTCTCCCATAAGCGCTTTCTTTAACGCCTTTCAGCTAGGCGCAGAAAGTGTGTATCAAGTGTTATCAAGAGATGAAGCATTACCTCGGGCATTGCGCCCACCTTTATTATTCTTTTTCTTACTCTTTGATTTAGGGAATACATGTCTACCTCCCGGTGTAGAGGTGAATTTTAGGGTGCCTTCTCCCACATTTATGACTGCTCCCAATAGTTTCAGCAGGGATCTTCCGAGTGTGATTTGTCCTGTTACTACACATTCAATAACAAGATAATCAGTGGATACTGTTCTTCCAAGAATGGTTGTCTGCACACCCTCGGCTATTCCCTTAGGAATTATAACAGAGTTATCAATAAGAGTTATTCCTTCTCCCCCTTCAACGAGTCCCCAAAGTGTCAAAGATTCATAAATACTCTTAGGCATAAGGCAAAATTCAGACATAATATCACAATTGGCATGAAAAGTTTCACCACCAATAACAACTTTAATAGTAGGGTCCCATGTTGAAGGTTCGTAGTTCACTAAAACTTGATCAAGACGGTTACGAACATAACTATAATTTTCTTTCAACCAAGATGCACTTGTCTCAAGAGTGTTTAATCTATTATAGATGCTAATAAGAGCTGAATCAAGGTTATTAGCTGAACTATGTGATGCAACTAAATTTTTTATGGCATTAAAAGCTTGATCACCGTCGCAATGAAGGAAATCTCCTCCCACTACAAAGATCCAAGGCATATCTATAGCGAATCATAAGCCCAAAATAAAAGTTACTAAGGAGCAAACTTAGAGTCATTTGAGGTTCAGCTTTACGATAAGAATCAAAAATTCTGGACCAAGCATCTT
>NC_061513.1:66855739-66871566 GCF_022539505.1 Lolium rigidum | reverse complement strand
AAAGTAAAAACTTGGCCGCAGCCTCTACTAGAAACGGAGAGCATGCAAGATCATAAACAACACATGTATAATAACTTGATAATTAACATGACATGGTATTCTCTATCCATCGGATCCCGACAAACACAACATATAGAATTACGAGATAGATGATCTTGATCATGTTAGGCAGCTCACAAGATCCAACAATGAAGCACAATGAGGAGAAGACAACCATCTAGCTACCGCTATGGACCCATAGTCCAGGGGTGAACTACTCACTCATCACTCCGGAGGCGACCATGGCGGTGTAGAGTCCTCCCGGAGATGAATCCCCTCTCCGGCAGGGTGCCTGAGGAGATCTCCGTAATCCCCGAGATGGGATCGGCGGCGACGGCGTCTCGCAAGGTTTTCCGTATCGTGGTTTTTCGCATCGTGGGTTTCGCGACGGAGGCTTTAAGTAGGCGGAAGGGCAGAGTCGGGGCTAACGAGGGGCCCACGCTATAGGTCGGCGCGGCCGGGGCTTGGGCCGCGCCGCCCTATAGCTTGGCCACCTCGTGGCCCCACTTCGGTGTTCTTCGGTCTTCCGGAAGCTCCGTGGAAAATAGGGCCCCGGGTCTTCGTTTCGTCCAATTCCGAGAATATTTCGTTACTAGGATTTCTGAAACCAAAAACAGCTAGAAAACAGAACCGGCACTTCGAGCATCTTGTTAATAGGTTAGTTCCGTAAAATGCACAAATATGACATAAAGTGTGCATAAAACATGTAGGTATCATCAATAATATGGCATAGAACATAAGAAATTATCGATACGTCTGAGACGTATCAAGCATCCCCAAGCTTAGTTCCGCTCGTCCCGGCAGGTAAAACGATAACAAAGATAATTTCTCGAAGTGATATGCCATCATAACCTTGATCATACTATTTGTAAACATATGTAGTGGATGCAGCGATCAAAACAATGGTAATGACATGAGTAAACAGGTGAATCATATAGCAAAGACTTTTCATGAATAGTACTTCAAGACAAGTATTAATAAGTCTTGCATAAGAGTTAACTCATAAAGCAATAAATCAAAGTAAAGGTATTGAAGCAACACAAAGGAAGATTAAGTTTCAGCGGTTGCTTTCAACTTGTAACATGTATATCTCATGGATAATAGTCAACATAGAGTAATATAACAAGTACAATATGCAAGTATGTAGGAATCAATGCACGGTTCACACAAGTGTTTGCTTCTTGAGGTGGAGAGAAATAGGTGAACCGACTCAACACAAAAGTAAAAAGAATGGTCCTTCAAAGAGGAAAGCATCGATTGCTATATTTGTGCTAGAGCTTTTATTTTGAAAACATGAAACAATTTTGTCAACGGTAGTAATAAAGCATATGAGTTATGAAAGTTATATCTTACAAGTTGCAAGTCTCATGCATAGTATACTAATAGTGCCCGCACCTTGTCCTAATTAACTTGGACTACCGGATCTTTGCAATGCACATGTTTTGACCAAGTGTCACAATGGGGTACCTCCATGCCGCCTCGTACAAAGGTCTAAGGAGAAAGCTCGCATTTTGGATTTCTCGCTTTTGATTATTCTCAACTTAGACATCCATACCGGGACAACATGGACAACGTATAATGGACTCCTCTTTAATGCATAAGCATGTGGCAACAATTATTATTCTCGTATGAGATTGAGGATATATGTCCAAACCGAAACTTCCACCATGAATCATGGCTTTAGTTAGCGGCCCAAAGTTCTTCTCTAACAATATGCATGCTCCAACCATGAAGGTGGTAGATCTCTCTTGCTTCGGACAAGACGGACATGCATAGCAACTCACATGATATCCAACAAAGAATAGTTGATGGCGTCCCCGTAAACATGGTTATCGCTCAACAAGCAACTTAATAAGAGATAAAGTGCATAAGTACATATTCAATACCACAATAGTTTTTAAGCTATTTGTCCCATGAGCTATATATTGCAAAGGTGAATGATGGAATTTTAAAGGTAGCACTCAAGCAATTTACTTTGGAATGGCGGATAAATACCATGTAGTAGGTAGGTATGGTGGACACAAATGGCATAGTGGGTTGCTCAAGTATTTTGGATGCATGAGAAGTATTCCCTCTCGATACAAGGTTTAGGCTAGCAAGGTTATTTGAAACAAACACAAGGATGAACGGTACAGCAAAACTCACATAAAAGACATATGGTAAACATTATAAGACTCCATACCGTCTTCCTTGTTGTTCAAAACTCAATACTAGATGTTATCTAGACTCTAGAGAAACCAAATATGCAAACCAAATTAGCAAGCTCTAAGTATTTCTTCATTAATGGGTGCAAAGTATATGATGCAAGAGCTTAAACATGAGCACAACAATTGCCAAGTATCAAATTATCCAAGACATTTTAGAGTTACTACATGTATCATTTTCCAATTCCAACCATATAACAATTTAACGAAGAAGAACTTTGCCATGAATACTATGAGTAGAGCCTAAGGACATATTTGTCCATATGCAACAGCGGAGCGTGTCTCTCTCCCATAAAGTGAATGCTAGGATCCATTTTATTCAAACAAAACAAAAAACAAAAACAAACCGACGCTCCAAGCAAAGTACATAAGATGTGGCCGAATAAAAATATAGTTTCAGGGGAGGAACCCGATAATGTTGTTGATGAAGAAGGGGATGCCTTGGGCATCCCCAAGCTTAGACGCTTGAGTCTTCTTAATATATGCAGGGGTGAACCACCGGGCATCCCCAAGCTTAGAGCTTTCACTCTCCTTGATCATATTGCATCATACTCCTCTCTTGACCCTTGAAAACTTCCTCCACACCAAACTCGAAACAACTCATTAGAGGGTTAGTGCATAATAAAAATTCACATGTTCAGAGGTGACACAATTATTCTTAACACTTCTGGACATTGCATAAAGCTACTGGACATTAGTGGATCAAAGAAATTCATCCAACATAGCAAAAGAGGCAATGCGAAATAAAAGACAGAATCTGTCAAAACAGAACAGTCCGTAAAGATGGATTTTATTAGGCCACCAGACTTGCTCAAACGAAAATGCTCAAACTGAATGAAAGTTGCGTACATATCTGAGGATCATGCTCGTAAATTGGCGTAATTTTCTGAGCTACCTACAGGGAGATAGACCCAGATTCGTGACAGCAAAGAAATCCGGAACTGCGCAAGTAATCCAAATCTAGTACTTACTTTTCTATCAAAGACTTTACTTGGCACAACAAAACATAAAACTAAGATAAGGAGAGGTTGCTACAGTAGTAAACAACTTCCAAGACACAAATATAAAATAAAGTACTGTAGTAAAAACATGGGTTGTCTCCCATAAGCGCTTTTCTTAACGCCTTTCGCCTAGGCGCGAAAGTGTGTATCAAGTAACATCAAGAGACGAAGCATCAACATCATAATTTGTTCTAATGATAGAATCATAAGGTACCTTCATTCTCTTTCTAGGGAAGTGTTCCATACCTTTCTTGAGAGGAAATTGATATTTAATATTACCTTCCTTCATATCAATAGTAGCACCAACGGTTCGAAGAAAAGGTCTTCCCAATATTTTTCTTGCGTATCTATTTTGTGTGTGCATGTTTCTTTGTGGATAAATATCTTTGTGATATTGCCCACTTAGAGAAACTTATACACATAAGAGATGATACATCTCCTTTTGATATCTTATTTATTTATTGCGTGTTGATTGGTCATGCTAAGCAATATAATTCATTGAAGACTATGATGATGCTTTTTGCTCATCCTTGTAATAGTCTTATAATATGCTTTATCATGCCTTTCACGTATCATCTTGGTTGAGCCTTTTATTATGGTGCATCTTACTTGTTGCTCAACTATTTGTTTGTTGCAAGTGTTTAGCTTACTTTTCTATCTATGATCTATTACAAATGTTTGTGTTTTAAATGAGGGAGTGAGGATTCCATGTTATGCATATTGTATTCAAATGCAACATTTTATTTTATGCATGTACATTGGGGAGCTTCCTCATTTGATTTAGAACACTATCTTGTGGTGATCATTAGAGTTTGATTCACTTGGTATCTTTTGTTTTTGAATGATATTATGGGAGTGATGATTCCATGTTTGTGCACTTTATACTCCAATGCAAATTGTCTAGTTTTGTGCACAAACCTTGGGGAGCTTCCTCATATTATTTAGAGCAATCTTCTTGATCTTATCATAATATCTATCTTTCTTTTGGTATCCTCTTTGTGGTTCATTTGGTTGCTTGCTTCATTTGTTGAAGCTTCTAGACTTTGTTATCTTTTTGCAATCTTTGATCCTATCTATAGTGTGATTCCTTCCAAATATTCGTCATTGGATATGTGCATTTGATTCCACTCAAATTATGAGAAATGCACACGCTATGGAGGAACTCTCACTATATTGGCCTTCTAAATTTTTCACCCATTTCGGCAATTGGTGCCAATGGGGGAGAAGTTTGGAGGGTTTAAGGGAATTTGGTTATGTCTTTGTTTTGTGCTTAAGCATGTGCCTTTATTGCATTGCATCTTGTTGCTTTGCATAGTTGAATATTTAGAGGAAACTCCACTAGGCTTTGAATGCCAATATATGCAATGAAAGTCAAGATCATTCACACATGCATATATTATGGGGAGTTTGCTCTATATATTCAACTTATTTGTTACTTAAATTCCTTATATAAACCCTCTCAAAGAGATTGTCATCAATTACCAAAATGGGGGAGATTGAAAGTGCATGGAGCCCCCATGTGTGGTTTTGGTAATTAATGACAATCCCTATGGACTAATGTTTGCATTGAGTTATATTTGTAGGAGTTGTCCATAGGCAATTCTTGAACCATATGTTGGCTTCAAGGTTGCAATAAGAAGAAATTGATGAAGGATATCAAGTGTCAAGTATGTCTTGAAGATGAAGATGTAGTGAGCCCTCAAGTTACTTCAAGACATCAACATGATAAAGAATGAAGAAATGTAGTGCAAGTTCAAGATGAGCCAACTCGAAGAGTTCATAAGCTTGAAGCTTGCCATGGAGAAATGATGTGCAAGTTCAAGATGAGCCATCTCGAAGAGATCCTTTGCTTGAGTCTTGCCATCCATATGATGATCATGGATATGTGAAGATGCGCCGAAGAAGAAGCTCTCCCATGGTGGATTATGGGGGAGCAATCCACATGGTGGTCATGGTTATGCGAAGATGCACCGAAGAAGAAGCTCTCCCATGGTGGTTTATGGGGGAGCAATCTACAAGACTTCGTCAAGCAAGCACAAGCAAGAAATGCGTTCCATCTTGTTGAGGTCAAGATCGTCGTCATCAAGCTCAAGTGGAATGCGCAAGTATAAGGTTTTCTCTTGATAGGGTTTCTTTCTCACCGGTCTCATAGTGTAGTTGGAGACCGGTTTATAGTTTAGTTGCCGTACTATCAAGAGGGCTCTCGAGTGAGTAACTCGATCGTATCGTTCGGAGAGAGCTCAAACCTTTGCATCCTTGCATCATCTTTCTTGGTTGTCATTTGGACCTTATCCATGTGATGTTTTAGAGCTTGTGCTTATTCTCATGACAAGCTCTAGTTCATCGAAAACGGATTTCGCATAGATCACTTGTTGCGTTTTCGAGTTTGGTTCATCATCTTTCTTGGTTGTCATTTGGATCTTATCCATGTGATGATTTAGAGCTTGTGCTTATTCTCATGACAAGCTCTAGTTCATCAAGAATGGTTTTTGCACGGGCAACTTGTTGCATTTTCAAGATTGGAGGTTTTACCGGTATGTCTTTTTAGATAGGTCAAACCTTTCATCATTTGTTTCTATCCTCCCTTGTTGGACTATGATGGTTTCCTGCATGATCTTGTAGAGCTTGTTCCTAGCTTCAAAACAAGCCCAAGATCATCAAAATCGGAGTCCGGATGCTAAAGTTATGCCCGTTTTAGTTTTGGTGTTTCGTCAGTTTACTTGGGCCGGATATTTCGGAAATATCCGGGCCGGATTATCCGGGCCGGATATTTCGGAAATATCCGGCCCCTCGAAATCGACTAAGGACCTGGGGAATTGCTGCTCGGCATAGGGGCCGGATTTTGGCCGGATTTTGACCAGGTTTTGTCCCTGAGGCCGGATTATCCGGGGGCGGATTATCCGGCCCCAACTTAGGCCGGATTATCCGGCCCTCGAAAGTCTGCAACGGCTCGATTTTCTTGGGGGGGTATAAATACCCCCTTCTTCCTCCTTGGGCTGTTGCTTCTTCTACTCTCTCTCTCCTCCATTGTTGTTCTTGAGAAGCTTGCCCTATCTCTCTATCCCTCCATGATTCTTGCCCCATTTTGAGGGAAAAGAGAGAGGAGATCTAGATCCACACTTTGACCAAACCAAATCATCTCTTTGTGAGTGAATCTTTGGGATCTAGATCTTGGAGAATTTTGTGTTCTCCTCTTTGTTCTTCCTCTCTTATTCCCCCAATAGCTTTTGTAGCTTTGTTGGAATTTGAGAGAGAAGGACTTGAGCATCTTTGTGGTGTTCTTGCCATTGCATTTGGTACATCGGTTTGAGTTCTCCACGGTGATTCGTGGTGGTGAAAACAAGAAGGTTGTTACTCTTGGGTTCTTGGAACCCTAGACGGATTCTAGGCCTTTGTGGCGATTTGTTGGGAGCCTCCAATTAAGTTGTCGATGTGTGCCCCAAGCTTTGTGTAAGGCCCGGTTTCCGCCTCGAAGGAAATCCCTTAGTGGAACCGTGACCTAGGCCTTTGTGGCGAGGGTCACCGGAGATTTAGGTGAGGCGCCTTCGTGGCGTTCGGTGTGTGGTGTGAGTACCGCATCTTGGGGTGAGGCCTTTATGGCGTTGGTGTGCATCGAGCAACCACACCTCAAGGTGAGCCTCTTGTGGCGTTCGGGAGCATTAAGCAACCGCACCTCTCCACCGGAGATTAGCACTCGCAAGAGTGTGAACTCCGGGATAAATCATCGTCTCCCACGTGCCTCGGTTATCTCTATACCCGAGCTCTTTACTTATGCACTTTACCTTGTGATAGCCATCGTGCTTGAAGTTATATATATCTTGCTATCACATACTTGCTTGTATTGCTTAGCATAAGTTGTTGGTGCACATAGGTGAACCATTGCTTAGAATAAGTTGTTGGTGCACATAGGTGAACAATAGTATATAGGCTTTGGGCTTGACAAAGTAAACGCTAGTTTTATTCCGCATTTGTTAAGCCCATCTCGTAAAAGTTTTAAATCGCCTATTCACCCTCCCCCCTCTAGGCGACATCCGTGTCCTTTCAGTAAGGCAGCTCATGAGATCATTGTATTGAAGTACATAGGAGAGAGATTAACCACATAGCTACCGGTACAGCCCTTAGCCTCGATGGAGAACTACTCCCTCCTCATGGGAGACAAGCAGCGTTGATGAAGATGGCGGTGGTGTCGATGGAGGAGCCTTCCGGGGCACTTCCCCGTCCCGGCGGCGTGCCGGAACGGAGACTCCTGTCCCCCGCATCTTGGCTTCGCGATGGCGGCGGCTCTGGAAGGTTTCTCGTACCGTGGCTTTTCCGTCTCGAGGTTTTAGGTCAGGGACCTTTAAATAGGCGAAGAGGCGGAGTCGAAGGGCTGACGAGGCGGTGACACAATAGGGGGGCGCGGCCCAGGCCCTGGCCGCGCCACCCTGTCATCTGGTGGCCCCTGTGACCCTCCTCTGCTGGCTCTCGGGTGTTCTGGAAGCTTCGTGGAAAAATAGGATGCTGGGCATTGATTTCGTCCGATTCCGAGAATATTTCCTTACTAGAATTTCTGGAACCAAAAACAGCAGAAAATAGCAACTGGCCCTTCGGCATCTCGCCAATAGGTTATTTCCGGAAAACGCATAATAATGACATATAATGTGTATAAAACATGTGAGTATCATCATAAAAGTAGCATGGAACATAAGAAATTATAGATACGTTTGAGACGTATCAGTCCGGGGCAGCAGCCTTGCGTTCGACGGTGGAGGTGGCCCTCTTCTTCGCTGGAGAGGGTCGGCCTGCGGTTGGTGGTGGTGGATCTGTCGATCTATCACTGCGTTCTGATGGCGAGATGGAGAGGCATGGAAGCCGGCGACGGCTGATGTCGCCGGTGGAGGGTGGGAGTGGCCAGCCCGGGATGGTCGCCGACGTGGGGGTCCGACCTGAATAAAGGTGGCGGTCCTAGGGCCTCTCTTGCGTGAAGAGGAAGACCTACTGGAAGCCTGGACTCGCGATCTGGCCGGTGTGTTGAGTTCCGGAAGGCACCGCCGGCAAGTGTAACAGTGCTTTTATTGCCCGGAGTTTGCTGGATCGGTGGTATTCGATCGTGCGCACCCATGCTTTTATTCCGACCGATTGGTCTGGAGGGAGCGGCGCGAAGCTCTTTTCTGTGTTGACACCAAGTGACAGCTGATCCATGGTGAAGTCAGAAGAAGAGAATATCATGAAGGCCGGATTGGAGGACTTGCTAATGGAGGTTCAAGTCTTTGCGCTGTTGAGGGGCTTGCTTGGTGTTCCGGACTTAGCAACAGTGGTATGGAAGTGGGGGTGACAGCACATATGAAGTTCGGAGTCTTACCTTTCAGGGTGAAAACCCAAGGTCTGGCCTTACTGGTTGTGCATGGGAATGTCCTTGTTGAAGGCTTTGTTTTGAGAGCGAAGACTATCTTCAGGGTGAAAATCTAAGATTTTTGATCGGGGGAGCTGGTGCATTGTTCCCTTCTTGGAGACATCGTTTTTGAAGAGTCTGATTTTCAGGTGTTGTCTTGGTGGTGGTTGTATTACTATTGCTAGGGCTGTGATGCTGTAGCGGGACTTTTATTTCTTAGTTTTCTCTTTCTCTTTTTTGGTTGTGTGCATCCATAATGTTTTAGGGCATTGCGTTGTTGGAGAGGCTGGGTGTAATTGGTATTCTTCGATATTAATATATTCTCTTTATCGAAAAAAAGAGACGTGCCAGTACAATCGAGAAGCAAACCTACCGATTCCACCGTTAACTTGCAAAGTCATCCACAAAATAACCATGTCATGTCACACACTCAGGCCCAGTTTGGTTCAAATGATTTTCGAAGGAACTTTTCAAGGATTCCAATCGCAATACATAGGAATTTATTCTATAGAATCCATTTGGTTTAAAGGAATGAATCATCGGATAAAAAAAAGATTGACTTCTACAATATGATTCCATAGTAACTTTTAGCAAGAGGTTAAGGGAAGTTTCCTTTATGTTTCACTACTATGTATCTCTGTAGGAAATTTCTGTGTTGCAACCATGCATCATCCAACTCTTTGCCCGAAAGCAAACGCGTCAAGAAGGACTTGGCAAAACGACGACGCGCTTCCAAACATAACCTGGCATAAATAGTAGGAATCGTTATCTATCAGTCCACCCACCAACAGTCCTCGACCAAGAATCAAGGACACGCTTTCATCTCAAAAAAAGAAAGGACACACGCTTTTGTCGAAGGAATGGCGGCAGCAGCCGCCGCCGCCGCCGCAGCTGCCAATGCAGGCCGCCAGGACTCCTCGGAGAGGCGGCAGCAGCAGCAGCCGCTGCAGCCTCAGATGAGCTCGCCGTACTACGCTGACTCGATCATGCTGCAGCCGCAGATGATCGCGCCGTACTATCCCTACCCGATCCGGCGGCAGCAGTCGTATCACGCTCCTCCTCCACCTCCTTCCCCTCCTCCTCGTCATCCTCCTTCCCCTCCACCTCCTCCTCCTCCACCTCCTCCAGCCCCGCGGCGGAGAGCCCCGGGCTGTTTCCTCTGCTTCCTCCTAAGGTCATAGCAGTCGTCGTCGTCGTGCTCGGCGCCCTAACCATCGTTCTCTGGCTCACCCTCCGCCCGGTCGCCATCAGGGCCACCTTCGTTGCCGCCTCGCTGTCCCGCTTCGACCTCGCCGAGGGGCCCGCCACCGGCAGCCAACTCCTCCAGTACAACCTCACCGTGGACATCCGCGTGCGCAACCCGAACCGCTTCCGCATCCACTACGACTACGCCGAGGCGCAGGCGTCCTACGACGGCGAGCGCTTCGGGTACGACCCCGTGGAGCCGTTCCACCTGGAGAAGAAAGGCGAGCGCACCGTCACTGCCGCATTCGGCGGCTCGTCGCCCGTGGACGACGGCGGTGCGCTGCGCACGAACAGTAGGTCAGGGTCTTCAACGCGCGTCGCAACTCGCAAGAGCAAGATCAGCTGCACGCTGCGGCTGCCGGTGCCCAGCACGGGCGCGACGCCGGTGAAGACGCAGCTGGGGACGAGGTGCTCCATGGACTTCTGATCGCCGCCGAGTGCTGCTCTGGCTGGGATGGCAACGTTTTACCTGACGATTGCTACTAGCTTGCATAAGCTAGGTGACGACCGAGCATGCTTTATTCTAGGCGCGTACTCGATTCTTTGGTTTCATTCAATATGTAAATATGCATCCGATCTGACATGTAACTCATACTTAATTGATTAAATTATTAGTTAGAGTTTGCCTTGAAAAATGAAGTGGCCTTGTAATCCCGAATGGAGGGAGTAAATTGATGCTCAAGTTCGTTTGTTACCCTCTCATGTGAATTTAGACCAATCTATGACATTTTTTGGATTGTTGTGTGGTACCCTCAAATAAATAATAGCCATCCATTTTTATGCATCCAATGGTCCGTAACAAATCATACCACTGTAAAAAAAAGACATGTATGATTCATACCTATGAGAAAAATGGGCATCGCGACAAGAATTCGCTTACATGGGCCTTGGCCCAAAAGCCCCAGGCCCAGTAACCATCTGCCTCTGTGATCTCGTTCGCCTGGAAAAAAAAAGAGCCACAATGTCGTATTCATGTAATCCTAAACGAGCCCGCCTCCGTCGCCTCCCTCGCCTCCCTCACGTGGTCGCCGCGCCGCCGCTGCCCTCCGCGTGACTGCGCCACCCGCTCGTCTCCCCCTGCGCCTCGGAGATGTTTGGTGGCGGTGCAGCAACACGTTAGCGGCGGCGACGTTGGAGGAGACATGTGGGCCTGCCCGTCGATGGCCACATAGGTCGATGGGCGGCAGCGTAATGCCCATCACGCCGGTGGGGGCCTTGCTATTCGTCGCTTCAAGCCGGAGCCCTCAGCGAGGCGAGCGGCCCCAAGGATGGTGGCGACCCAGCAGGGCATAGCTGCGGCGCTGTTATCGAGCTCGCGCATCGTGGCACAAGTGCGAGACCACCGTCGTTAGATGGTTGCAGCGGCGGCAGCCTCCATCGAGAAGTCATCATTCGTCACCCAGGAAACCTCACCCACCTCATTATGCAGATTCCATGTCCTTTTAAATATAAATCTGGTTGTATTGCATATAATGAATACATGTTCATACCATGATAATGCACTATCGGTCTATCGCTCCGAGTTTTTCTTACTCGGTTTTTTCAACCAAATGCAAATTTACTTCTTTTCAAGTTTGTTCTCTTAAACTGTACCAGTGTGATGCATTCCAATGGTGTGATAATGGCAATGCGATTGCTGGTAGTAGTTCAATATGAATAATTTAGTTTTGGAATTTGGATGTCTTTTGATGTCTTGGTAGTGACAGTATCTAGCTGGTACACATGATTAAACAAAGAACTTTGCTGACAAAACACATTAGGTAGATGTGAGTCTGACAGAATTGTTTGCCCATCTTCCATTGAATTGAATACTGTCTCAAGGATTCTCTTAACATCTAACTCAGTGACTATTCCCAACTATGTCACGGGATTCCTCTAAACATTTAACCCAGCTTCAACTGAGAAAACTAGAAAGTAAGGGAACAAACATCTCTCACGTTAGGTTACTTTTTTTTCAAGAGCATGCGCAAAGTGTGCCTTATCTTTATAGAAAAAAATAGTATCAAATACAAGATCATCATATTGTCGCGGATAAATGTGTTGAGACTCGCGCACACTAACCCCCCATCCGCCTAAGGCCTACTCTTGCACTGGACCTAATCTCCCTCCTCTCCCCGCCCTCTCCCATAGATGGAACTCCTCTCTGATCTCCTTCAGCATTTGATCCGGGTTCTTCTGCTCCCACACATAGTCAAAAGCTCTCGCATTCCTTTGTTTCCAAAGCGTCCATGTTGTGCTGATGACCATCGAGTCGATGCGCTTCCTGACCAGCTGACAAGGGATTAACTCGGCAATACCTATAAGTTGTAGACTTGGGCTTTCGTCGAGAGTAGAGGGCAAATAGATCTGAAAGGTTGTCAGATAAACAAAAGCGTCCAACTCAACAAAACACGGTGGCTAGGGTTAACAGTGATTCGATCCTTTTTTTCGTCTTTGGCTTGCCCTTTATATAGGAGGCAAAACCGAGGTCTTTTCTTTTCGTACAAGTACAAGTTGAGTACTGATACGTCTCCAACGTACCTATAATTTCTGATGTTCCATGCTTGTTTTATGACAATACTTACATGTTTTGCTTGCACTTTATAATGTTTTATGCATTTTATGGAACTAACCTATTAACGAGATGCCGAAGGGCCAGTTGCTGTTTTCTGTTGTTTTTGGTTCCAGAAAGGCTGTTCGGGCAATATTCTCGGAATTCGACGAAACGAAGACCCAACATCTTATTTTTCCCGGAACCTTCCAGAAAGTCAGAGGGGGACCGGAGGGGTGCCCTGGGGGCCCCACACGTGTGGGCCGCGCGGGCTCCACCCTGGCCACGCCGCCCTACTGTGAGGAGACCCCGTGGCCCCTCCGACTCCGTCTCTTCGCCTATTTAAGCCGTCCCGACCTAAATCTTCGATACCAATTGACGAAACTCCAGAAAGACTCCAGGGGCGCCGCCACCATCGCGAAACTCCGTTTCGGGTGACAGAAGTCTCGTTCCGGCACCTCGCCGGAAGGGGAAGTGCCCCGGAAGCCATCTCCATCAACGCCACCGCCTCCATCATGCTCCGTGAGTAGTTCCCCCATGGACTACGGGTTCTAGCTGTAGCTAGTTGGTATTCTCTCCCCCATGTACTTCAATACAATGATCTCATGAGCTGCCTTACATGATTGAGATTCATCTGATGTAATCGGTGTTGTGTTTGTCGGGATCCGATGGATTGTTACATTATGATTGGTCTATCTATAAAGTTTGTGAAGTTATTGTTGCTGCAATCTTGTTATGTTTAATGCTTGTAACTAGGGCCCGAGTGGCATGATCTTAGATTTAAGCTCTATACTTATTGCTTAGATTGTATCTACAAGTTGTATGCACATGTCTATGTCCGGAACCAAAGGCCCCAAAGTGACAGAAATTGGGACAAGCTGGAGGGGAAGGCTTAGATATGAGGATCACATGTTTTCACGGAGTGTTAATGCTTTGCTCCGGTGCTCTATTAAAAGGAGTACCTTAATTTTCAGTAGATTCCCTAGAGGCCCGGCTGCCACCGGCTGGTAGGACAAAAGATGTTGTACAAGTTTCTCATTGCGAGCACGTATGACTATATATGGAAAACATGCCTACATGATTAATGATCTTGATGTTCTGTCTTAATGCTATTTCAATCCTATCAATTGCCCAACCGTAATTTGTTCACCCAACACTTGTTATTGGAGAGTTACCACTAGTGTAGATAGCTGGGAACCCCGGTCCATCTTTCATCATCATATACTCGTTCTACATGTCATTGGAAGTAGTATCAACTATTTTCCGGTGCCATTGCTCCTGTGTTACTATTCACTGCTCTCGTGTTATCGTTATTATTGCTCTCATATTACTGCTGCTTTCACATCACCCCTGTTACTAGTGCTTTTCCAGTGCGGACTGAATTGACGACTCGATTGTTAAGGCTTATAAGTATTCTTTACCTCCCCTTGTGTCGAATCAATAAATTTAGGTTTTACTTCCCTCGAAGATCGTTGCGATCCCCTATACTTGTGGGTTATCAAGACTATTTTCTGGCGCCGTTGCCGGGGAGGCATAGCTCTACTCATAAGTTCACTCCGGGGAGTACACTCTACATCTCTCTCTGTTTTATTTTATTTTGTTTTGCTTAGTTTACTTTTGTCTAGTTTACTTGTGCTTAGTTTATTTCTGTCTAGTATTATTTTGCTTAGTTTACTTTTGTCTAGTTTATTTTTGTCTTGTTTTATTTTCCTCATATACCCGAAAATCCATAAAAATTTGAAAAAACGAAAAATTAAAAACTGTTGCTATGGGAGAACCTACAACCTATTTGGAGCTTATTGAATTATATAATAATTATAGAGAATCAAGAACGGGAAAAGTTATGAGTGCTGTGATAGAAAAACTGAATACAATTGCTAAAATCTTGCTTAAACGCCATGATATAAACTGTTGCTCTAAACAGGTACTAAACATCTTAAATTTCAATGTGGCTTTTGTGAGGAATTTTTAATTAAGAACTATAATCGGAATAGCTATATTCATTTTGGGTTCGAAGAGGTAGAACAATATGTCATATTTATGGGAGCCTCTGAGATAGAATCCTTCATGTCTAAAAATTATGAAACTTGTGTTGTTTGTAAGGACCTTAAAGATTATGTCTCTTCTATACTTAATTTTTGCATAGAAAGCTACAGTGATAATCCTTATATCATTGATTATAAAGAGAGACTCATTAATGCACAAGAATGCACTCACAATTTGCGGGAACCGAGTGGAAGAAGAAATTGATGAACCTGAAAGCTCATTGGATGAAAAAGAGGAGGAAATCGATGAACCTGAAAGCTCATTGGATGAAAAAGAAGAGGAGAGTGATGAACAAAAGGAGGAAGAATGGATTAGTGATGCGCGTGGTTGACGTATTGTCTTTTCGTTCGACACGCGTCCGTTGGGAACCCCAAGAGGAAGGTGTGATGCGCACAGCGGCAAGTTTCCCTCAGTAAGAAACCAAGGTTTAATCGGACCAGTAGGAGTCAAGAAGCACGTTGAAGGTTGATGGCGGCGGGATGTAGTGCGGCGCAACACCAGAGATTCCTGCGCCAACGTGGAACCTGCACAACACAACCAAAGTACTTTGCCCCAACGAAACAGGTGAGGTTGTCAATCTCACCGGCTTGCTGTAACAAAGGATTAACCGTATTGTGTGGAAGATGATTGTTTGCGAGAGAAAACAGTAAAAACAAGTATTGCGAGCAGATTTGTATTTCAAGTATTAAAGAATGGACCGGGGTCCACAGTTCACTAGAGGTGTCTCTCCCATAAGATAAAAGCATGTTGGGTGAACAAATTACGGTCGGGCAATTGACAAATAGAGAGAGCATAACAATGCACATACATGACATGATAAGTATAGTGAGATTTAATTGGGCATTACGACAAAGTACATAGACCGCCATCCAACCGCATCTATGCCTAAAAAGTCCACCTTCGGGTTATCATCCGAACCCCTCCGAGTATTAAGTTGCTAACAACGGACAATTGCATTAAGTATGGTGCGTAATGTAATCAACAACTACATCCTCGGACATAGCGCCAATGTTTTATCCCTAGTGGCAACGAGCACAACACAACCTTAGAACTTTCAGTCACCGTCCAGGTGTCAATGCGGGCATGAACCCACTATCGAGCATAAATACTCCCTCTTGGAGTTAAAAGTAAAAACTTGGCCGAGCCTCTACTAGAAACGGAGAGCATGCAAGATCATAAACAACACATGTATAATAACTTGATAATTAACATGACATAGTATTCTCTATCCATCGGATCCCGACAAACACAACATATAGAATTACATATAGATGATCTTGATCATGTTAGGCAGCTCACAAGATCTAACAATGAAGCACAATGAGGAGAAGACAACCATCTAGCTACTGCTATGGACCCATAGTCCAGGGGTGAACTACTCACTCATCACA
>NC_061513.1:66827315-66855639 GCF_022539505.1 Lolium rigidum | reverse complement strand
CTAGGATTTCGAAACCAAAAACAGCAAGAAAACAAGAACCGGCTCTTCGGCATCTTGTTAATAGGTTAGTTCCTAAAATGCACGAATATGACATAAAGTGTGCATAAAACATGTAGATATCATCAATAATGTGGCATGGAACATAAGAAATTATCGATACGCTCTGAGACGTATCAGCATCCCTAAGCTTAGTTCTCGCCCGTCCCGAGCAGGTAAAACGATAACAAAGATAATTTCTGAAGTGACATGCCATCATAACCTTGATCATACTATTTGTAAACATATGTAATGAATGCAGCGATCAAAACAATGGTAATGACATGAGTAAACAAGTGAATCATAAAGCAAAGACTTTTCATGAATAGTACTTCAAGACAAGCATCAATAAGTCTTGCATAAGAGTTAACTCATAAAGCAATAAATCAAAGTAAAGGTATTGAAGCAACACAAAGGAAGATTAAGTTTCAGCGGTTGCTTTCAACTTGTAACATGTATATCTCATGGATAATTGTCAACATAGAGTAATATAACAAGTGCAATATGCAAGTATGTAGGAATCAATGCACAGCTCACACAAGTGTTTGCTTCTTGAGGTGGAGAGAGATAGGTGAACTGACTCAACATAAAAGTAAAAAGAATGGTCCTTCAAAGAGGAAAGCATCGATTGCTATATTTGTGCTAGAGCTTTTATTTTGAAAACATGAAACAATTTTGTCAACGATAGTAATAAAGCATATGAGTTATGTAAATTATATCTTACAAGTTGCAAGCCTCATGCATAGTATACTAATAGTGCCCGCACCTTGTCCTAATTAGCTTGACTACCGGATCATTGCAATACACATGTTTTAACCAAGTGTCACAATGGGGTACCTCCATGCCGCCTGTACAAAGGTCTAAGGAGAAAGCTCGCATTTTGGATTTCTCGCTTTTGATTATTCTCAACTTAGACATCCATACCGGACAACATGGACAACGATAATGGACTCCTCTTTAATGCATAAGCATGTGGCAACAATTATTATTCTCATATGAGATTGAGGATATATGTCCAAAACTGAAACTTCCACCATGAATCATGGCTTTAGTTAGCTGCCCAATGTTCTTCTCTAACAATATGCATGCTCCAACCATTAAGGTGGTAGATCTCTCTTACTTCAGACAAGACGGACATGCATAGCAACTCACATGATATTCAACAAAGAATAGTTGATGGCGTCCCCAGAAACATGGTTATCGCACAACAAGCAACTTAATAAGAGATAAAGTGCATAAGTACATATTCAATACCACAATAGTTTTTAAGCTATTTGTCCCATGAGCTATATATTGCAAAGGTGAATGATGGAATTTTAAAGGTAGCACTCAAGCAATTTACTTTGGAATGGCGGAGAAATACCATGTAGTAGGTAGGTATGGTGGACACAAATGGCATAGTGGTTGGCTCAAGGATTTTGGATGCATGAGAAGTATTCCTCCTCGATACAAGGTTTAGGCTAGCAAGGTTATTTGAAACAAACACAAGGATGAACGGTGCAGCAAAAACTCACATAAAAGACATATTGTAAACATTATAAGACTCTACACCGTCTTCCTTGTTGTTCAAAACTCAATACTAGATATTATCTAGACTTTAGAGAAACCAAATATGCAAACCAAATTAGCAAGCTCTAAGTGTTTCTTCATTAATGGGTGCAAAGTATATGATGCAAGAGCTTAAACATGAGCACAACAATTGCCAAGTATCAAATTATCCAAGACATTTTAGAATTACTACATGTAGCATTTTCCAATTCCAACCATATAACAATTTAACGAAGAAGAAACTTCGCCATGAATACTATGAGTAAAGCCTAAGGACATACTTGTCCATATGCAACAGCGGAGCGTGTCTCTCTCCCATACAAGTGAATGCTAGGATCCATTTTATTCAAACAAAACAAAAACAAAAACAAACCGACGCTCCAAGCAAAGTACATAAGATGTGACGGAATAAAAATATAGTTTCAGGGAGGAACCCGATAATGTTGTCGATGAAGAAGGGGATGCCTTGGGCATCCCCAAGCTTAGACGCTTGAGTCTTCTTAGAATATGCAGGTGAACCACCGGGCATCCCCAAGCTTAGAGCTTTCACTCTCCTTGATCATATTGCATCATACTCCTCTCTTGATCCTTGAAAACTTCCTCCACACCAAACTCGAAACAACTCATTAGAGGGTTAGTGCACAATAAAAATTAACATGTTCAGAGGTGACACAATCATTCTTAACACTTCTGGACATTGCATAAAGCTACTGGACATTAATGGATCAAAGAAATTCATCCAACATAGCAAAAGAGGCAATGCGAAATAAAAGGCAGAATCTGTCAAAACAGTAACAGTCCGTAAAGATGGATTTTATTGAGGCACCGTACTTGCTCAAATGAAAATGCCCAAATTGAATGAAAGTTGCGTACATATCCGAGGATCACTCACGTAAATTGGCATAATTTTCTGAGTTACCTACAGAGAGTTAGATCCAGATTCGTGACAGCAAAGAAATCTGATTTCGCACAGTAATCCAAATCTAGTATTTACTTTACTATCAAAGACTTTACTTGGCACAACAAAACACAAAACTAAGATAAGGAGAGGTTGCTACAGTAGTAAACAACTTCCAAGACTCAAATATAAAAACAAAGTACTCGTAGTAAAAACATGGGTTGTCTCCCATAAGCGCTTTCTTTAACGCCTTCAGCCTAGGCGCAGTAAAGTGTATATCAAGTATTATCGAGAGATGAAGCATCGACATTACCTTGGGCTTTACCCTTACCTTCTTGTCCTTTTCTTACTCTTGGCTTAGGGAATATATGGCTACCCTCGTGTAGAGGTGAATTTTAGTGTGCCTTCTCTCATGTCTATGATCGCTCCCAATAGTTTCAAAGAGGATCTTCCGAGTGTGATTTGTCCTGTTCTCGCGCATTCAATGACAAGATAATCAATGGATATTGTTCTCCCAAGAATGGTTGTATGCACACCCATAGCTATTCCTTTAGGAATTATAACAGAGTTATCAATAAGAGTTATTCTTTCTCCTCTTCAAATGAATTCCCAAAGTTTCAAAGATTTATGAATACTCTTAGGCATTAGGCAAAATTCACATATAATATCACAATTAGCATGAAGAGTTTGGTCACCTATGACAATTTTAATAGTAGGATCCCATAATGAAGGTTCGTAGTTCACTAAAACTTGATCAAGACTAGGTTACGAATATATCCATAATTTTCATTTAAGCGAGATGCACTTGTCTCAAGAGTGTTTAATCTATTATAAATGCTAATAAGGGCTGAATCAAAGTTATTAGTCGAATCATGTGATGCAACCAACTTCTTTATGGCATTAAAAGCTTGATCCCATTACAATGAAGGAAATCTCCTCCCACTAGAGCATCCAAGGCATATCTATAGCGAATCATAAGACCAAAATAAAAATTACTAAGGAGCAAACTTAGAGTCATTTGAGGTTCAGCTTACGATAAGAAGTAAAAATCCTGGACCAAGCATCTTTAAAACTTTCCTCATCCCCTTGTTTAAAAGTAAAAACTAATTCCTCAGTGAAGAAGTAACAAGTACAGAGTTAGACATGATAACAAAAGTAAACTAAATGCAAGTAACTAATTTTTTTGTGTTTTTGATATAGAGTGCAAGACAATGAATAAAGTAAAGCTAGCAACTAATTTTTTTGTGTTTTGATATAATGCAAGCAAACAAAGTAGTAAATAAAATAAAGCAAGACAAAAACAAAGTAAAGAGATTGGGAAGTGGAGACTCCCTTGCAGCCGTGTCTTGATCTCCCCTGCAACGGCGCCTTAAAAAGAGCTTGATGGCGTGTAACTCACACGTTCGTTGGGAACCCCAAGAGGAAGGTATGATGCGCACAGCAGCAAGTTTCCCTCGAAAGAAACCAAGGTTTATCGAACCAGAGAGGAGCCAAGAAGCACGTTGAAGGTTGATGGCGGCGGGATGTAGTGCGCGCAACACCGTAGATTCCGGCGCCAACGTGGAACCCGCACAACACAACCAAAGTACTTTGCCCCAACGAAACAAATGAGGTTGTCAATCTCACCGGCTTGCCGTAACAAAGGATTAACCGTATAGTGTGGAAGATGATTGTTTGCAGAGAAAACAGTAAAACAAGTATTGCAAGCAGATTTGTATTTCGATGATAAAAGAATGGACCGGGTCCACAGCTCACTAGAGGTGTCTCTCCCATAAGATAAAAGCATGTTGGGTGAACAAATTACAGTCGGGCAATTGACAAATAGAGAGGGCATAACAATGCACATACATGATCATGATAAATATAGTGAGATTTAATTGGGCATTACGACAAAGTACATAGACCGCCATCCAAACATGCATCTATGCCTAAAAAGTCCACCTTCAGAGTTATCATCCGAACCCCTTCCAAGCATTAAGTTGCAAAACAACAGTACAATTGCATTAAGTATGGTGCGTAATGTAATCAATAACTACATCCTTAGACATAGCATCAATGTTTTATCCCTAGTGGCAACAAGACATCCACAACCTTAGAACTTTCTCGTCATCGTCCTGTATTCAATGGAGGCATGAACCCACTATCGAGCATAAATACTCCCTCTTGGAGTTAAGAGCAAAAACTTGGCCAGAGCCTCTACTAATAACGGAGAGCATGCAAGATCATAAACAACACATAGGTAATAACTTGATAATTAACATAACATAGTATTCTCTATCCATCGGATCCCGACAAACACAACATATAGTATTACAGATAGATGATCTTGATCATGTTAGGCAGCTCACAAGATCCAACAATGAAGCACAATGAGGAGAAGACAACCATCTAGCTACCGCTATGGACCCATAGTCCAGGGGTGAACTACTCACTCATCACTCCGGAGGCGACCATGGCGGTGAAGAGTCCTCCCGGAGATGAATCCCCTCTCCGGCAGGTGCCGGAGGAGATCTCCGTAATCCCCCGAGATGGGATTGGCGGCGGCGGCGCCTCGCGGAAGGTTTTCCGTATCGTGGTCTCTCGCATCGGGGTTTCGCGACTGAGGCTTTAAGTAGGCTGAAGGGCAAGTCGGGGGGCCACACGAGGGCCCCACACCATAGGCCGGCGCGGCCAGGCCTAGGCCGCGCCGCCCTATGGTGGCGGCGCCCTCGTGGCCCCACTTCGTACTCCTCTTCGGTCTTCCGGAAGCTTCGTGGAAAAATAGGACCCCGGGCGTTGATTTCGTCCAATTCCGAGAATATTTCGTTACTAGGATTTCTGAAACCAAAAACAGCAAAAAACAAAGAATCGGCTCTTCGGCATCTTGTTAATAGGTTAGTTCCAGAAAATGCACGAATATGACATAAAGTGTGCATAAAACATGTAGATATCATTGATGCGTGTAATTGACACGTCCGTTGGGAACCCCAAGAGGAAGGTGTGATGCGCACGACAGCAAGTTTTCCCTCGTAAAAGAAACCAAGGTTTATCGAACCGGGAGGAGCCAAGAAGCACGTTGAAGGTTGATGGCGGCGGGATGTAGTGCGGCGCAACACCAGAGATTCCGGCGCCAACGTGGAACCCGCACAACACAACCAAAGTACTTTGCCCCAACGAAACCGTGAGGTTGTCAATCTCACCGGCTTGCTGTAACAAAGGATTAACCGTATTGTGTGGAAGATGATTGTTTGCAGAGAAAACAGTAAAACAAGTATTGCAGCAGATTTGTATTTCAGCATTAAAGAATGGACCGGGGTCCACAGTTCACTAGAGGTGTCTCTCCCATAAGATAAAAGCATGTTGGGTGAACAAATTACAATCGGGCAATTGACAAATAGAGAGGGCATAACAATGCACATACATGACATGATAAGTATAGTGAGATTTAATTGGGCATTACGACAAAGTACATAGACCGCCATCCAACCGCATCTATGCCTAAAAGTCCACCTTCAGAGTTATCATCCGAACCCCTTCCAGCATTAAGTTGCAAACAACGAGACAATTGCATTAAGTATGGTGCGTAATGTAATCAACAACTACATCCTCTGACATAGCGCCAATGTTTTATCCCTAGTGGCAACAGCACAACACAACCTTAGGAACTTTCGTCACTCGTCCCGAGTGTCAATGCAGCATGAACCCACTATCGAGCATAAATACTCCTCTTGGAGTTAAAAGTAAAAACTTGGCCAGCAGCCTCTACTAGATAACGGAGAGCATGCAAGATCATAAACAACACATATGTAATAACTTGATAATTAACATGACATGGTATTCTCTATCCATCGGATCCCGACAAACACAACATATAGAATTACAAATAGATGATCTTGATCATGTTAGGCAGCTCACAAGATCCAACAATGAAGCACAATGAGGAGAAGACAACCATCTAGCTACCGCTATGGACCCATAGTCCAGGGGTGAACTACTCACTCATCACTCCGAGGCGACCATGGCGGTGTAGAGTCCTCCGGGAGATGAATTCCCTCTCCGGCAGGGTGCCGGAGGAGATCTCCGAATCCCCCGAGATGGGATCGGCGGCGGCGGCGTCTCCGTAAGGTTTTCCGTATCGTGGTTTTTCGCATCGGGGTTTCGCGACGGAGGCTTTAAGTAGGCGGAAGGGCGAGTCGGGGCCGGACGAGGGGGCCACACCATAGGGCGGCGCGAGCCCCCTCGGGCCGCGCCGCCATGTGGTGTCGGCCACCTCGTGGCCCCACTTCGTATGTTCTTCGGTCTTCCGGAAGCTCCGTGGAAAAATAGGCCCCCGGGTCTTTGTTTCGTCCAATTCCGAGAATATTTCGTTACTAGGATTTCTGAAACCAAAAACAGCGAGAAAACGAGAACCGGCACTTCGGCATCTTGTTAATAGGTTAGTTCCGTAAAATGCACGAATATGACATAAAGTGTGCATAAAACATGTAGGTATCATCAATAATATGGCATAGAACATAAGAAATTATCGATACGTCGGAGACGTATCAAGCATCCCCAAGCTTAGTTCTGCTCGTCCCGAGCGAGTAAAACGATAACAAAGATAATTTCTGAAGTGATATGCCATCATAACCTTGATCATACTATTTGTAAACATATGTAGTGAATGCAGCGATCAAAACAATGGTAATGACATGAGTAAACAAGTGAATCATAAAGCAAAGACTTTTCATGAATAGTACTTCAAGACAAGCATCAATAAGTCTTGCATAAGAGTTAACTCATAAAGCAATAAATCAAAGTAAAGGTATTGAAGCAACACAAAGGAAGATTAAGTTTCAGCGGTTGCTTTCAACTTGTAACATGTATATCTCATGGATAATTGTCAACATAGAGTAATATAACAAGTACAATATGCAAGTATGTAGGAATCAATGCACAGTTCACACAAGTGTTTGCTTCTTGAGGTGGAGAGATATAGGTGAACTGACTCAACATAAAAGTAAAAAGAATGGTCCTTCAAAGAGGAAAGCATCGATTGCTATATTTGTGCTAGAGCTTTTATTTTAAAAACATGAAACAATTTTGTCAACGGTAGTAATAAAGCATATGAGTTATGTACATTATATCTTACAAGTTGCAAGTCTCATGCATAGTATACTAATAGTGCCCGCACCTTGTCCTAATTAACTTGGACTACCTGGATCTTTGCAATGCACATGTTTTGACCAAGTGTCACAATGGGGTACCTCCATGCCGCTCGTACAAAGGTCTAAGGAGAAAGCTCGCATTTTGGATTTCTCGCTTTTGATTATTCTCAACTTAGACATCCATACCGGGACAACATGGACAACAGATAATGGACTCCTCTTTAATGCATAAGCATGTGGCAACAATTATTATTCTCATATGAGATTGAGGATATATGTCCAAACTCGAAACTTCCACCATGAATCATGGCTTTAGTTAGCGGTCCAATGTTCTTCTCTAACAATATGCATGCTCCAACCATGAAGTTGGTAGATCTCTCTTGCTTCGGACAAGACGGACATGCATAGCAACTCACATGATATCCAACAAAGAATAGTTGATGGCGTCCCCGTAAACATGGTTATCGCTCAACAAGCAACTTAATAAGAGATAAAGTGCATAAGTACATATTCAATACCACAATAGTTTTTAAGCTATTTGTCCCATGAGCTATATATTGCAAAGGTGATTGATGGAATTTTAAAGGTAGCACTCAAGCAATTTACTTTGGAATGGCGGATAAATACCATGTAGTAGGTAGGTATGGTGGACACAAATGGCATAGTGGTTGGCTCAAGTATTTTGGATGCATGAGAAGTATTCCCTCTCGATACACGGTTTAGGCTAGCAAGGTTATTTGAAACAAACACAAGGATGAACGGTACAGAAAAAACTCACATAAAAGACATATGGTAAACATTATAAGACTCCATACCGTCTTCCTTGTTGTTCAAAACTCAATACTAGATGTTATCTAGACTCTAGAGAAACCAAATATGCAAACCAAATTAGCAAGCTCTAAGTATTTCTTCATTAATGGGTGCAAAGTATATGATGCAAGAGCTTAAACATGAGCACAACAATTGCCAAGTATCACATTATCCAAGACATTTTAGAGTTACTACATGTAGCATTTTCCAATTCCAACCATATAACAATTTAACGAAGAAGAAACTTCGCCATGAATACTATGAGTAGAGCCTAAGGACATATTTGTCCATATGCAACAACGGAGCGTGTCTCTCTCCCATAAAGTGAATGCTAGGATCCATTTTATTCAAACAAAACAAAAAACAAAAACAAACCGACGCTCCAAGCAAAGTACATAAGATGTGACGGAATAAAAATATAGTTTCAGGGGAGGAACCCGATAATGTTGTCGATGAAGAAGGGGATGCCTTGGGCATCCCCAAGCTTAGACGCTTGAGTCTTCTTAGAATATGCAGGGGTGAACCACCGGGGCATCCCCAAGCTTAGAGCTTTCACTCTCCTTGATCATATTGCATCATACTCCTCTCTTGATCCTTGAAAACTTCCTCCACACCAAACTCGAAACAACTCATTAGAGGGTTAGTGCATAATAAAAATTCACATGTTCAGAGGTGACACAATCATTCTTAACACTTCTGGACATTGCATAAAGCTACTGGACATTAGTGGATCAAAGAAATTCATCCAACATAGCAAAAGAGGCAATGCGAAATAAAAGACAGAATCTGTCAAAACAGAACAGTCCGTAAAGATGGATTTTATTAGGCCACCAGACTTGCTCAAACGAAAATGCTCAAATTGAATAAAAGTTGCGTACATATCCGAGGATCATGCTCGTAAATTGGCGTAATTTTCTGAGCTACCTACAGGGAGATAGACCCAGATTCGTGACAGCAAAGAAATCTGGAACTGCGCAGTAATCCAAATCTAGTACTTACTTTTCTATCAAAGACTTTACTTGGCACAACAAAACATAAAATTAAGATAAGGAGAGGTTGCTACAGTAGTAAACAACTTCCAAGACACAAATATAAAACAAAAATACTGGAGTAAAAACATGGGTTGTCTCCCATAAGCGCTTTTCTTTAACGCCTTTCGGCTAGGCGCAGAAAGTGTATCTCAAGTGTTATCGCGAGATGTAGCATTGATATCATAAGCTCCCCCATTTGTAGTGGTACTAGGGGCTTTGTCAATTTTAGGCCTATAATAATATTTCTTTGGTTTAGGCACTTTAGAGACATACATAAACTTTTGCTCCTTTCCCACATAAGCTTTCTCTCTAAACCGTAAAGATGAAAAGGTTGAACCCAAGGTTCCCATAGCTTTTTCAAGTTCGCCAATCCTATTAATTTGATTATCATGGTCAACACAAGTTCCTAGGACACTAATTCTTTCATCAATTCCTCCTAGGGATTTATCAAGTTCATCAGTTTTATCAAGTAATATCTCCAACTTAGTTTCAACACTCTATGGTTTCCAATTTTTTCATAACATCCTCAAGGGAGGTTTCAATTTTAGTTTCATTAACAGGTGGTGTTCCAAATAAACTCTCAATGATGCAGCTAGCTTCTAAAGCGGGAGCGCCTAGGAAATTACCTCCGCGAGACAATCAAGAACATATCTATTCCAGCTAGAGATACCAACATAAAAATTCCCGAGTAGGATAGTGGTGGAGTGTTTCTTAGTGCACCTATTATGGGCATCACTAATTCTATACCAAGCATCTTTTAAACATTCTCCCCCTTGTTGCTTAAATGAACGAACTTCAACTTCGGGATTACTCATTTTAGCGGTAGTAAATAAAGCAAACTAGATAAAATAAATGCAAGTAAACTAATTTTTTTTGTATTTTTGATATGGCAAACAAGACAGTAAATAAAGTAAAACTAGCAACTAATTTTTTTGTGTTTTGATATAAGTGCAGCAAACAAAGTAGTAAATAAAATAAAGCAAGACAAAAAAAAACAAAGTAAAGAGATTGAGAAGTGGAGACTCCCCTTGCGAGCGTGTCTTGATCTCCCCGACAACGGCGCCGGAAAAAGAGCTTGATGGCGTGTATTTCACACGTTCGTTGGGCAACCCCAAGAGGAAGGTATGATGCACACAGCAGCAAGTTTTCCCTCGAAAGAAACCAAGGTTTATCGAACCAGGAGGAGCCAAGAAGCACGTTGAAGGTTGATGGCGGCGGGATGTAGTGCGGCGCAACACCGGAGATTCCGCGCCAACGTGGACCCTGCACAACACAACCAAAGTACTTTGCCCCAACGAAACAGTGAGGTTGTCAATCTTACCGGCTTGCTGTAACAAAGGATTAACCGTATTGTGTGGAAGATGATTGTTTGCAGAGAAAATAGTAAAACAAGTATTGCGACAGATTTGTATTTCAGTATTAAAGAATGGACCGGGGTCCACAGTTCACTAGAGGTGTCTCTCCCATAAGATAAAAGCATGTTGGGTGAACAAATTACAGTCGGGCAATTGACAAATAGAGAGGGCATAACAATGCACATACATGACATGATAAGTATAGTGAGATTTAATAGGGCATTACGACAAAGTACATAGACCGCCATCCAACTGCATCTATGCCTAAAAAGTCCACCTTCAGGTTATCATCCGAACCCCTTCCAGATATTAAGTTGCAAACAACGACAATTGCATTAAGTATGGTGCGTAATGTAATCAACTACTACATCCTCGGACATAGCGCCAATGTTTTATCCCTAGTGGCAACAACATAACACAACCTTAGGGGTTTCGTCAGTCCCCGGTGTCAATGCAGGCATGAACCCACTATCGAGCATAAATACTCCCTCTTGGAGTTAAAAGTAAAAACTTGGCCAGAGCCTCTACTAGAAACGGAGAGCATGCAAGATCATAAACAACACATATGTAATAACTTGATAATTAACATGACATGGTATTCTCTATCCATCGGATCCCGACAAACACAACATATAGAATTACGGATAGATGATCTTGATCATGTTAGGCAGCTCACAAGATCCAACAATGAAGCACAATGAGGAGAAGACAACCATCTAGCTACTGCTATGGACCCATAGTCCAGGGGTGAACTACTCACTCATCACTCCGGAGGCGACCATGGCGGTGTAGAGTCCTCCGGGAGATGAATCCCCTCTCCGGCGAGGTGCGGGAGGAGATCTCCAGAATCCCCCGAGGTGGGATCGGCGGCGGCGGCGTCTCAGTAAGGTTTTCCGTATCGTGGTTTTTCGCATCGGGGTTTCGCGACGGAGGCTTTAAGTAGGCGGAAGGGCAGAGTCGGGGGCCAGACGAGGGGCCACACCATAGGGCGGCGCGGGCCCCCCCTTGGCCGCGCCGCCACGTGGTTTCGCCACCTCGTGGCCCCACTTCGTATGTTCTTCGGTCTTCTGGAAGCTCCGTGGAAAAATAGGCCCCCGGGTCTTTGTTTCGTCCAATTCCGAGAATATTTCGTTACTAGGATTTCTGAAACCAAAAACAGCAGAAAACGAGAGCCGGCACTTCGGCATCTTGTTAATAGGTTAGTTCCAGAAAATGCACGAATATGACATAAAGTGTGCATAAAACATGTAGGTATCATCAATAATATGGCATAGAACATAAGAAATTATCGATACGTCGGAGACTTATCATGGCCTTGTTCACAAAGGCGATCTGCAACGGCGCTCTGTTCTGCCTTCTCCTCTACGAGCTCGGCTTGAATAAAAAGTGGTGGTCCTAGGATTCTTTCTCACGCCAAGATCCAGATCTACCGGTGCATGTCCCAATCGTTCTGACGGAAGTGTCGTGTTCCAGAAGACTTTGCCGGCGCTCCATTGGGAAATTCATGCCTGGAGATTGCTGGATCGGGTGAGATTTGGTCGTGCGCACCCATGTTTTTTTTTCTCTGGCCGTTTGGTTTCAGAGGGAGCGCTTCAAAGTTCAGCTGGTTGTTAATATCATGGAGCACGTTTCCGTTCTGTGGTGCTGGCGGAGAATGTCATGGAAGTCGAGATATGAGGACTAGCTATGGTGGTTCGAACCTGGGTGGCGATGAGGAGTAGGCTTGGTGATTCGTGACTTGAAGCAACGGTATGTAAGTGGGGGCGACTACACAAGAGAAGTTCAAAGTCTTACCTCTCAGAATGAAAATTCAAGGTCTGGCCTTAATTGGTTGTGCCTAGCAGTGTCCTTGTTGAAGGCATTGTTTTGAGAGTGAGGATTTTCTTCAGGGTGAAAACCCAAGATTTGTGATCAGACGACAACGGCGCTTATGCACTGTTTCCTTCTTGGAGGCGTCGTTTTTGGAGAAGCTGAACTTCTGGTGCTGTCTTGGTAGTGTTAGTGCCGTTGTTTCAAGGAATAGATTACTGTAGCGGGACTTTTCTTTTTTGTAATTCTTCTTTCTTTTTTGGCTGTGTGCATCCGTATTGCCGCTAGGGCTATGCGTTGTTGCAGAGGCTGAGTGTAATTGGTATCTCCGCGATATTAATATATACTCTTTATTAAAAAACCGGGAAATAAACATGACATCAATACTTGCTTGGATGAACTCGAGGGATCCGCGACTTTCCCTGGGCAATGTAAACACGGATATATGTGCCCCGCGAGAGCGATTGGTTGCTAATAATGCATTTTCTCGCATGTTGGGAGACGAAGAACGGACGTTTGGATGGTCACGGGAAAAAGAATCCCAGCATCGCTCAAACGTTGAAGCACCCAAAAAACTGTACGAGGGGAAACGCTCGATTCGGTTGTTTCTTGCGAGCCACCCTCGTCTCACGCTCGCTGGGGAAAAATTGCGTCAACCTGATGCAAGGGAAGGATGGCGGGAGCCCGCGCATGACGGGAAAAACATGGCAGGAGAAATTCGCTCACCTCCCGCCGATACTCCTCGCCTATTTACAGCTCCCCGCCTCACTTCCCAAAGCCGCGAAACCTTTTTCCCCTTTCAGGTTCTCCATCCATAGTTATTTACCGGCAACCAGGTAAGGGACGGTCTATTCTCAGGCCGGTGGAGCTCCGTCGTGGCAGTTCATCCTCGTCCGCATCGCTGTCATGTCGTCGTCTTTCTCCGCCGGGACCAACTGCAAGATCACTGTGAGTACCTTCCAATCCTAGCTTAGATCTAGACTACAGTAGTTGCTTTCTGTAAGGCTAGATTAGGTTAACTTAGTTCATGATTCGATCTGATAGTTTCGCTTAGTTCTTGCTTCGATATGTGAGCCTAGGGTAGTTTTGCCTAGTTCTTGCTTCGATCTGTAAGAGTAGACTAGTTTTGCTTGGTTCTTGCTTCGATCTGTAAGCCTAGATTAGTTTTGCTTAGGTCTTGCTTCGATATGTAAACCTAATATGTAAACCTAGAGTGGATTGCTATGATTTTGAGTCGGCGTATTTGCGTCGAACACCTGGTTTTGAGTTCTTGTAAGCTATCTCGTCCACGTATAAGTGCAATAGTTGGTACGAGAATTGGTTGTACGATGTGTGCATCTTCTCTTTGTACAATCTTCACATTAATACATAGCAGCAGACATAGAATTAGTACTGTCTTATGTTCATAATGTTTGCACACAAGTTGTTTGCTATTTTTTTTGAAGCTTGTTAGCATGCTTGATTGCTTACCATTGTCAATGATATTGTATTGTTAGCTTGTAAGTGTCAATAATGCTGTCATGTTAGCTTGTAAGAGTCAAACAAGCAGTTTGCTTACAATTGTTTTTGCACTTTGATACTTTGATTATCTCTGTAGGACGCAGCTTCCCCTGCTCTGTTGGCGAACTCGGTGCTGCCGGCTCAGCCACTCCGGTACATCCCGGTGCCTGATAGGTACTGCCTTATTAGGAAGCAAACCATCATGATATGGCCTGCTGCTATGTCCACCTTCATGCTAAACCAGGTGTGCAAGTAGGTCAAGGAAGAGATGACCGGAGTGAATTTCTTCAAGAACCATGACTGAAAGCATTTGTAGAGGCTGATCTCAAGTTCACCGGCCGTAAAGTTGGTGTCGACCAACTCTACAACCACCTGAGGTACTGTAGAGCAAGTGGGTTCATCCACAGGCTAAAAATGCTTGAGGAGGTTGATACGTCTCCGACGTATCGATAATTTCTTATGTTCTATGCCATATTATTGATGATACCTACATGTTTTATGCACACTTTATGTCATATTCGTGCATTTTCTGGAACTAACCTATTAACAAGATGCCGAAGTGCCAGTTCCTGTTTTCTGCTGTTTTTGGTTTCAGAAATCCTAGTAACGAAATATTCTCGGAATTGGACTAAATCAAGACTCAGGGGCCTATTTTGCCACGAACCTTCCAGAAGACCGAAGAGCATACGAAGTGGGGCCACGAGGTGACCAAACCACATGGCGGCGCGGCCAAGGGGGGGCCCGCGCCGCCCTGTGGTGTGGGCCCCTCGTTAGCCCTCCGACTCTGCCCTTCCGCCTACTTAAAGCCTCCGTCGCAAAACCCCTGAGGCGGAAAAACCACGATACGGAAAACCTTACTGAGACGCCGCCGCCGCCAATCCCATCTCGGGGGATTCTGGAGATCTCCTCCGGCGCCCTGCCGGAGAGGGGATTCATCTCCCGGAGGACTCTACGCCGCCATGGTCGCCTCCGGAGTGATGAGTGAGTAGTTCACCCTCGGACTATGGGTCCATAGCGGTAGCTAGATGGTTGTCTTCTCCTCATTGTGCTTCATTGTTGGATCTTGTGAGCTGCCTAACATGATCAAGATCATCTATCCGTAATACTCTATGTTGTGTTTGTCGGGATCCGATGGATAGAGAATACCATGTTATGTTAATTATCAAGTTATTGCATATGTGTTGTTTATGATCTTGCATGCTCTCCGTTATTAGTAGAGGCTCTGGCCAAGTTTTTACTCTTAACTCTAAGAGGGAGTATTTATGCTCGATAGTGGGTTCATGCCTGCATTGACACCTGGGACAGTGACAGAAAGTTCTAAGGTTGTGTTGTGCTGTTGCCACTAGGAATAAAACATTGATGCTATGTCCGAGGATGTAGTTATTAATTACATTACGCACCATACTTAATGCAATTGTCTGTTATTAGCAACTTAATACTGGAGGGGGTTCGGACGATAACCTGAAGGTGGACTTTTTAGGCATAGATGCAGTTGGATGGCGGTCTATGTACTTTGTCGTAATGCCCAATTAAATCTCACTATACTTATCATGACATGTATGTGCATTGTTATGCCCTCTCTATTTGTCAATTGTCCGACTGTAATTTGTTCACCCAACATGCTTTTATCTTATGGGAGAGACACCTCTAGTGAACTGTGGACCCCGGTCCATTCTTTAATACTGAAATACAAATCTGCTGCAATACTTGTTTTTACTGTTTTCTCTGCAAACAATCATCTTCCACATAATACGGTTAATCCTTTGATAGTAAAGTAAGTACTAGATTTGGATCACTGCGCAGTTCCAGATTTCTTTGCTGTCACGAATCTGGGTCTACCTCCCTGTAGGTAGCTCAGAAAATTAAGCCAATTTACGTGCATGATCCTCAGATATGTACGCAACTTTCATTCAATTTGAGCATTTTCATTTGAGCAAGTCTGGTGGCCTAATAAAATCCATCTTTACGGACTGTTCTGTTTTGACAGATTCTGCCTTTTTATTTTGCATTGCCTCTTTTGCTATGTTGGATGAATTTCTTTGATCCATTAATGTCCAGTAGCTTTATGCAATGTCCAGAAGTGTTAAGAATGATTGTGTCACCTCTGAACATGTGAATTTTTATTATGCACTAACCCTCTAATGAGTTGTTTCGAGTTTGATGTGGAGGAAGTTTTCAAGGATCAAGAGAGGAGTATGATGCAATATGATCAAGGAGAGTGAAAGCTCTAAGCTTGGGGATGCCCGGTGGTTCACCCCTGCATATTCTAAGAAGACTCAAGCGTCTAAGCTTGGGGATGCCCAAGGCATCCCCTTCTTCATCGACAACATTATCGGGTTCCTCCCCTGAAACTATATTTTTATTCCGTCACATCTTATGTACTTTGCTTGGAGCGTCGGTTTGTTTTTGTTTTTTGTTTTGTTTGAATAAAATGGATCCTAGCATTCACTTTGTGGGAGAGAGACACGCTCCGCTGTAGCATATGGACAAGTATGTCCTTAGGCTTTACTCATAGTATTCATGGCGAAGTTTCTTCTTCGTTAAATTGTTATATGGTTGGAATTGGAAAATGCTACATGTAGTAATTCTAAAATGTCTTGGATAATTTGATACTTGGCAATTGTTGTGCTCATGTTTAAGCTCTTGCATCATATACTTTGCACCCATTAATGAAGAAACACTTAGAGCTTGCTAATTTGGTTTGCATATTTGGTTTCTCTAGAGTCTAGATAATATCTAGTATTGAGTTTTGAACAACAAGGAAGACGGTGTAGAGTCTTATAATGTTTACAATATGTCTTTTATGTGAGTTTTGCTGCACCGTTCATCCTTGTGTTTGTTTCAAATAACCTTGCTAGCCTAAACCTTGTATCGAGAGGGAATACTTCTCATGCATCCAAAATACTTGAGCCAACCACTATACCATTTGTGTCCACCATACCTACCTACTACATGGTATTTATCCGCCATTCCAAAGTAAATTGCTTGAGTGCTACCTTTAAAATTCCATCATTCACCTTTGCAATATATAGCTCATGGGACAAATAGCTTAAAAACTATTGTGGTATTGAATATGTACTTATGCACTTTATCTCTTATTAAGTTGCTTGTTGTGCGATAACCATGTTTACGGGGACGCCATCAACTATTCTTTGTTGAATATCATGTGAGTTGCTATGCATGTCCGTCTTGTCCGAAGTAAGAGAGATCTACCACCTTAATGGTTGGAGCATGCATATTGTTAGAGAAGAACATTGGGCCGCTAACTAAAGCCATGATTCATGGTGGAAGTTTCAGTTTTGGACATATATCCTCAATCTCATATGAGAATAATATTTGTTGTCACATGCTTATGCATTAAAGAGGAGTCCATTATCTCGTTGTCCATGTTGTCCCGGTATGGATGTCTAAGTTGAGAATAATCAAAAGCGAGAAATCCAAAATGCGAGCTTTCTCCTTAGACCTTTGTACGAGCGACATGGAGGTACCCCATTGTGACACTTGGTTAAAACATGTGCATTGCAAAGATCCGGTAGTCCAAGCTAATTAGGACAAGGTGCGGGCACTATTAGTACACTATGCATGAGGCTTGCAACTTGTAAGATATAATTTACATAACTCATATGCTTTATTACTACCGTTGACAAAATTGTTTCATGTTTTCGAAATAAAAGCTATAGCACAAATATAGCAATCGATGCTTTTCCTCTTTGAAGGACCATTCTCTTTACTTTTATGTTGAGTCAGTTCACCTATCTCTCTCCACCTCAAGAAGCAAACACTTGTGTGAACTATGCATTGATTCCTACATACTTGCATATTGTACTTGTTATATTACTCTATGTTGACAATTATCCATGAGATATACATGTTACAAGTTGAAAGCAACCGCTGAAACTTAATCTTCCTTTGTGTTGCTTCAATACCTTTACTTTGATTTATTGCTTTATGAGTTAACTCTTATGCAAGACTTATTGATGCTTGTCTTGAAGTACTATTCATGAAAAGTCTTTGCTTTATGATTCACTTGTTTACTCATATCATTACCATTGTTTTGATCGCTGCATTCATTACATATGTTTACAAATAGTATGATCAAGGTTATGATGGCATGTCACTTCGAAATTATCTTTGTTATCGTTTTACCTGCTCGGGACGAGCAGAACTAAGCTTGGGGATGCTTGATACGTCTCCGACGTATCGATAATTTCTTATGTTCTATGCCATATTATTGATGATACCTACATGTTTTATGCACACTTTATGTCATATTCGTGCATTTTCTGGACTAACCTATTAACAAGATGCCGAAGTGTCAGTTCCTGTTTTCTGCTGTTTTTGGTTTCAGAAATCCTAGTAACGAAATATTCTCGGCATTGGACGAAATCAAGACCCAGGGGCCTATTTTGCCACGAACCTTCCAGAAGACCGAAGAGCATACGAAGTGGGGCCACGAGGTGGCCAAACCACATGGCGGCGCGGCCAAGGGGGGGCCCGCGCCGCCCTGTGGTGTGGGCCCCTCGTTAGCCCTCCGACTCTGCCATTCCGCCTACTTAAAGCCTCCGTCGCGAAACCCCTGAGGCGAAAAACCACGATACGGAAAACCTTGCGAGACGCCGCCGCCGCCAATCCCATCTCGGGGGATTCCGGAGATCTCCTCCGGCGCCTGCCGGAGAGGGGATTCATCTCCCGGAGGACTCTACGCCGCCATGGTCGCCTCCGGAGTGATGAGTGAGTAGTTCACCCCTGGACTATGGGTCCATAGCGGTAGCTAGATGGTTGTCTTCTCCTCATTGTGCTTCATTGTTGGATCTTGTGAGCTGCCTAACATGATCAAGATCATCTATCCGTAATACTCTATGTTGTGTTTGTCGGGATCCGATGGATAGAGAATACCATGTTATGTTAATTATCAAGTTATTGCATATGTGTTGTTTATGATCTTGCATGCTCTCCGTTATTAGTAGAGGCTCGGCCAAGTTTTTACTCTTAACTCCAAGAGGGAGTATTTATGCTCGATAGTGGGTTCATGCCTGCATTGACACCAGGACGATGTGATGAAAAGTTCTAAGGTTGTGTTGTGCTCGTTGCCACTAGGGATAAAACATTGATGCTATGTCCGAGGATGTAGTTATTGATTACATTACGCACCATACTTAATGCAATTGTCTGTTGTTAGCAACTTAATATCTGGAGGGGGTTCGGACGATAACTCTGAAGGTGGACTTTTAGGCATAGATGCGGTTGGATGGCGGTCTATGTACTTTGTCGTAATGCCCAATTAAATCTCACTATACTTATCATGACATGTATGTGCATTGTTATGCCCTCTCTATTTGTCCATTGCCCGACTGTAATTTGTTCACCCAACATGCTTTTATCTTATGGGAGAGACACCTCTAGTGAACTGTGGACCCCGGTCCATTCTTTAATACTGGAAATACAAATCTGCTCGCAATACTTGTTTTTACTGTTTTCTCTGCAAACAATCATCTTCCACACAATTCGGTTAATCCTTTGTTACGAGCAAGCCGGTGAGATTGACAACCTCACTTGTTTCGTTGGGGCAAAGTACTTTGGTTGTGTTGTGCGAGTTCCACGTTGGCGCCGGAATCCCCGGTGTTGCGCCGCACTACATCCCGCCGCCATCAACCTTCAACGTGCTTCTTGGCTCCTCCTGGTTCGATAAACCTTGGTTTCTTTCTGAGGGAAAACTTGCTGCTGTGCGCATCATACCTTCCTCTTGGGGTTGCCCAACGAACGTGTGAAATACACGCCATCAGAGGTGCGTTGGGTGGAGAAGATATTAGCAATCATGATAGACGAGGATGCATACTATGCCCACATAAAGGTTAGATTAGTGTACCTTTTGTTTCACTTCATTCACTACATGTCGTTAGCTTGCACGTGACGAAGAACTAACTAATCTCATCATTGCAGAGTCACCTTAGGGACACAAATCTCATCAACAAGCCCATATAGAACTATGCTCAGATGAAGATGATACGTCGGGCGTGTTTCAGTTGCTCCGCTCACTCCTGCTGTGGTCCACCATGCTCTGAGCCAGCTCATGGACCACAAGGCACATGCAAACAAGTATCTTGCGATGATCCCTGCTATCAAGATAGTCTGGTTCTGTCTTCCTGGCGAGGTATTACCTCTGAGAAGCCCGAGCATTGGATGCTTGTTCTGATGATGATGATGATGAACATCGGATCCATCATGTATATTTTGGGAGTAGCTAGGTTTGATTTAAACTGATGGCAAGTATCTATATTTTGAGAGGTGGTATTTATCTAATCCCTAGGTTGGTGAACTTATGTTGCATCACGAGTTGTTGTTGGTGAACTCGTGGTGCAACACTATGATCCATTGCTTGACCTATTATTCGTATGCTAGTGTTGCTAAACCTATACTTGGGAACCTACTTGTGAATGAGCATATGTTGGATGTTTTGGAACGGGGCTAGCGCTAGGCTCTAACGGTAGAGGAGCACTGGTGCTCCGGCGGCCCTCCAATAGCGAGGGGATCAAAAAAATTCCACTATTCAATCATGCCCACTGAACCTTCACCTAAAACAACTACGATGACTGATAATCAAGGCGAGCTAGAATGGCGCTGATGAGGTCTACCAGATGAGCCTGAAATTGGTAACAAGCTCAGGGACCATGGTGTGGTCATACACCTACAATCGCAAGTCGGCCTTGTCTGACAAGATCATTGAGGCTCACCGGTGCTCGTCGTCGTCGCGTGAAAATCCAGGGAAGCTCTCAGGCTTACGCTGCCAAGCAGCTTTCAGAGAGTTGTCGCGATATGCCGGCGAAGCACGACCATGCATTATTTTCCTAAGATGATATGTAAGATTGTGCATGGTTTTATATTAATTTGTATTGTTGTAATTTTCCTTGAAATTTCTGTATTAATTTGTATTGTTGAGTTTCCTTGATTTTTTTGTAGTAATTTGTATCCTTGGATTTCCTAATCTTTTGTGAGAAAACATCCTATTTTATTTCTTGAAATTGGCACCAAATTATATGAAAAAAGGAATGATTTGTACTGAATAACAATCTATTTTTGCACTTTCTAGATTCCCTTCCTTTTGGTATCCAAATGGCAGGAGGGAATGTGTGCATTTTCCCTATGATTGGAAGGGATCCTGAGCGACCAGGGAAATTAGCATTGGAGGTTTGGCTCCGTGGGTGATTTTCCCCTCGTAACCAAAAAAGTTCTTAGGGGTAACATAATCCCCAAACTTCTTTTGTATCATAGTCCTAGTTTTTGTGTTATTTTGGATTCAGATGAATGATAAAAACATGTAACTATTTTTTCTGGATTTTCAATAGATACCAGAAGGTAAATTAATAACATAAATAAACTAAAACGAAAATAAAACTAAATAATAAAGTCTCTAGTAAGCTTACTAGGGCAGCGTAATTGCTTCCTCGGCAATAGCGCAAGAAAAATGATTGATACATTCAATCCAGATTACGGATACAATATAATAGTTTATTTCCTTGAAGTCCTAGGTTTATCGAACCTTGGGAGGCACTTGACGTTGGTTAAGGAGCCTCTACAAGACTTGCTAATTAGTTTTATTCTACGTTTACCAGACCTTTCTAGTTTACTTTGTATCATGGGTTGTGTCGATGGATGGAGATAGCTAGGCTAGGGTTGAAGTTTGACCTACACCTATGCATACATATGTGATAAAGATAAACTTAAGCACATTCTTGTGTAAATGATCTAAAATAGATAAGATTTGTGGGTAGAACATCCATATATACTATAACCCATGCGAACCACGTGCTCTTGGTCCAACTGTTATACAACGAAGCACCAAGCTATAGACGATTATTAAGTAAAATATAGACCACATCATTAATATAGATGACGTTGTTGTTACTGCCAAGTGGATCACTAAATGGATACAATAATCCCCTTGTTGTCACTGCGTTTCGCACATAGACGGTGTTTGCCACAAACCTTGATCAATCCTCAGGGTTTTGAATACCTGATAAGTCCCCTAATTGAGGTAAGAGACAATGATACAAATAAAAATCTCTTATGAATCATCACACAATATTCTTATGTAATTAGATGTACATAATTGTTGCAAGGCTAATCCTCAACCCGCAACCCGTGATGAGTACTCACTCATAAGAACAAGATCAATGATAGAATATATTGTAGAATTGCTTAGATCAATACAAAATATGCTTACAAGGTCGTCGATCACGAGAAGATCATAATTACAAGCTATGGCTATGGCTATGCGATGAAGATGATGAACAATGGTGTGGTGAAGCAGTGGATCTTCATCGGATGTGTTTCTGATGCAATGTGAGAACGGCGGCTTGTTGTGTGACGGCTAGAGTCTCAAAATATATAGACGCCTTCGCGGAAGTTGCTTCACTTGACCAGACGAAGGCGGTGCCATGTGGTACAGGCGGACGGTACAGACGAGCCTTGCCCATACCAATGCTCCTTAACACTATTGGACGTGTCTCTTCGAATTTGCACATCTTTGCACCAATTAGTCGATCATTAATACCAATGCTAGAGAGTTCACCAATTGCTTGACTTAATATGTGATTTTTTTGTGAATAGAACCTTGGCATTGAGAGAAACATCGAATAGTACAAAACACCTCAACAAACACGAAAATGAAAACAAAATCCTTGAGATGCCCTTCGTCTTCAACATCCATGCCGTGTCGACGGCGCATCGCCACTGCCACTCCTCCCTGAGTCGGCCTGATATTGTTGGTTACGGATGGGAAGTCGCCGAACGGGTCCAGAAGACCACATCCGCCCCGGAGACAAAGAAAAAGAAATAACCACCGATGAAGCTCCATGGAGATCCGAAGATCCCCTAGCCAGAAGAAGTCCTTGAGAACCACACCACTCCCACAAGCTTCTCGATGTCGCCATCGAGATGAGGCTGAAGCAGGAAATACTTTATTGGAGAAGACGCAGCCGCCAGCAACTGAGCGCCGCCACACCAAACATTAAGCCTAAAACCGAAAAATGGAGTCATCTCCCATGCGGGGAACGAGATCCACCCCACCTCCATGGACCGAAGGCCACATAATTGGGACAGGTCGGCAGCACCGACGGGAGGTGGCCTGAAAACCTAGTCGCTTCCTTGATCGCCTCTGGAGGAGACTTACCAGTTCGGGAATCATGTACAACAATCTTACTCCTAACTGATTTTGACTTAATATGTGATTTAAACACAGATAAAGATGATTATTTTCATAGCCATCAGTTGTCACGCGGGATGGGTCTCAGGAAGAGAAAATGTTTAGTTTGGAAGTTAGGGAGTGCGAGGAGCAAAGAAACGACGGAAGAAGGACCAAACGGACAGAAGCTGAAACCGTCACATTGTTTTTTAGGTAGTATAAAGATAAAGATAGAGGCAGCAATAAAGATAAGGAGAGAATGATTTAGGTAGAGAAAGATTTTTTTTTACGATTAGAGATGACTGAATATGAAATCCACTTAGTTAAGTGACTAACCCATACTCCCTTTGTCACAAATTGCATATAATTTTTTTTGTTTAAAATCAAACTTTAAGTTTGATCGAGTTATAGCAAAATATATCAACCTTTGTAATATCAAATCAATGTGACTAAAATTGTAGTATTTGGTATTGTGGTTGTTGATATTTTTTGGTATACACTTAGTCAAATTTTATAAGGTTTTGATTTGAGCTAAAAGATTATACGCAACATATTTTTAGCACGGAGCGAGTGCATGACACGCTGTATCAGCCGTCGGAACATGTTTAATTGCAGCACTTACTCCTCAAACGCACGCTTAATATCAGCTCAAACGCTGGGCTTGACCTTGTCAGTGTATCCCGTCTGCAAGTCGTAGAACCTCGACCACAGCATGATACCACCGTACTTGCTCGACTTCTTCACCACCGGCAGCACCTTCGACACCAGGTCGCTCGCCTCCACGAAACCGCTGCCGGCGGCCTCGGGCGCCGCCGGTAGCCCAAGGAAGACCTGCCCCGCCGGTATCCTTGTCCACTGTTCCCACGCGCTCGCCAGGTTGCTCACCCCGCCGGCCGTGGTGTACTGGCACGGCGGGTTGTTATAGAACTGCACCCACACGTAGTCGAACAGGCCGGTCTTGAGCGCCTCGCCGAGGGACGCGTCCGGGAACGGGCACTGCGGCGCCGCCGCTAGGTACACCGTCTTGCGCTCGCGCCCCCGCCGCGAGTACGCCTTGAGGTACTTGGCCAGGCTGTCCCAGTGCGCGCTGTTGCCGCTCTCGATGTCGAAGTCGATGCCGTCGAGGACGGCGTCCCCGAGGGGCCTCGACGGCGACGTACCGCCGAGGTAGTTGTCCCAGAGGTACCTCGCGACGACCCTGGCGTCGGCGCAGGAGGAGAGGCCGTAGCTGCCGACGCCGCCGCCGATGGAGAGCAAGACCTTGATGCCGAGACTCTGGCAGGACTTGACGTCGGCGCCCACGGAGGTGCAGCCGTTGGAGGCCGGGTCGCAGTGGCCGGCCAGGTTCAGCAGCGGCGTCTGGCCCTTGCCGAAGGTGTAGAGGAAGGCGACGTTGACGAACCTGTAGTTGCCGGACGCGCACGTCTGCGCCAGCGTGCCCTCGTTGCCGTTCTGGCCCCAGTAGATCGCGACGCCGCCGGCGCGCGCTCCGGCGGCCACTCCTGCCAGCGACACCACGGTCAGCAACAGCACTGCCGCCATCCTGATCTCTTGCCAATGATAGACACGTCAATTGGTAGTACCACGCGGGCGCACGATGTATATATAGCTGAATCAACCGTGATTGCAGCGTCTGCTCCGCCGTCGCAAGTTGACCATCCATGAACTGAGTGCCGAGTATTCTGAACTTATCCATGTTCTGAGAGCAGCTTCCACTTATATGTGCTCCACTGTTCTTTAGCAAAAATTGCCTTCATTCGCTGAAAGACTCAGTGCACGAGAGAGCAGTGCGCTTGAGTTGATGCCACAATGCCGTTCCACTTGTGCTGTGAGAGAGCTTTGACCAAACTTGTTTGTTTCAAAGTCTGAGGGGCGGCTCGCCGCAACCACTCGAATGTGTGTTGAGGTATGCACGAGAGAGCCAAAGGCTTTCTCATTTTCGGACAAAACAATTTGAAGTGCCTTTCCATTCTTCATCTCTTCTTGGATGAATGCCGCTCCTGAAAATTTAATTGTTGTGGATTCTGTTAGTATATTTCTTGACTCCTGGTGCTGCTGATCGAGTTTGTGGCGAAGACCATGCAAAAAGTAGGGAGGTGATTTTGACTAGATAACCTTTGCCAGCGCAATTTTTTTTTATCATCACCATAAGTCAATCAAACATCTCTTTTTTTGAGTGTGAATTCGTTTGTGACGTGTGGTCAATTGTCCAATTGGCTTGTAATTTGTACTTGCCTTAAAATGTGTCGAACATGTTTGGTACTCCATCCTGCAGAAATAAATTTGGTGCCACGACGGTACAAACGAGTTGAAAGATTTTCCTGAACTGTCCGATGACACACGTGATTCTCGGCTCCAACTCTGAACCAACTAAGAGTAAGGATGGTAACTTTATCTACGGAACCAGGTATATTTACGGATGTCTGACCTATTGGGCATGGTATGGAAGGCTGATTACGCGCATGCATTTTATGGGGTTGATATCCGCTAACTCATGGAGGGGGCACGGATAGAGATTTTGGTAGACATGTGGGACACACATGTTAGTGAGACATGAGATTTTTATGTAGGCATTCCATGTTTGCTTGTTGCTTTGATATTCATATGCATTGCCATATAACTCATGCTCCCGAAATGTTGTTGTAGTGCTGATATTGTTGTTGATATGCTGCTGTAGTAGTGAAGTGGGGTTGATATTGTTGCTATAGTGCTGAAATGTTGCTAAAGTGCTTAAATGTTGCCGGAATGTTGTCATAATATTGTTGTTATGCTGAAATGTTGTGATGCTCATGTACATAGTGCATAAACTCGTGGATATACATGGATACTCGGATATTCGGTGGGTATGGATTTGGGACGACATCCATGCCTATGGATTCCTTCGTGGGTAGGGCAGAATGAGGCTGATGGATATGGATCTGATTTTGGTATATATGTCCAAACCCAGTCCATTGTCATTTTTAATTGAGAGCACCTCCAATCACATGCCCCAAACTGTCCGTTCTCGGTGTTTTGAGGTTCGGTCTCGGTCTTTTTGTTTTGGTTTTCGGTCATGGTTTTTCTTCCCACCCCTAGTTTTCATATGGGTCGTCCAATAACCTTGGTTGTTTTCTTTTTGTCAAATTTAATCTTGGTGCTTTTCTTTACTTTGGTAGGCCAGACATTCGACTCTTTAGGTTTGCATCGTCTTGACGTGACCATTGTGTCAATGAAATTCCCTATACTGGAAAGGGTGTTCGCAAAGTTATTTTTGTCAGAAGAAAACTTGTATGCAGGGTCCATAGGTGCAAAGTCCCTCGCGTTCTGGCCGAACAACAATTCACCAACACAGCAAGAAACCAAACGACGCGCTTAGCGCTGGTGCCAAATTTGTCTTTCCTAGAGAAGAACAAGCCCGCCAACATCGACGAGAAGGCAGAAAAACTAGATTCACGAGCTGGATCACAAATTCACTGTGCACTCGACCGTTCCCGATGCGACCATGAGCTGCAGCACCAGCGGGCACTTGACGGACAGCGTGCTGGCCGCCGTCCTCATCAGCCTGCCGTACCTGTACCGCACGACACCGTCGAGCCACAGATCCACAGGGTAGAAGGCGCCCTTGGCCGTCTGCTCACCGCCGGCGGCGGCCGAGGTCCCGGCGAGCACGGCCCGCACCACGTCGGCGCGGTTGGCGGGCTGGAACGAGATGGGCAGGGCGATCCGGTCGAAGCGCTCGCCCAGGTAGATGCCCTCGGCGCGCAGCAGGTCGTAGTAGACGGCCACCCGCGCGTTCGGGTTCGTGATGATCAGGCCGGCGGTGAGGTTGAACGACAGCGCCGGCGGGGTCGCCGTCGAGTTCACGCTGAACCGGGACAGCGTCGCCGCGTCCACGGAGACCTGGATGTTGCTGGGGCGGTAGATGAGCCAGATGAGGAGCGCGATGACGCCGACGAGGGAGCAGACGGCGAGGGAGGCTATGATAAAGATGCGCAGTGGGCTCATCCGGCGTTGGCTAGGAGGAAGTGCGTCGGAGGCAGGCGCATCGCCGGCGTCGACATGGATGCCGTCTTGGTCTTGCTGTGGTTGCTTCATCATGGCCAGAAGGGGGATGAGGTGACATGACACGACTACACGCGGAGTTGCTAGATATAGAGACGACGTTGATGCAATGTCGTGGCGTTGTTCATGGGCAGAATGCAGATACAATGTTATTGGAGTAACTTCTTTCAAAAATGAAATGTTATTGTAACATGCAATGGTAAGGATCTGACGAGACCCTCAAGGCTCGTAGCTGCAATACAGACCATACAGGTATGCGACGACAAGAGTTCGATGCTTAAGGAATGCCGGTAGCAAGAGAGTACGAGCTTATCGCGAGGTGGAAATAACAAAGAAACTGAATGCAGCCAAGGACAGAGAGTACAACTATGGAAGTACATAGCCAAGTCCAGCACTTGAGATTCGATATGACCAAATCAGATGGAGGCTGTGGCAGGTCACAACATAAATATAAGCATCATTTCTTGCAAGAATAACATATTATATCCTTGTAGGAATATATAGTTACCCAGTTTCTGTCTTGAGAAATAAGGGCATGAAATGCAGATAACTCTGTCCGATGCTAAAATTTGCTGGCTGGACAGTCAGCTATTGCAGTGCTTATGTCTGGGATGCTAACAGCTGAGGAAAAACAGATTATAGTTGACAGCAACCACAAACACGCTATGTCGAATTTGCGTATGTTTGATAAATAGATTGATTAGTACTATTATCAAAGATTCAAAGTGGATCTTCAATCGCCACAAGGAAAAAAGAAAGCGTGGACCTATAATATCTTGAGGGGTAGATTTTACATTATACTTGGCACATCTCGGACTTGAGAATTGATAAGAGCAAATCAAATGGAGTAGTGAGAGGTAATAACATCAGAAATTAGAGTGCGAGATGCCGCTTCTGCATGGGCGTGACAGATAACAAGTGTGTCTATCCGATGCTGAAATTTGCTGACTGCAATACAATGTTTATGTTTGGGATGACAAGAGTTGCCG
>NC_061513.1:66812346-66827215 GCF_022539505.1 Lolium rigidum | reverse complement strand
CATAAAAGCAGAGTCTAATTTGGGTGAGTTTGATAAACAGATAGAACAAAGTAGTATTATCAAAGTGGACCTTCAATACCTTGATTTATGCAGCTTTTGCATTATTTTCTTATTTCTGTTTACAAGTCTGGGCTATTTACAGAATGCATGTGACGTATATAACTGGAAACCACTGAGAGTAACATATCAAACGATATGAAGGGGATTAAGGTAGTCAAACTTTACAACTTTGGAAAATTAGGATAAAGAAAAAGGTCAATGTTACGATCACTCACGTTGAGCTGCGGCTTGCTTCATCATTCATCATCCCTTGAAAACTTCTGGCCAACCAGATAGCCGTTTCTCGTGGAGACACCTTAGCTTTCCCGAATGGCTTCAGAACAACCGCAAGCTCCTCGAACCTATTGTTTTCCAGTAGATCAGCAGAAAGCTCCAAGAGCCCTTCAAGGGCCTCAGACCGTTGCCTGAAGGAATTGACATCTAATATTTCCTTTGTTGAGGTTGCCTCCTCCTTAAACCTAATGTTGGTCTCAGGAGAAGTAGAATTTACTTCTGGGATAGCGGGCAACTTTACCACATCTGAATTCGCCAGTTTTGGACGGACAGTATTAGCTTCTGAAATGTTGGGTTTGGCAGTGGCAGAATCAACAGGTCCAGAAGGTACAAGGCTCGGTGTGATGCTTCTCACATCCACTTCTTCTTTAACCACGTCGGGAAGCTCGTCAACATCTGTGCTTACGACTCCCATTTCAGCATTCCCTGTTACCGCCTGCTCACCACTGACACGGAAACTGCTGTGACTTATGACATGTATAACGTCCTCAACTGGAGCGCTCAAATGAGGAACTGGTGATTTCTCTGATGACTGGTGGATAGAAGGTGATCCTTTGTCTAGTGCAATGTTCTTTTCTGTTGAATCAAAGGGAGCAATACATGGTACTGACGAAAGCAGCTCTTGAACTGTGAACTTATCTTCATCACTCTGTACAGTGACCATGGGAGTACTCTGCCCCATCTTACTGCAGGGAACATCATCATTGCAAATAAACTCTTTTACAGCTGTATCAATAGATGTTTCCAAGGCCGAGCTTAGACTAATATCCTCATTAACAGAAATACTCTTCAAATTGGTTGAACTGAGCTCTGAGCTTGGTATATCTGTTAGGTCATGCTTTTGTATGCCAGCGACAGGGCTTGAGCACTTGTAGGATGAAACCAGCTTGGCTAGTAAATCAGGTTCAGATGGTTCAGACTGCTTGATACTGTCAGCATAATCAATTGCGGAACTGGAGCAAGCACTGCCGACTTCCTTGGTCACTACAGCCGTGGGTGGAGCTGATTTCTCCTGTGAATTGTCCACTTTCATGTGAATACCACTCAGGGGGCTTGGAGGAGCCACTAAAACACCTGGAAGCTCAGCGAGAACCATCTTTGGGCCAAGGGCAGGTCGACAGGGACTTTTTGCATGCTCCTCTGTAACCTTATTGTAAGCTCGTTTTGTCCCAGTATGCTGTGGACTCTCTGAGCCCACTTGTCTACGAGGAGGGAAGCTAGGGCGTCTGGTAAAACTGGGTAGCACCCTGTTCTTGGCCTTCCCTTCAGCTACATGGGCATCTCCAGTTGTCTGCTTGGTAGAGTTTAGCTGCTGTAACTCATCTGCTTTAATCTTGAATTTTGCAGAATGTTCAACAATTGGTGACTGCAGGATGCAGGATAGAACCAGGAAAAAATTAGTAACGCAAAAAAAAGTGATCAGCATAAGAAAAATAAAAACATGAATCCTCACCAAATGATCCGGGGGAGGAGATGCTTGTATTTGTTTCACAGTATCACAGTTGACCTTTGCTGACTCATGTGATGTCACTTCACTAGACTTCGAACTGGAGGAAACATCACTGTTTTGCTTTGAATCATCAGACGAGCGCTCTCTGTGGCTAGGTGAATGTAGCTTTACACGGCTCACTCTCAAAGGTGAATTGTTTGCCCTAAGCTTACTAGTCTCCTCTCTTAGAGTTGTTAGTATCTTCTTGATAATTTTTGGCTGCTTACTCGCGTATTTGGGATGCTGATCAACATGTATGGATTTGGACGAGTCCTGTCTCTCCAGTTCAGGACTAGCAATGTCCTTGTGGCTTTTAATATCATGTGGTGTTGAAAATCTGTTAACTAACCGATTATTAGTAGCTTCAGCACCTTCCGTATCAATGGTGTTGTTGGAACTTGAAGCTAGCCCTGATGTGGTTCTTTCACTTGATTGTATACTATCCATATCACTGCCAGTGCCAGAAATGCTACTGCACTGGCTTCCAGACATGCTTCTCCGACTGCTACGTGAACTGGTGATGGATTTCTCGGGAGATTGCATGGGATGCAGTAGATCAGCAAATGGGCGATGCTGATTAACATAAGGTTGTAGGTATGGATTTTTCAGAATATCAGACGCCTGTTTACAAAGAGTATAACAAATCATGTCAAAATTGAGTAAATGTGGTAAATATGTATTGCAGAGAGGTTTCTGTGTACACAGTAGCTTACCGTAGGCCGATGTTCAGGACTCTTTCTCAACATGCTTTTGATAAGTATTTTCCTGCAACCAGCAGCAACAAGGGGGGCCATTTTAGCTAGCCCTGGAGAAAGTAATGATTGGGCTGGGTCTACAAGCACTAAGGTTAATTAGTATAACAATAATTACTGATTAATATTTGGCTGATCTTAGGCTTTACTTTTTTTCATATCGTAGGGTACACTTGGCAGATGATACAGATCATCTTTTCTTGACATGTACTTCGAAAGAAGCACAAGATGTGCTTTGGCTCTTAAATCTGTTCATCTTTCCACAGTTAACTAGCGGGGTATCTTTGCAAAGGTGTGTCTATTTAGCTTTCTATTTACTCCATGAGCAAATACCTTCCCTTTTAGGTAAACAAAGAAAGCATTTTGCATGTGGTTATTTTCCCTTTTTATTTAATTTTCTGAGTACGCTTTGTTCTGTAATTAAAATGGTAGTTGGGAGAAGATCCAAGTTAAACTGCTCGAGAAATGTATATCTGAAAGTTTGAAGATGGGAATATTTCTCTACTCCATGTTGATGTTCTGTAAGAACGACACCGAAGGTACTGTTGTTTGGGTGCTGGAGTATTAATCTATTTGTCTATGGAATCTGGATTGAGTCGTGGTTTTTTTTTTCCGTCAAAGCCATGATTGATACACATCAACCGTTGCAAAATAATACATATTCTTTCTTCGTCATTTGTATGATCGTAAGTTTAGTAATGCTAAGAGTATGTGGATTGCCCACCTTCTCTACATTAGTTCGGACTTTCGGTACTATTGGTTGGTGCATGAAACTTAATATGGTAAATCACATCGAAATGTGACAACAGAAGATAATATTTTATAATGGGATAAAAACTACTACATCTGCTAGTAGGCATGACTTATTCTGGAAAAGTTAAAAGAAAACGTATCAAAACACTAGATGGTAGGTTTGAAAAGGATAGAATGGTTCAGAACATCACAATAACAACTATGACAATAAAAAGATTGTGAAATTGCTATAAAATGAACTATAAGGAAGGAAAAAACTTCCATGCCTGACTAATACATATACAATGAAGGTGCACTTACATAGATGAAGAGTAGCAAGTAGGTAAAGGGCCAATAGAGGAGCGGTTTATCTTACTTATCAGTCCAGCCATATCCTGAGACAAATAAGGAGCATATTTAAGCACAGCTGATTTTTTTTCAATTTCAAAACCAATAACACCATCAGATTGGTACATGCTATCCACTTATATGAACATTTAAGGAGGAAAGGAATTGACGAACTACAGAAATTCGAAAAATATCGCATGAAGAGAAACTAATAATCAGTAACATTATCTCCGAAAAAAGATTCAGTTCGAGTTAACTTTAGGTACCCATGGATCTGCTTAAAAGAAAAAATATACAGTATATTAAAACCTATAGAGAGAGCGGTAGACCTCTTCAAACACGTTTTGAAGGTCCAGGAGACATAAGATCTACATCATTCACATAAATCCAGAAATGAATTTCCTGGATGGATCATGGAGAACTATGTTCCAGTATGATCTGAAGTTCTGAACCTGGAGAATAAATCCATCCTTCTCTTATATAATTCTATGCATGTGCATAAAAATTGCACACGTGCAAAATTTGTAATCCATAAGATATGATGGAGTTTTGCACATAATGAATAGGTCAGTTCTTCTTAATCGACGAGCATTTTTTCTTAGCTTACTTCAGTGAATGCAATAGAAGCGGAAAAACAATTATCTGATGGGAGTTGCTAATGCTAGTATGCCACAACCTGTCAAATAGAAGGTGTGAATCCTCACTGTTTCCCTACTAATGAAAGAGGGTGGAAAGCATACAGTCGGTAGATTTAGGGTCCGTGACCATTTGTAACAGCACTAAAAAGTGCAATTGTTTCTTTAATCTTGCATTCCATTCGTTGATTGCAACCTACATACCTATCTTCAAGTGTTATCCTACTACGGAGCAGTCAGTGGGAACTTTCTGCATACAGGCTCGTGATGTAACGAATGAAGTATGAATTGGCAAAAAATAGATGACCTCTGGCAAGAAATTACTGTTACGTAGGTGATTATAGTGATTTAAGAACATGAGCTAACAAGAACTCACAAAAGCCTTGAAAGCAGGTCGATGGGCAGCCATTTCATACATACAACATCCTGTACAGAAATATATCAGTTCAAAGTAGGTGTATGGCATTACTTTTTGGAAGCATGAAATCAGGCATTTATATGACAAAAATATATATAATTAATTAAGCATCTCCTTAAAAGTAAGTAATCTTACCAAGAGACCATATATCTGACTTGAATCCATAAGGAATGTCGGTAAGCAGCTCTGGGCACATGTAATTTGGAGTTCCCACTACCTAAAAAAGCATCATGCTAACATATAAGGTTCTGAGAATATAATGTACTCCCTCAATACAGAGGGAGTACATGATTAATCAATATGTGTGTTTCCTTGCAAGATTCCAAGACAGAAAGATACGAGAAATAACAGAGAAGTTTACCGAAGAGGTTAAATCATCTGCCTTTAACGTCTTAGCCAGGCCAAAATCACCTGCAAGCAAACAAAAGATATTTAATCTCCGGCATAAACCATTGCGCCGAATAAAGATGGAATAAAATATAAGAGTTATTTGATTTAATAGGAGACTGACCAAGACGAATGTCATGATCTTTTGTGAGAAATATGTTTGAGCACTGCAGAAAGGACAAAAACACATTATACTGTATTCTTGTTGAACTAAATGAAAGCATCATTACTATTTTTCACTTACCTTGAGGTCCCGGTGCAAAACATAATTCGAGTGCAAGTAGTCAACAGCTAGAGCCAACTGAGCGAACCATCTCAGCAGTTTCTGATGGTTGTTGAGAACAGTTAGCACACTTTTTAATATTGTTAGCCCAAAGCATGAAACGAAAGGAAATAAGGAGTACAAAAAGTCTGTAATAACTAATAACCTCCTCTGGGAAGTATGTCCCATTTGCTTTCTTCATCAGTTCAGCCCTACAAGAAAGGACACAGCGAGACAAAACAGAGTCAACAGAAAGTCAACAGTAACAACTAATATAGCACAACCCAATAAAAACACTCACATATCGCCACCTTCGCAGTATCCCGTCACAATGCAAACGTAGCATCCCTGTAATCAGGCGTCACTCACATAGTAAGCCAGATAAAAGATGAAAGTAACCAAAAGGCACATGCAGATACATGCTCCTGGGGAACAAACCTTCTCAACCCATGCCTCTTTGAATTCAACAATGTAAGGATGTTGCAGGCGAGCAATAAGGGCCATCTGCAGTTTTCCTTTGATAAATCAATTCATAAAGCAAACACTAATCGTCGAACCAATAAAGCATAATGATTTCTCATGCTTCACTGACCTCTTGATGAGCAGACTTGCGGCAGCGCTCTGTCTGCCTCGCGAGTCGTATTTTCTTCAGCACATACCTGCAACCCAGTCAGATATGAACCAGCTACCATAAGGGGGAACAAACACCATAACTAATAGAAGCAATGATGCATCATACTTTTTCTTCTCAATCTTGTGGTTCACGAGGATGGCAGCACCAAAGGCGCCACGGCCAATCTGTTCCATAATGTCATACTGATCCATCCGTGACTCCATGGTGGCCAACATACAGAAAAAATCAGTCTGTAATACCCAAATCGATCAGCTCCACGTCCTAGGCGATTTCTGTAAAAGCATATAAAAACATTCAGAAATCAGGCAGTAACAGCGCATGTCTTGCATTCGAATTTGATCAGAAAATTACTGCCAACAGAATCATAAACACCTAATTGACTCACGCTAGAACATCAAACAACTAAATCACATATCATCTCGACACGCAAATCCGTGGCAGAGTTTAGGGACTGTGATACGCACAGGAAAAGAGTAAAATCCATTCCACGCGGAAAAGCGAGAAGTTGGGCAACTGTACCGAGCAGTTCACACCAACCGCCACTGGCAAGGACAGGGACCTTACCGCGGCTCGCTCTACCGACATTGGGCGCACGGGCGGACGGTTCCGGGCACGCCGCGGCCGCTCCACGGCGGGAGGTGCCTCCGATCCCGCACGAATCCGGCGGCCGGCGGCGGCGGGGTTGCGGCGCGGCTGCGCCTGATTACGGCGCCAACGCCGCCGACGACGCCTCTGCTCTCCCGCGCCGAACCGGAGCTCTCGTCGCCCCGAGGCTTCGGCTGCTAGGCTGCCCACCGTGCGGGATTTTGATTACTGTTTTGTTTTGCGCTTGCTTCTCTTTCTCTCTTGTTCTGGTTTGCTTTTGGTTATTTAAATCCTCAAATGGGGTAAGTGGGAGGAGCAGCTTAAATACGCCATGGCCACGAGCCCACGAGAGGTTAGCAACACTTAACTGAAGGACTAGTACTAATTTAGAATAAATGTTTAATATTTTTTTATGTAAAAGGTGATCTGCCATTTCATTGAGATTTAGCAAGAGGATAAATTAGTTCAAAAGAAGGGTTGCATTGGCGAAATGTCCAACTGAAAAAACGGGAAAATAAACATAAAAAAAAAGCTACACAAACAGAGAAGGAAATCTAGCCAAGCAAAGGGTAAACTAAATCTACAGATGCATGATAGCCCTAAGTAAAGGGAAAATATGGTTTACAAATTACTCGCATAGTGCATCTCAAAAGAAAATTATTGAGTGACACACCACGATATACCAATTTAGGATCCTTTATGTTTGCTAATAACGAGATGTATGGTGCGTCTTAGAAATTAAAAAAAATAGGTTTACTCGGCAAATGGATGTTTAAACTTATAAATAACAAAGAGGGAATGTGCCAAGAATAATAAATGATAAGTACCTCCAAAAAAAGACCGTGTCACAAGTGACAGCGAAAACTAAGATTTTTCATTCTGGAAAAACTTGGTAGAAGTTATAGATGATTTATTTAGGACAAGGTCCTTTACAATTGATATTGGTGAGATACCACGATTTTGGGAAGACATGCGCCGGAAAAAAATTTGGTCGCTGATATACTTTTGGTAGTTTCTTTAAATATCATATTTATAAGACTTCTAACCAAAAGTAATTGGATTGCTTGGCTGCATTTGGTGCTGAGGTTAATGGTGATAAATTCATCAAAAAAAAAGACGTTATTTTGTAAAATCTATGTTTGAACCCTTCTGGAATGTTTACTACAAAACCTATGTATTCGGACATGTTGTATGGGCATATTTTTTGTGAATGTATATCTAGAAGATGAAGGTACATTTCAAGATTAATATTTTTGTGTAGCTCATTCATAAAATGGTTATTCTCATGAAAAATAACATTGCAAAGTGGAAATAAAATGGTTGTCAGAAATGTGGGTTATGCTATTCCAGTGAAATGGTCAAACATTTCTTATTACCCCTTTGCTCGTCTTAATTCTTATATTCTCACACCTGCTAATGTTATAAATATGTTCAAAAACTGGCTAAATGGGCTAGAGGAAAATACAAAATATTAGATTCACATGGAAACATGCGCTTTAGTTTGGGCGCACTGAAATTGTAGAAATGATATTGTATATAAAAAGGATGATTTGATCATATTTTGTAGGTTATTTGTATGGCAACACTTGGGTCCATGATTGATCGTGACATCTCCCGAGGGTGTTTAAACCGCGTATGAATTTTACGTGCAACCGAGACTGTTGCATGTGATGCCTTCAACCAGGGTGGATTGGCGCTTAAATTACTACAAGACTAAAGGATGCATATGTGCCTTATGTTTCTTATATTTTGTTGGTTGATTTTTATGTACATGTGATCCATGAGATGTAAACCTATGACATTTGAAACTATGCAATGAAAGTGGTTGTGTGCATCGATTGATGTAGAGGTTGAGGCTATGTCCCTCTTTTGATAAAGAAAACCTGGTGCGTCCTAACATTTGGATGAAAAAAATTCTAATATGAAGTGTCCGAATGAATACCTTGCCCTTGACCTAATTATGGATTTTTCATAGATATAGCAGATTAACTATCACTATTTTTCATGGCCATACCATTTATTCGAAAAATCAATAGCAATTTGATGTCTAAACCAAAATTGTTTCCATCAGTCCATGTCAATTCTTCATGTTCGGTTGTTATATGTGAACTAAACTATAGTGTCCATGTGTATGGACTGCGACAAGGTTTTTGCAAGTTGGGAATGGAATAAAAGACGAATATGCATGCATACCCAGAAGACGTGAATGTTGGTATCATCATGAATGTTTGTAACTTCAGAAACAAAATTTGTTTGAATTCTCAAACAGTATATCCAAACAATGATTCATCTTCAATGTCAACTTCTTTTATGAGAGCTTCAAAACTATGTCACATATAGATATTTTCTGGTCACTTCTTTTCAATAATTGTGAAGTTAACACTATATTAATATGGATTTAGCACATTTCTCTTTATTTTGTTGTCTTATGATATTAATTATGTGCGCTTTGGTACTAGACGTCGATGCATCAACCTCAGAGTCTTCAATTCTTGTGAAAGAAAGCACTAAAGTGGTAATTACACACTATGCTGGAGATGAGTCAGTAGTGTGCCGCTATTATAAGAAAAAATAGAATTAGTGATATAATTGCCATACAATTTAAATATAGTTTGAATATCAATCGCTAAAATGTTGCCACCGTATAAATGCTATAGTGTCCACAATGACTAGTACAAATCTACACTATTGTTGTGATATATTTACCAGAAAGTCAGTTACCATAATAATATTATTGTACTTATTAGACTACATGGTAACTTGTTAAGAGAGATAGGATGGTATCATGATACTTAGAAGACTTACCACCACAAATAGTGATGTAATTACTATGCAAGATTAATGTCATTTTGTTAAATTATCAAATGGTCTAGGATCATGACAATTAGCATTACTTACCATGATGATGGTATTGAGTTTACCAGGTTGAATGGTAAAATCTACTACTATGAAAGAACTGGTAATGAAAACATTCACCAATATGGTGACATTATAATTACCGGATGATGTAGTTAATTGTTACAAAATATGATGGTAACTAGAGCATTACTCATCGGCATGACCTATTCGCTTTGAGGAGCATAGGATCTTGGATGAACGGTAAATCCGTACAAGATACTCAAAAATTCCCCTAGAAAAAGTAATAAGATTGTTGATGACATATATACATGTTTGTATCTTCTCCATGTCCCCAAACTTTCATGAGGCAAAAAGAAAACACGCCATTGTGAATAGTGATTTTTCAAGCCCTAGAATTGATTTTGTCACAAGACGCAAAGATGTCTTTTTGTTCCAAAACTTTATTTATTAGCATGGGTTATGGGCAGGGATGTGCGCGAAAAAAGATCATGTGCTTTTTGGAAGGCGTTTTGAATTGCGTGTTACTCCATACCCACAAAAACATCTCAATTTTTTTCCCGAAACATATCCAACATGATTTTAGTTTGCAATCCCTTGTGATCAGAAGCCCCATTGTAAAAAAAATAGTGAAAATTTATATCTTCTAGCATTTCATTTAGATGATACACACCAAAGACAATATTGGAAGTAAGACTACATCTTCATTTATAAGCAAAACCATGAAGAGGGAAACGACAGACATCGTTCGGTGTTACATTGTGGTGACCCAGCGTACCACTGCATGGTGTAGTACACAAGTCGTTGACATAACACAAGTGAAACACTGTTCCACTCATATTACATCTCTCAGAGTGGTACAACAGAAACATATGCGAGTCCAAGGTATGTCTATAGAAGTACACAAAGCTGTTTACATAAGATCAACACAACCTCCTACTTTACAGTGAGGTAAAACTTCAAATAAAGCTCTAGAAGAACGACTCGTAGTCTATCTTATTGTTAACTCCAGTTCAAGAGCTACTTGGCTTGCTATAGAAATCTAGCTACTTAGGTGCTATGATTAGGGAAAGGTTCCCTTCTATTACTAGTCTAAGTTTCCACTCTAGCTGATGCAGAAGTTGACTCCATTGACTTCTTTGATTGGATTCTTCTTCTTGTTGCAGTTGACTCCTCTGTCTTCGAGTTCCACGGTAGTTTCTCCTTCGATGCCTTGATCTAAGAAGGGGGTTCAAATGGGATAGAATGAGTACGAGCGTACATATTAGGAAATATGTGTATCATGCACTAGCTACAGCCATAGACCAGAAAGTCATAGGCCAATGCAAGTTTTCATAAACATTTCTTCAAAAGGTTTATTTTATTCTGAAAACTATGCCCGTCAGTCTTCACAGGTTGACTAGAACTTCGTGGAGTTCCTTTCCTCGCGCTGTCGCTAGCTCCCTTCCCGAACGAGGAGTGACGAGTCACAATTCTTGATACCCTCTGCAGAGGTGCGTTACTTTACCCCACAAGAGATCTTAACCATGTTGCCGGCCGAGAGTATGTCCCCGTCCACACTTCCTTTGGTGTGAGGCCCGAGTATAAGATCCAAGCCAATCACCGCCTTCTCCGCGACCCCGCAAACCCACCCTTTTGTCCGACCGTACACCTCCGGTAGACTTCCCCCGATAATACGGCTTTACTCATGGTGTACTCCGGACAATCCCTCATAGATCGAAGAGATTAACATCACTAATGGATGGGGATTTAAAAGGATTTCCCAACCTATTGCGGCAGTAGCCTCCAAGCACCCCACCGTCTCTCCGATCCGTTGGCGTGCGTAAGGGAAAAGATACAGCTGACTTCCCTGCAGCCATTATAGATCTTATGGATAACGCGATATGTACGGCGCTAGAATCACTCGGACGGCATTGGTACTTAGTCCTAGATGAGTAGTACCCATGCAATGGAACCTCCACCATATCAACACATACCATGGTTCCATTGCCCACCACATAGTCATATTCATAATTGTAAAATAATACTTTGCTTTTCAATGCATGAGTGATAAGTATAGTACTTTGCATATAGTTTGATACAAATAATCAAATGACATGAGCAAGCGATGAACTTGCCTTTCTTGACTGCAAGATCATGCAGGCAAAAGCTTCGATACGTGATAACTCCAAATTCTGAAAGACCATCATCGTCCGGTAAGGACAATGTTTAAAGAACTGGCAAAGATGCTATAATGCATAATATGAGATGCAATCGTCCCGAGCGTAACCTAACCTCGATGATTTAGGATGTATGAGTTGTAAAGATTTCTTTAGGGTTGGTTGCACTTTTAGAATGGTTCTCAAACAAGGTTCTTATTAGGTTTTGGTTATATTAGCATCATATCCAAGTGATATAAGACATTATAACAATCATACATATAAAGAGTAGGGGTGGAATAATATATAAAGAACAGTTGTCAATTTTAAGTGCTACAGATCATGGTTGATGATTACTTATACTATACTTCAAAAGGATAACTTTTGAAGAACATGTTAATTAAGAAATAATGAGTACTTCAAAGAAGGATTAGGGCTTCTAAGGTTTGATTGACAATTGTACTTCAAAAGAATAACTTTTGAAGAACAGGTTAAAATAAGAATATGAACTACTTTAAATAGGAGCTAAGTGCTATTAGGGTTTACTAATAGGACTGGTTGGTGCTTAAGTAGAAGTGATCTACATGTAGCAAGTATTAGTAGGTTTATTACTATGGTTTCTCCTAAGCATCATATCAAAGGATGGTTATCAAGGTGTTGCTATGGTTAGGGTTTACTATAAATTCACAATTGCTTTACTAAGTAATCTCTAATGGTTTCTAAATTAAGTGGATTATCATTCCTAAGTAGGGTTTAGTTGAATAGGAGCATGTGATGTGAATTGCTACACAAGGTTGGTACTAGGGTTTATCCTTATGGTTCTACTAGGGTTTAATGATTGAGGTTGATCTTAATGGTATGGTATATAGGAGTGGTGATCAATGGTACTAATTCAATTAACAAGTTAGGGTTTCTACCTAGGTGACATTAGTGGATCATATAGGTTTTAATTAAGAATAGGAACATGAAATGATAATCTCATGTGACTTGGTTTTATGCTAGTGGATCCTAAGCATGTATTCAATTGTTGCTAATTAGGGTTCTATATGTCAAGTAAATCTCCCATGATCATATGTGACACATATCTAGGGTTTTAGAGTTGGTTCTAAGGTGGAATGATCACATGAAATAATAGGATCCAGATTCTAACTTATAATAACGCTAGGGTTTCTAAATTATGATCCAATTCTTAAAGTAATACTTGGTACTAGAATTAATGTGATTAAGTACTTGAAATAAAGTTATTAATAATTTTAACATGCTATTAATTTTTAGAGGGTTTAAGAATTAAAATAATTACTAGTTAGGGTTTATGAATTACCACTAATATTTAAGTTAATGCAAATATGATAAAGAAAATTAATCTTAACATAATTAGTTACTGAATAGTTAAAATTTAAATTTGAAACTTCACTAATTATTGAATTCAATTTGCATTTTAAACAATTAGAAAGACATAATTAATAAAGATAAAAATAAGTGAATTTTTATTTTGACACACATTTTTGTTTTATATTTTATTTGAATAGAGTTTATTTTTGTGAGCATTTTGATATATTATTCATATTTTTCTGAATTGAAATGATTTTTCTATGATTTTGCAAAGTTTCAGTGATTTTCTGGAATTAAAATTAATTGGAAAACACTACACGTACCGGTTCACTTCTAGTCCCAGACACTGACGAGTGGGACCAAGTTACACGTCAGGTGCCACGTCGGCAAGGTCTGGTCAAAATTGACCGTGGCCTTTGACCGCACCGGCGTTTAAACGCCGGCGGCCAGAGCACGGTGGCGCCGCCGATTTAGGGTTCCCCGGGACGCGTGGTTGGTACCAATCGAACGAGAACGACGAAATAAAGCTACTGGTGGTGATGGTTTGTGCGGGGACTCACCGGAGCTACGCCGGCGACCTCCTTCCGCGGCGGTTTACTCCGGCGAGATATTGAAATCGAGCTAGAGACGGGGCTAGGAAGCGAGAGTATGCTCTACAGACGCGGAAGCTCACCGTGAAGCTCAAGGTGTGGTCGGCTCCGGCGATGGTCGACGGAGACGACGGCGATTGGAGATTTCCCGGCGATGTGCTGCAGAAGGGAACGTCGAAATTGAGCCGATCTCTTGCTCCCCTTGATGCTCTGCTCCTCCAGTGTGCTCCTGGAGTCCGTGCGCTCCTCCTGGACCACATGCCAGAGGCTGGGGTGACCTCCTCCGTCGGCTTCGTCTTCGACTCCGGCGATAGAGAGTGGATGAGCGGGAGAGATAGAGAGTGTCTGAGTAGCAATGGAGTGGTGGAGGTGAACAAGAAGTGCACGGTGATGATCTCCACCTATTTATAGGCCAAGGGAAGCCCTGTGGCCTCGACACGGTGACGGCCATGGTCGGAGAGGTGGCGGTCTCTGGAAGCTTCTAGCTGGCGAAGATCTTTTCTTCCGCGGATAAGCTCGGACGCGAGAGAGGTTGGGTGTGGTTCTGAGTGTCTGGCGACGTCCGAGGCGTGCTTATCGTCGACGAGGTCGTGGCCTACTGGCCTCGCCGCGCTGTCGTGCTCGGAGACGACGACGACGAGTCTTTTCTCCTCGCACGAATATCAAAGCAACCGAAACGGTATTTGGTTTGGGCTGGCCTGCTCCTGGTCCTTTGCTGGGCTAGGTTGGTGGGCTGCGTTGTTGGGCTCGGCCGAACAGGTAAGCCAGGTAAGCCCCTCTTTCTCCTCTTTTCTTTTCCATTTTCTTTTCTGTTTTTTTTTATTTCCTGGTTTCTATTTGTTATTTGTATTCAAATTTGAATTCTGTTTTGTTTTGCAGGTTCTAGAATATTTGAATATCAAAACAATTTGATAATGATACCTACTGTATGGTTTTGTTTATAAATAACCATATTATAATTGATTTATTTTGTGTTCTTATGAGACATAATCCAAAATTCAAAATAGTTATGAATTTAGGGTTCATTTAAATTGCTTTTTAATTTAAGAATCAAATTTGTTTAAATGATTTGGAATTTAGAATATGTGCAAGGTGAACATGTTATAATTTTCTAGTGCTTAACCATAGTGATTATGCACATATAGTTCAATTATGGATAGGGTTTAACAAATGGTAATGGGGATGGGTTGGTTTATGATTTTATGTGTTTGGTTGATACTTATGATCCAAAGTAATACATAGATTGGATTCCAAATATGGTATAGGGTTATTCTCCTCACTTAGTTAGGATTCATGCATCAAGGCAATGCTAGGGTTGTCTCAAGTGTTTGGATAAGCAAGGTTTAAATACAATATCAAGACTACTCTACACAAGCAA
>NC_061513.1:66784850-66812246 GCF_022539505.1 Lolium rigidum | reverse complement strand
ATTGGAAAACACTACACGTACCGGTTCACTTCTAGTCCCGGACAACTGACGAGTGGGACCAAGTTACACGTCAGGTGCCACGTCGGCAAGGTCTGGTCAAAATTGACCGTGGCCTTTGACCGCACCGGCGTTTAAACGCCGGCGGCCAGAGCACGGTGGCGCCGCCGATTTAGGGTTCCCCGGGACGCGTGGTTGGTACCAATCGAACGAGAACGACGAAATAAAGCTACTGGTGGTGATGGTTTGTGCGGGGACTCACCGGAGCTACGCCGGCGACCTCCTTTCGCGGCGGTTTACTCCGGCGAGATATTGAAATCGAGCTAGAGACGGGGCTAGGAAGCGAGAGTATGCTCTACAGACGCGGAAGCTCACCGTGAAGCTCAAGGTGTGGTCGGCTCCGGCGATGGTCGACGGAGACGACGGCGATTGGAGATTTCCCGGCGATGTGCTGCAGAAGGAACGCCGAAATTAAGCCGCTTCCTTGCTCCCCTTGATGCTCTGCTCCTCCAGGGTGCTCCTTGAGTCCAGGCGCTCCTCCTGGACCACATGCCAGAGGCTGGGGTGACCTCCTCCGTCGGCTTCGTCTTCGACTCCGGCGATAGAGAGTGGATGAGCGGGAGAGATAGAGAGTGTGTGAGTAGCAATGGAGTGGTGGAGGTGAACAAGAAGTGCACGGTGATGATCTCCACCTATTTATAGGCCAAGGGAAGCCCTGTGGCCTCGACACGGTGACGGCCATGGTCGGAGAGGTGGCGGTCTCTGAAGCTTCTAGCTGGCGAAGATCTTTTCTTCCGCGGATAAGCTCGGACGCGAGAGAGGTTGGGTGTGGTTCTGAGTGTCTGGCGACGTCCGAGGCGTGCTTATCGTCGACGAGGTCGTGGCCTACTGGCCTCGCCGCGCTGTCGTGCTCGGAGACGACGACGACGAGTCTTTTCTCCTCACACGAATATCAAAGCAACCGAAACGGTATTTGGTTTGGGCTGGCCTGCTCCTGGTCCTTTGCTGGGCTAGGTTGGTGGGCTGCGTTGTTGGGCTCGGCCGAACAGGTAAGCCGAGTAAGCCCCTCTTTCTCCTCTTTTCTTTTCCATTTTCTTTTCTCGTTTTTTTTTATTTCCTGGTTTCTATTTGTTATTTGTATTCAAATTTGAATTCTGTTTTGTTTTGCGGGTTCTAGAATATTTGAATATCAAAACAATTTGATAATGATACCTACTTCGTATGGTTTTGTTTATAAACAACCATATTATAATTGATTTATTTTGTGTTCTTATGAGACATAATCCAAAATTCAAAATAGTTATGAATTTAGGGTTCATTTAAATTGCTTTTTAATTTAAGAATCAAATTTTTTAAATGATTTGGAATTTAGAATATGTGCAAGGTGAACATGTTATAATTTTCTAGTGCTTAACCATAGTGATTATGCACATATAGTTCAATTATGGATAGGGTTTAACAAATGGTAATGGGGATGGGTTGGTTTATGATTTTATGTGTTTGGTTGATACTTATGATCCAAAGTAATACATAGATTGGATTCCAAATATGGTATAGGGTTATTCTCCTCACTTAGTTAGGATTCATGCATCAAGGCAATGCTAGGGTTGTCTCAAGTGTTTGGATAAGCAAGGTTTAAATACAATATCAAGACTACTCTACACAAGCAAGGGTTAACTACTAGTGATGTATTTATTATTTTATGTGATAGATGAGATCTATTAATCATATGGTTTTAACTTATCATCTATATCTACAAGGCATAATCATGCATTAGACAAGATCCACTCATTCCTCACTAATCCCTCTTTAATATTCCTCTCATCACACTCATCCTAGATTCTTAGGGTTTATAACAAATACCAAGTTGTGATGATTATGGAATTGGTTTCCTAAGGTATTGCTATTGGAATAGGGTTCTCACTTCTAAGATCAAATATTGACTTGAACAACTAGGATTAGTACTTCTCTAATATTCTTGTATGAACATGGCTATGGTTAGTATTATAACTTCTCCCACTTCTAAATGTCTTGGAATATCCTAAGGTCCTACTCAAGAGATGATGATATGATCCTCTAAATATATGGTTTGCCTAGGAATACTACCTTGGTATCTTATGTAGCTTGTTCTTCATGAAATCTGATAAACCTGCATCTTGTGGTATGCCTCCACCTCCTAGCTTCTTCATCTTGATCCTAGATAATTCACATGGAGTGGCTCTATGTGTTTTCTTCCTTGTATCATGCTACAAGGTGAGCAAATGGATGAAGGGTGTGGCTCTATTTATAGGCTTGGGCAAGCTCTAGTATCATGACACATAGGTGGTGACTCTTGTGTTGGTTTGATGAGTAAGGTGCTTGGTTGTCATGCCCTCATCCATAGCAATCCTTTGAGCATGAGGTGGCAAAGCTTGGAAAGCAAGTCATGTAGATATTTTCATCCCACATGGCATAGAGATTATCCTCTCATATGATTTATTTTTGGATAGCCAAGTGGCATTTGTTACTAAATATCTTATGGATGGTTTTATTATTGTGGATGAATCATCATACCATCTTTGATTGGATTTACATTATAATATTGGTAAAAAGGTTAAGGTTGAGGGTTATTTCTCAAGTTTGGATAGTTGGTGTTTGTATTCATCTAGGCATGATCATATGAGTTTCAAAATACTCATAGTTAGTTTTATTCAAATAGTTTGAACTATAATTCGTAATTTAAATGGATTTAGTTTTATGATATTCCATATATTTAATAAATTATGATTTAAATAAGAATGTGTGGCTTTTATGCACTTTAGACCCTGTGGTTTACCTTATTTATAAGTGAATTAAATTACACACAAAGGTAGTTGCTAATTTTTAAGTGTTAATAAGTTAGGGTTTGATTCTTAAAGAATGTGTTGTTGTAAATCTAATTCCATTTGATCTAATCCATAAATCAAAGCATCTCTACCCATAATAAGGTTTTAGCAAAGATCACAGTGAAGTTTATAGCGCTTGACTTGATGATCTACTTCAATTCCAGCAAGTCAAGTGAAACTTCGATTCATCGTGGTAAGTTTTATTTGAAAGCGCGAAAATCCCCCGGATTTTCTATGCATGAATGCAATACACACTTTGGTGTTCTCTCATTTTGTTGCCTCTAAACCTGGGATATTACATACATGCTCTAGCGAACAGAAGCAAGAACAAGAATTGCATCCACCGCATTGATCATATGTCAAGATGAATTAATCGAAATCTTATTATAGGCATGCAAAATCCACACTTTGGCCGCAAGAATGAGGTAGCAATGCCGCATGCAGCGGGTGCACATAGAGAGGAGGATGTGTTCTACTAAAATGCATTGACATGCGTGCACATACACCATAGCTATGTCTAGTCAATGAAGGCCACACTATCGACCTCAAAGACAATACCTTTAGAAAGGAGATATTGCAAGTACCTTGTCAAATTGCTAGTTTTCATCCTAGAAAATCATGGAGAGTTATTCAAAGCAATAAAAATTGGCATCATAATGAATTAATTAACTTCGGATCATATCTTGTGAGTTACCTTTCACTCACACCTCCACCAAAACCACCATGGGTTTCTCTAGGGTTGGTTGCCCGAAGATTCGGATCACTCATTTCCCTAGTGTTGTGAGATATTCTACCCCTATTTGGGGGATGAGTAGATGAAATATGACGAACCATGTGAGGCCTGTAAAGGAGGTTACGTCGTCTCAGATCGGATTGTCAAATAAAGATGTGGTGCGAATCAAAATTATAAGTCCAAAATTTAGAGCAAATCGGTCAAATTTTTAAAACGTTGTGCAGAGACTGTCATCTCGTGACAATTAGTTGGTGCAAATTAGAAACTCAAAAGAAAATTTTAATTGGCATCTTAATATGTTTCATATGATTAAAGGTGCCCAGCCTGAGTGCCCGATGATATAATCGGTACGTCTTGCTTGCTATGTTGAGCCAAGCATATTCTACACGAATTTGTTTAGAGCATCTCCAGTCGCGTCCCCCAAACCGTCCTCCAAAGCGATTTGGGGCGCGCCGGACAAAAAAAGCGTTCCAGCCGCGTCCCCCAAAGCCTATTTTTGTCCGGCGCGGCCCGATACGGTGTCCGGCGCCCCGAGCCCGTCCCCGTCCCACAGGGGACGCTCCGGGGACGCCGGACACAACGCAAAGCGAGGCGGGGAGTGGCGGGGCCGACGCGTCCGCGGCACGGAAGGCTAAAACCCCGTCGCCTACCTTTGGTCAAGCGACGTTAATGGCGTCCCCTGTTTTCCCGGGCGACGCGAGGGACGCGTCTCGTCGTGCATGGCCGCGTGGCCGTCCGCGCCGGAGTTATTGCGTGCAACCACCCGCCGCCGCCGCTGTTTTAAGACGCCCTCCGGTTATCGCCGCTCATCATAATCCTTCTCGTCGCCGCCGCCTCCCCTTCCCCGGATCCTCTCCTCGCCGCTCAAAAATGTCGAGCTCGTCCTCCCGCAAGATCGCCGCGGCGAACGGCTTCGGCCGCGGCAGCCTCACCGTGGCGGAGGCGTGGGCGCTGCACCACGCCCGGTATCCAGTCCCGCCGGACATGCGGCTGCCAAGCGGCGGCGGCTGGAAGATGGCCGTGAACGGCATTGGCATCCCGCCGCCGCCGAAGCCAGACACGCAGCAATGGCGGGACGCCATCAAGGCCCGTCGGGCTCAACTCACCGCCGAGGAGCGGGCGGATCCGACATGGGCGGCCAAGGACAACGACGACTGGTGGGTCACGTACTTCAAGGCCAAGTACGACGTCGAGATGCACGAGCACCACCGGCCTCATCGGCGGGCCCAACAGCTGGAACAGGGAAGGCCGCGCCCGTTCAGGGCGTTCCGGGCGCACCCTCGAGAACGTCATCCGCGGCCTCCGCAACGGCGCTCCAAGGCTGGGAGATGCCGTCGTCGCCGCCGCCGTCTCCTCAATGGCGGCCGAGGAGGACGACGTACTCGTCCTCCTCGCACTCTTCTTCCTCGGGGCCGGCGCGATCGACGCCGTCGTCGTCGTACCGGTCGGCGCCGTACACCGTTCCCAAACGGGAGGTCAAGGAGGAGCCGGCGACGCCCGTCAACACGAGGCGTGGCGGTAGCGGCAGCGGGCGGCAGCAAGGGAGGCGCGGCGGCGCCCTCCTCATCCCGGCCGGAGGTGAAGGAGGAGCCGGAGAAGCGTCGCGGCGGCGGCTGCCGGCGGAGTACGAGCGGCGGCAGCCGGCTCATCGCCGGCAGCCGACGACCCCGAGGACTGCCCGGGGCTGCGGGCGGCGTTCTTGGCGTCCATGGACGACAAGGACGCCTGGAGGGCAACCCGGACGCGGCGATCGCCATGTCCATCCGCGACTCCGAGCAAGCCGTCGGTGGACCTCACCGACGACGGCGAGGCAGGACCAAGCGGCTTGGTGAAGGACGAGCCCGTGGACGAGCCCGTCGACGAGCGCGTCAAGCGAGGAGGTCGTCACCGACGAGATGTACAACTTCCGAGCAGATACTACGGCCTCGCGGCCGCCGCAAGTGGTTCTAGATTAGGTTTAGTTTTAAAGTTAGTCAAATTTCGTTCGAATCTATGTAAGTTTGGACGAATCTAATCGAATCTAGTCAAGTTTAAAATTTGCGAAATTTTGTTTGGGGGACGCGACTGGGGAGCGACGTCCCCCAAACGCGGCACGAACGAAACACGTCCCCCAAACGCTCAATCCGGCGCGGTTTGGGGGACGGTTTGGGGGACGCGACTGGAGATGCTCTTAGGTTCGCGTGTGATGCTTTTCGTTTCGTGGGGATACTTTAGCGATCCAAAAGCAGCTGATATACTTATCCTCTTACAGAACAGGCAAAAAGGAGCCTATTAATGGTAAGGTGATAGCGAGTTAGTGAGGTGACGGATCAACACCCATACAATTCCTAAAGAAGCTTTTATTCTTGCCCAGAAATGATTATATACACATGCTAATGAGAACCGATCCTATCTCAGACTCTAATTTGAGTTGAGGAACAGATGCACGGCCTCATCACTTAGATTCAAGTCTTAATAACTTGAGTGTTTATTTCTTCTCTAGTAATAGAACATGCAGTTTCGTGTGCATGTTTAATATATAGATAGACATGTGCTAGTAGCTCATGTTGCACTCTAATGCTCCTTTAGATGTATAACACTCAACAGAAATTTGTTTTGTTTAGAGCAAGTCAAAATCAGATGCACTAATACAGCTAGTGGGGCGTACTGGTGTGTCGGCAATGCCAGCGCATCGCTTAATCAGTAGAGATTCGCAAATTGCAGCGACCGTGCAATGCCATGGCCCAAGCAACTGAGAGACCACAAGTTTTTCAGTCAAGGGCCTGGCTCGGACTAACACCCTGTCATGTCTGAAACTAAAGACAGGGACATTAATTCGGATGATGGTACAACTATAAACTTTGTTAGGACCTTCAGAAAAAAAACCTGCAGTTTCAACAAAAGCAGTGAAGAACAGTTCTATATTTCTCCCGCATTACAGACTAAGGCATAGCCTAGTGGTGGGGAGGGGCTGATGCCTTCCCACCCACCCGAGTTGAAGTCCTCATGCTTGCAATTTCGGTGATGTTGTACCCCTGCTATCAAAAATACCACGTGGCCCCTCCCACGTTGGAAATCATATTTCTCCCGCATTACCCAAAGTTGACCATAAGTAAACCTGGTTAGGTTTAGGCTAAAGCATCACTGTCCCTTCTTTATTTTGTCCAACAGCTTAGTGAGAAACTGGTACTGAATGCATGAATGGCTGTAGGACCAGTCATTTTAATGGCAACTGCTGGTTACTCATGCCGATGATCTCTCTCATCCACAGTGACTGACCACTCACCGGTGCCACACCGACACCCGAGAGCACAGCTTGAATCTTCAGGTACTAGCAGGTGAGTACAAGAACACTGGAATGTGTCATGATCCTGTTCTTGAATTTTAAGCACAGGGTGCAGATTCAGGGTTCACATGAATACTGTAGTGGTAATTAAGTTCCGGAGGATGTGGAGCATGAGATCAGCTACAGCTAGAACAAATAGCTCAGCTGCTTCACTAGTGTGAGATCCGGTTTAGATTTAAGGAACACCTGCACGCCCAACGGCAAAAAAACAAAATCTGCAAGGCTGCAGCCAAATTTGCTACAAGTGGGATCGGTCATTGGAGACCCCATCTGCGGTGGGGACATACGAAATGATCAATTTTCCTATCGCAAAAAATACGAGATGATATTAGGGACAAGTGTGGCAGTTTGTCGATCAGATTAAATTCAGGATGGAGAAGAGCAGAGGATAAGCTTACACAGCCGTACGGAGTAGACCTCACCGTAGTACAGTACTGAGAATTGGCTTTCAGATTTCTTTATTTAGCGTGACACATAACCATGGGACGGCTAAATCAATATCCAATAACCATTAGGACCATTACCTCGATGTGAACCTTGTATAGAAATGGCACTGATCAAAGATATTGGTAGGTGTGGAGGATCGACGACCCTAGCAAAGTGGTAGAGGTGCCCATGAATGTGAGTGATGTTGAAGACACAATCATGGTCCCAAAAAAGTTTTTTTTCTTCAACAGATCCCAAAGAAGTTTTGCAAGTCCTTGGAGTCATCATGCCCGTAGGTCGCCGGACACCGTAAGTTCAGCCCGGGTACTTGTTTTCTCCAAACCGGAAAGCGGAGGCCTTTAATCTCAGTGCGTGTGGTACTTAAGCAAACTGTATGATCATAGTTAATGGTTATACAAGTACCATGGCATAATTGCAATGATCAGGATGGAGTGACCTTAGCCATCTCTTTAGGAGTACCGCTACTAGCTAAAGCCTACTGTACATTTCCGACTACAAAGTAACCGTATCCCTTACAAATTGTAGCGATCTTAAGCATCCGGTACTTAAGCATCTGGTATGATCTTAATTAGTTAATGCTCATACAAGTACCATGGCACAGAGCTAATATAATGATCGGCATGAACCTTGCTGATCTCTCGAGGAGTACTGATACTAGCTAAAACCTGCATTTCCGACCACAAAGTAACCGTACTGGTCGCAGTGATCTTCCGAACTTTAGCTTTTCTCATCTTTTGATTACCGGAACTAGCTACTCCTAGTAGTAGTTTGGGTTGAATACTTTGCAGGAGTCCTGTTTGAAGGTAGGTGTACCGTCGGGATCAATACAAAAGCAAGATGCCGAAATCATTTTCTTCCCCCTTTCAAATTTTCTAGCAAAAGGAGAGTACCTATATCTTTCGTAAGTTGCCCACTTTTAATTTTGCGGCTGGTAAGTTGCCCACTTTGATGCCGAAAATTCAGAATACTCAGCTGAAGCCTGCACTGTATCAAAGTGGGCAGAGAAGGATGGTGAACCATCTTCCGGGAGTTGCTACGTCGAAAGTCTGCACTGTGCATCAGCACCGCACTATTGAGTATTGATGGAATAAAATATGAGTGTCACTATTTCTCAGTCGACTAAGAACTAACTTTGTTCTCAGATAATATCATTAAATCTCAGTTGCAATTCATGTTGCAACTCACAATTAACACGAATCACAATGAAAATCAAATGGTATAGGACTTAACTAAGCACGAAGTTGAGAACCAGTTCTTAACTAGGTGAGAACTAGCAAATCCCACAAAATATAAGTGCAGAAAAACAATTTAAGAAAACGATAGAGGGGGTTCTATTCTGGAGATCCTCCACCAGGTAGCTAAGAGTCGAACCATTCCTCTTTGTGGTCGTCACCATTCGTGCAGTTAAAACTCACCGAATAGATGAAGAGATATGCACATGGCCGTATTTTCTAACGGTTTTCTAAGAGATTTCATTTAAATTGTGATATTTCTAACTTAGGTTAGGATACATATTAGTTTTAGTCAAAATCAAACTTTATAAACTTCAACCAAACATATATAAAATAATAATAACATCTACAATGTTACTAAAATCATAAAAAAAGTATCCTCGTATTATAGGACAAGGCATTTCTGCACCTAGGTGTAGATGCTCCTGGTTGAATGAAAAATAGAAACTAAATTTAAGAAAATCTGAAACTTTTGGACAATGAACATGAATAAATCTCCTAAATGCAGACCAAAAATCTCCGAGAAAAGACATATGTACTGGCATGTGCATAAAAGACAAATCAAATGATGTAAGCAACAAATATAGATGTTCCAAATGATGTAAGCAACAAATACATATGTCTTTTCTCGGATATTTTTGGTGTCTAGTTAGGACACTTGTTCATGTACATTTTTCAAAAAATTCAGATTTTTTTTGAATGTGTTTGCTATTTTTTTTTATTAAACTAAGAGCATCTACACCCGAGTTCAGAACTGGTTTTTCGCATATTATATGCACTTAGAATTATGAAAGTTAATATTTTATACATAGTTTGTCAAATTTTATAAAGTTTGACTTTAGCCAAAACTAATAGGTATCCTAGATTGGGAAGTAGGGAGCATATGCAAGGTCAGAGGAGTATTATGTGCAAGAAAAAAGGTCAAACGAGTATTCGTTAGTGCCCAAATTTGCCCAGCCAACAGCTTATAGTATTTTGGTCTTTATTTGATTGGTATCAAGGGTGTGTTTCGTCTGTGCCCAAGATTGTCTTACCAAAATTTTGACTAGTCAATATTTTAGTTGAGCTATTCCTTATCAAGAAATTAGCTAACATTGGGTAAAAAAATTAACTAGAGTTGGTAGTGAAGCATTAACAAGTAAAAAAAGTTAGCAACTATCCAAACAAAAACCAATCTTTTGGTCATGACCCAAAAAAATGGTAGTACTTATATGCTTTGGTAGCAATCCAAACACACCCAAAATTGCCTATAAAAAGTTGTCCACCTGCCACACATTCCCTTCACAAATTTGACTAACATGGGGCTAAGTAATCTTTTAAGTGATATTTTAGCTAGCCAAAACGGGTTTATAATGGAGGAAAAAATGTCCAACTGAGCGGAGAAATACCGTGTTAATTTTCCTACGTTCCAAGGCAAAGCGGGGTTCAGAGGGTCCATGGCATATAGAGAGAGAGAAATGGATAATGGTGGTCAAGGGTTTTACGTGGCTGGTCAGAGGAGCATCTCCGTCGTGTGCCCCAGCTCGAGCCCAAGTAGCGTATCCAGCCAACGTGGAGGTGGAGCCAGGAGCAGGAGGCATCACAGCTAGCGGGGACTGATCAATGGCGCCAGGCTGCCATGTCCGACTGTGGGCGCCATGTGCCGATGCGCATTCAGGCGACTCGCCAGCCATGACCACCTGGACGGGGGCGCCACCAGCTGACCCTGCCGACGTTTTCACCGCGCGCAAGGGAGATTGACCGGCGGGCATGCAGCGGCTTGCCGGCCGGACGGCGCGGAGGCGGAGATCATGATTGCGGCTGGGCCAGCCAACCCCCACCGGTGAGCAGTGAGCTGATGGCGCCATGAAAACGTGCGGTGGTCCTCATCCTCCTCCACGGCTCGTTTGGAGTTGGAAAATCGGGCGGCGGCGAGGGGCTTTCTTCGCCTTTCGGCGTGCATGCGCGACCTTGGTTTCTCCGATTTATTGCTCGCCGTTGGCAGGTGGCAGGTAGGTGGCTGGCCCTGGCCGGGGAACAGTTTTTCTGCACCCATTTGGTGGTGGTGATATCGCCGACGCCGACGCCGACACCTCTAGCATGTGGGGGAAGGAAGCCTCTAGCTTTGATGAAACTGGCCATGTTCTGTTTTCCTCTATGTCTTCTGTGCGTGTGCAGATCGTGCGTCGTCGAACTACATCCATCTCGATGAGTCGAGTACGTGCGGTGCAGCAGCACATTCTACCGGCGGAGAATAACCGCGTCGAAGGAGGATCTCTCCTGTTTAGTTCAGTCCTCCAAGCGAGCGGCCACAATGGGACAATCATGTACTACCTGATTACCAGTACGTACCGCTCAATGTTGCTCTCAAACAAGAGTTTCACAAATAGTAGTAATACTCCAGTATACTTGCTTCGCTGCAGACTTGAGCTCCGTCAGAAACACCACAGATATGAACGACGAGGCCTAGATTCTCTACTTCTCTTTGTGCCGGCAACCCAGCCTTGGCCAAGACGACACACTCTGGCCGTGAGATTCCAGTTAATCGGATCAGAGTTATTTCCGATTAGGTACTTGGGTATTCCGATTCATTATCGGAAACTAACCAATGCCGAATGGAAAATGGTCGAGAAAAGACTACAAATTAGATTAAGTAGTTGGAAAGGCAAATTACTATCCTTGGGAGGAAGATTAGTTCTCATAAATGCGGTACTAAGTAATATGGTACTGTATATGATATCTTTCTTCCAACTTCCTAGAGGGGTCTTAAAACGATTGGATTATTTCCGATCTAGATTCTTCTGGCAAGGGGATAGTGAGAAGCGTAAATATCGATTGGCTAAGTGGAGTGTGCTTTGCCGCCCCAAAGACCATGGAGGACTGGGCATCCAAGATCTCCAGGTCAAGAATAGGGCCTTACTTGGTAAATGGCTCTCTAAGCTACTTACCGAGGAGGGAGTTTGGCAAACACTCCTCAAGAGAAAGTACATTGGCTCAAAGGCTCTATCTCAGGTTCTTTGGAAACCAGGAGATTCACACTTTTGGGCAGGCCTTATGGATACAAAGAAGTATTTCTTTTCATATGGATCTTTCTCTACTAGGGATGGGTCGGAAATTCGTTTCTGGGAGGATAAATGGCTTGGCAATGCCACACTCCGAGAACAATATCCGTCATTGTACAATATTGTCCGCCACAAAAGTGATACTATCGCTAAGGTGTTGGAAACTTTCCCACCGAATGTGACGTTCAGAAGAACCCTCATCGGACCTAGACAAATCTCCTGGCATGAATTGCTACAACGTCTTGAACTAGTTCAATTGACGCAGGGGTCCGATTTGTTTCGTCGGAACCTCACCGCAAATGGTTCATTCTCTCGTGGCTTCCATGTACAATGCTTTGATTCAACTTCGATATTCCGATCGATAATAATTCTAAAATTTGGAAGATGAAGATACCGCTAAAAACAAAAGTGTTTGCATGGTATCTTCGTCGTGGGGTCATCCTCACTAAAGATAATCTTGCCAAACGCAAGCTGGCATGGAAGTAAAAAGTGTGTTTTCTGTCACCAAGACGAGACTATTAAACACTTGTTCTTCCGAGTGTAAGTTTGCTAGATCTATATGGTCAGTCTGTCCAAATAGGGTCTACCTTATACCCACCGCATAGTGTTGCCAATATATTTGGTAATTGGCTCAATGGTGTGGCTGTTAGGTTTAAGCGTCTTATTAGGATGGGAGCGATTGCCATTATTTGGTCGCTCCGGCTATGTAGAAATGACAAGATTTTCAATAATATTTCTTCCTCTCTTATGCGAGGTCATATACCGATGCACAGCTACACTTCGCTCATGGGTGCCTCTTCAGCGGATGGAGCATCGAGACCTCTTTATGGAGGTGTCTTCACGGTTGGAGGATACGGCGAGGGATATTTTTTCCCAACATGGGTGGCAGCGTGATCTTCGCCTGGATCCACCTAGCTAGTTTTTTTATCGAGAACTTTGAATTTTTATCGTCGGATGATTTCGTGTTTTGTAACAGATATTTGTACGGCTGTGTGCATCCTAGTTATGCAGAGGCCGGGTCTATTGCTTAAAGTAATAAAGTGCCCATTTTCGGAAAAAAAAATGACCATCTTGGACTTGACAACAGGTTCAACGTTCTGTGACCAAGCTTGAAAATTGATTTTCAGTTCATCATCACCCGGCCGCCAAAAAGACCTTGTAGTGTAGCCCATATCCATGGCCCATACCATCTTTTCGTGTACAAGGGCCTTTAGTGGTCCAGTATAAACATGATCTGCTCTTCTAAAAAAGTTTTTTTTTGCCATCTTCAGCATTTTTTCAGTTTAAGCAAAGTCTCCTATTTTTTTATCTACTACAAGATTGCGTCTAAGAGCATCTCCACCAGCGCCCAGGGGCGCCGGCATTGTCGTATGGGGGACGCCGGCACAACATCCTCCATTTGGGGGAGCTGCTCCAACACCGGCGCGCGTCATACGACAACCCAATAGATAATTTGAATTTGAAAACTCAAATACAAGCATAGAAATTCGAATAAGTTTACGAATCTGAAGTTTGGGCCAACACATGGCCACCAAATTCGAATAGATTTTGGAATAAGAAGTTTGGGCTAGCACACGACCACCAGATCACCGTCTCCGGCGCAAAAAAAAAAGACTTCCAAGCTAGATGATCACATGAAGGAGGTCACGGACGGCTCAACCTCGAAGACTTCCTCATCGGCGGCCAGCGGCAGCTCCGTCGCTGCAACAGGATCCACGGTCGCCGGGGGAGGCATGAACGTCGACGGTGTTGGGGGAGACATGAACATGGACGGTGTCGGGGTAGACATGAACGTGGATGGTGCGGGGGAGACACCGACGCAGCTCGCACCGCCATCACCTCTTGGCCGATGCGTGTACATCTCGTGCCATGCCCGCGCCAACGGGTCCATCTTCTCCATGTCGGCCATCAAGATCTTCGATTCTTGAGACATTTTGGCCAACGATAGTTGCGTCGCTTCGTTGGTGGCCTTCATGGCAGCGGCGTGAGCTTCAGTCTTTGCCGCCTCCACCCTCTCCCTCCCCAACTCGATCTTCATCTCTTGCTTGTCGAGGATTGCCTTCCACACGACGGCGGCCCTATCGGACGCTTCCTTGTTCTCAACCGAGAATGAGTTGATCATCTTCTCGAGGGAGGCATCCACGGCTGCCAATAACGGCGCCGCATTCCTCTCGGCCTTGGCCTTCTTGTTGCCAATGGGGCGTCCGGTGGAGGCGCCGGCTGGATCGACCGGCCCATCTTCCCCGTCCTTCAATATAGTGTGGAGGAGGTCGTCCCATTTCTTGCAACCTTGGAGCTTGTTGTAGCAATGCATGAAGGGGAAGTCTTTGTCCTCGTGTTGGTGCTTATACATTTCGAGAGCATGGAGCATCTAACAATATATGATGCATAACAAGATGGTTCATCAATTCATATGTAACAACATGGATCATCATTTCATATGTAACAACAAGGATCATCAATTCATATGTAACAACATGGATCATCAATTCATATGTAACAACATGGATCATCAAATAAGATAGGCGTAGATCATACCCGATCCACCATCGTCTTGCCGCTCTCCTTCCGATTCTTAATCTTCTCATAGTAGCCATGGAACTTGCTACACGGCCCCTTGGTCAAGTTCCAACGGTGAGAGAGGGCGCCCTCGTTCCGGTTCATCTCTATGGTGGCGTAATCACCATAGTTCTTCTTCTCGTTGAAGCAATCGAGAATGCGCTTGTAGTACTTGCCCCCGGTTTGGTTTGCGCCGGTGATGGGGCAAAAGCTCACTTGCTTCCACGCCTCGATGAGGCATTCATCCTCCAAGGACCTCCACCTCGGGCCACAAGTGCCGGTCGAACGCTTGCGCGTCGTGGTCGTGGTCGTGGTCACGCCGGTGTCGGCGTCGATTAGCTCCTCCTGGACTTCCTCCTCACCTTCGTCCTCGTCGGCCTCTTCTTCATAGTCGTCGACGGGGGGTTCGTAGGCATGGCCGCGTATGATGACGTTCAGGATCTCCTCCCTGCCGGCAATCTAGGCATAAAGTAACAAACTTTCAGTCGCGGCCGGTGTCTACAATGCACACAACACATGAAAAGTAAGGAAACACACATCGTCCTCGCCCATGGACACGCCGGACGCGCTGCCGAACACCTGGTGGGTGTGCCTGCCGTCGTCGGCGAAGAGGTGGCGGGGAAGGCCGGTGCCGTCTGTCACGTGGCCCTCGGTGCGGTGCAGGTCAGGCGACGAGTTCAGGTCGGGGAAAGGCGCCGCTGCCCCGAGCCGCTGAATCCGGCGAGAACGGCGCGTTGTTGTCGACGGTCATGTCGTTGTCCCCGCACTCAGGGGAGTAGCGGGCGCGGCCGTCCATCTGCGATAGCCGCATCTGCGAGATCGACGGCGCGTCCGCCGTGTACCCCGCGTAGTAACCCGGCGACGACGGGGAGCTCGAGATGCTGTTGAGGCCGCCGCCCAAGCTCAGACACGCTTCCGCAGAGGCCGCCGCTTTCGCTGCGTCAGAGGCGGCGACGCGGCGCCTCCTGCGGTCGGCCGTGATGCAGGAGCGGCGTTCGATCTCCCTGTCCCACTCCTCCTGCGACATGGTCGCCGGCTTCTCCTTCGGCGCGACGGTGCGCGTCTTCGGCGGCGGCTTCGCTGCCTTCACCGGAGCCTTTCTCTTCGGCTGCATGGCGCGACGGCGAGGGTTTTTCGCGTTGGAGGCTGGATGGGAGATGGAGCGGCTGGCGGAAGAAATGAGCGGCGGAGAGGACGGGGTTTTGGGGAGAAGATGTATATTTTGCCGTTGTGTGGCTGGCAGGCGGCTCCCAACACCCAAAATTTTCAGCATCGCGAGGCGCTGGCGCGCCCTTGGCGAAGGGCCGGTATGAGGTTGCCGGCGCTTCTATTGGGCTTGAAAAATCGCCAGTGCCGTTTGGGCGCGCCGGTGCAAGCCCATTTTCGCTCCCGGCTCTCAAAATGCTATCGGGACCGCCACCACGCCGGTGGAGATGCTATAAGAATCTAGATGAGGCAGTTTGCCAGTATGCAGTCCAGAAGGATATTACAGGTTTTAAAGCTCCTTTTTGCCAAGTTCAGCTTTTTTTAAAAGTTTAACCAAATAATCAATACCTTTTATCTACGGCAGGATTTGCTTCTACGAATATTGATGAGGCATCACGTGGTCAAGACTTAAGAACGTTTATTTCAGGGTATTTTTCAGCAACAGTATATGTAATTTACAATAGTGGAAGCTCTAGCTGGCCATGTACAAGTCGTGTGCAAAGTTTACACCATTTTCCCTTTCTCAAGGGTTCGTGCTTGCTCTTTTCCTTACGTATCACTTCGTTTATTGGTGATTTTTGATCTTGTAGAAACAAAACCGAATCATAAACCTGGCTATTAGCCCTGATTGAAATTGCTGCTTTTTTCGCAAAGAAATCACAGCTTTGAGTTGGCACGGGTCAACGTTGCTTCAATGGTTCCATGTGGTTCATCAGTCGGCATGTACACATCATCAGCAAACTGCACGTTGAAACAATTCAGTTAAAGTGGGTATGACACGAGAGTTCTGGGATAACTAAACTAAAATTGCAATATCGGACACGAAGAAAATAGAAATAGGACCTCAGGAATGTTTTTAAACTACAATTGCTAATACACATGATTCTGAAACCTAACATAAGCCATCAGAATACTACAGCAGGAAGGCAAACAGAACAAACACAAATGTGCTAACCACTTTTCTCACCTTCACCAATCCTGGATTTTCTTTCCCTGATAGGTTCACAGGAAGAAAGTGGAGGTTTGGCATCCTAAGCTGAATCGATGCTATGTCTGGAAACCTGGGAATCGACATGACATACTCAGTGCCTACGTATAAGTAGGGGCAAAATATGGCTGAACAAAAAGCTACAGCAGATAACAAGTTACTTGCCAAATCCCAAAGTTGCAAACCTGGTAAGAACTTCTCTGCCCATGAGGTATAATGTATTCTGCACCGACGGACTATATACTCCAACATCAGGAGGACCAAAGAATGTGTCTGCCAGAACTTTCTTTAGATCCTGGTATCTTTGCGTGAAGCAAAACGGTTTTGATGGAAGCTGGGAAACATGCTCGAATGGATACCTGGATATAGATAATTAAAAGAGAATGCCACAAATTACTACTGGAAATAATAAAAGGGGTTGAATAACTATCAGCAGATGTAAAAAAGAGAAATTCCCAGGAAGATGGTAGGAGAGCCAAACCTCCACCAAGCAGTTACTTCTGTTGCTACAATTCTCTCTCTTGTTTCAGGTAGAAGCGTGTAGCGGTCCCTAACAAATCCTTCAAATCCAGACTGAGATAGACAAGGTAGTGAGAATTAATCATTTATGACTTGCAACTGCCTCATATTTCAAAGTAAACTAATTCTGCTTCAGTTGTTTTTACATTTTTTTATACTTTACTGGAACTTAAATAGTTAAATTATTTTGCCTCGGCAACACTTGAGCTAACTAAGGGCAAGCCTGCACCAGCTCGACCAAATCCTGGCGTCACCAAATTATTGGCGAAGGAATCCGCCGCCCCTGGGTTGCCCATGAATTGGCGAAAAAATGAACTGTGTTCCTCGGCTTGGGCTGAGCTAGCTAAAAGTGCACGGGCGTACAAAATTTGGAGGCCAACCAAACAGGAACCAAAGGGCAAGGCGCACAAATTTTTTGGTAAGGCCATTGTTGGCTCAAAACCAAACATACCCTAAGTGCCAGCTTGCTGACATGTTGCATAAGATGATCCCCAAATCTTGACATAGCTGCGGCCTACAAGTCCATTCATGTTTGAACGGTCTTCTACAATGACTGACTCACAAGTCACAACCCATGCACAACCACTAAAAAGGTAACTTCTGCTACAGCCACATGTATCTTCCTAACTAATGATCTCCTAGAAATCTTTTTTATATCAGAATCCATAACTTACGCAACTATGCGCTCCCAGTGACCACACTGAAATGAAGTACAACTATCACACTGCTATCAACCACAGATTAAGGAAAATATGGTGGAGTTCATTTCATTGGGGATGGTGGCAGAACAGTGGCCTGAGGAAATAAGTTAGATAAACACCTGAGTTGTCTTTAGCAGAGAGTACCCTTGTATCCCAGAGTTTATAAGCAGGCCTCCAGATTTCTTCACAGTGACCTCTGTGCTGTGCTTTTCAGAACCAAGTTTGAATCCTGAAAAAATGCTCAATATATAAGTTATCAGACCACAATCAAAGCCATTCAGCAGGAAACTTATAAGTCAAAACAAAGAGTTATCTTTAAGCAGTTGAAAAGAAACTTTCTGATTTTCATAATCCTTCTTTTTTGACTACCAGTGTATAATACTAGGAAGGTATGCTTAAGAGGATAATGGAAGACATAAAGGGTACTATCTTCCCTGCACTATCCAACTTGCAGTCAAAATGACGGAAATGTGAAATATTGGAAAAATACCATAAGAAAGCTAATTTTGGGCTGACGCACAGAAATAAAAGGCTCTAGCGTAGGCAGGCCTACCAACAGTAATTGCATGCTGAAAAGTGGATAAATGTGGATCTAGTATTTAACCCAAAGGTTGAGTCCAATATGGCTCAGCCATCTAATAATAATCATAATAATAATAATGTAATAATAATTATATATGCAGTTTAATAGTTGGAAGAGGGACTACAAATCGGCCTGCAAAGTTGTGAATTGCGCTACTCAAAATAAAATGTGCATTTTCTCTATGCAGGCTGAAGATGAAAACACTAAACAGACTTCCGGTTAATTATAGTTTGACCAAAAACATGCATGATGATCATTGTGCCCCCTCCTCATATTAAGACAAAAGCGACATGATATTTGTTTCCCTCGGCAACATAGTCTATGGCGATGGCCGAGTCATTGATAGATAAGCGCTACCAATAACTTGTTGTATCTAATAACCTCCCTTGTTTCTATCTTTATTACTTTAACAGGCTACTCCTTGTATGATATTTATTACTATAACATTTTCACATCAATGCATAGAACGCACATGCATCCTATATGGTGCTGATCTACAGAGGAGGGGGATCAGGATTACTTTGGAAGGTCTCATAATTTCCTCGCAGGTGGGGCGTTGACCATTAAAACAACACAGTGGTATGAGGCGTGTGTCACATTGTTTTACTCAGCTGCTCATTGGAACGGTTGTAATGCACTTTGGTATTGTTAAGTAAAGCCACTCGTGCAAGAACAGCTGATCTCTGCCCTGCTGTAGAACAAGACCGATCGTTGGCCAGATGCACTCTTCCTCACGACGGCAAAATTAAACAAGAAGAATAAGCGAGAAACTGGTCTCACCATGCGAATGAGGTTTCCCGTCGACGACCACGCGCTCCCACGGGCGCTCCACGATTGTCACCATCGCCTCCGAGACCTGCCGAGGCACAAAGGGAACACCCGAAAAGTATCCATGAGAGAGTCCCACACGTTTCCCCTAGCAGCAGAGGCGGAACCAGAGAGAATTCCTTACCTGCGGGTACAGGGACGTGAAATGCCTTCCGAGGATGACGGCGAATTCCTCCATGGACACCACCTCCGTGCACTCCTTGGCCTTCACATACACCTGATCGAGCAAAAAGGTAAACGCATCAAGAGCCAGACCACGGAGGGTGAGAATCGCGGGGGAGAGAGTGGTGGGAGAACGCACGGTGTTCTTGATGGAATCGGTGGCGACGATGGCGGAGTTGTCGTCGGAGGTGTAGGAGGGGAGGCAGTCGGAGACGAGGCTGACGGCGACGCTCCACTCGACGAAGAGGTGGCCCCCAGCCGCGGCGGGGCGGCGCCACACGCGCGAGACGCGGACGCGGGACTTGCCGTGCCTGCCCTGGAGGTCGAAGCGCCCGGCCATGGCCGCCGGAAAGGGGGATCGGATCTGTGCCGCGGGAGTGCGGTGGCTGACTGGATGTGCGGCGGTGTGACTGTGCCTCTGTCTGCGGCGGTGATCGGAACTGGTGCCCACGGGGCCCCTTTTGTACGGCGGATGTGGGACCCACGTGCAGCCGGCAGAGATAAGGGCATGCCCAATGCACTGCCCTAGAGCTACTGTCTCACACCTTTAATTAGGTTTGGGTGGTCCAAAGTAGGTTCGGATGAGGAGGCAGCCTCCTCTTCAAGAAGTGGGATCTTAATCCTAAAAAGCATGCTTTTTGGAGAGAGAAAGGGATACATAGTGTCATATTTGTGGGGTCCTTTCTCTCTTTTTTCTGACTAAAGTTGTAGCTTCCATTGGAGAGAAAAAATTGACCATGTTGCTTCTGACAACCTTTTTAACATGGAGCAGCTAGTTGTGTATGCCACCATTGCTCATGCCCTAAGAAGTCACGTGTGGGAAGTTTTTTTCTTTCGAAGTTCGGACTGTAGTGTTCCTTTCTTTTGCTGACCTCGGAGTGGATCGAATCGTTGCGTCTCCGACACTATCAAGTACGGAGTACTTCCTCCGTGTGAAAATGTAAGACGTCGGTGGTTTCACGACCAAATTTTGTTACGTTATGTAATCTTTGGATTTTCCCATTTTATCCCTCCGCACTCGCTTCTCCCATGGCCACCGACCGCACGCAGCGCACCCGCAGTCGCTCCCCACACGCCGCTGCCAGGCACCCACACGGCGCGCTCTACGTCGCCGTCGTGCCGCCCCCGCCCACGCCGCCTCGCTCAATCTCCGCCTCTCCCTAAAGGGCTGGAGGATTCCGTCCGCTCAAGATCATTTTTTTCGTCAGTGCCCCAAGATCTGTGAGCAGTGGTGCCCGATCCGTCGATGCTAGGCAATGACACTCACCCTATCATGGATCAAATCTTGACACTTTGATGCGTATGTTCTTGTCGTTAGCGAGACATTTAAGTAATTCATCACTTCTAAGATATGTATGATAAGTCTGTGATTTAGTCTCTTCGAAGTGATTATAGGGATAGAGTATGCGTGTGTTGAGTTTATATGTATGAGTGTATGTATATATTGTGAACATCTATGTTAGTAAAACACGAGTATCAACCAAGTTTTGAATTTGAGTATAGATCGTCTTCGTTGTCGGTTCTTCATTGCTCCATGGAGTAGACCTTTGGGGGGAAAGGAACTCATGTAGCTTGAGCTCTTCGTTCACTTTAGAGCTCGAGTTACATGAAGCTTGGTTTCTTTTTCAAAATTTAAAAACACAATTTTAAAGTTCTAAAAATGCTACAAGATTATATATGTAGAAAATGATGTATTTCTATGAACATAGATAATCTTAACCCGAAATGACTCATAATGAGATTAACGGAAATGACCAAATCTGACATAATTTTGATGATTAAATTTTTACACAATTCGGTACTCTATATGCCATATTATGACATTTTTGTGCAGACCAAAAGAGCTGAGACTTTTTGAAATTGATAGTGTACATTATTTTCTACATCTATAAATTTTGGTCAAATATTTTTAAAACTTTAAAATAACATTTTTTGAATGGTTAAAAAACGGGCTATGTGTAGCCCGAGATCCAAACCGCCCACTCTCGCGCAATGTCTCTCTTGTGGAGCAGACGGCTGAACCAACGAAGAGGATGAAAATAACCTAATCTCGAAAAATCCTCACAAACTTGATTTTGAAATCAATTCGAAAACTAAGAGCATCTCCAGTCGCGTCCCCCAAACCGTTCCCCAAACCGTGCCGGATTGAGCGTTTGGGGGACGTGTTTTGTTCGTGCCGCCTTTGGGGGACGTCGCTCCCCAGCCGCGTCCCCCAAACGCCGCCCCCAAATGAATATTGGTGCACGAAAATAAAGGTTTTCATTCAATGTTGATTATATATTACAAAGTTTGAATGAAAACGGCTAGATTTCATCTAAACCTAGACTACTGACCGCCTGGCGGTGCGTTCGACGGCCCCGCCCCGTCGTCGCCTCCCCTACGCCGCAGCTCCTGCTGCGCGCGCCTCCTCTCCTTGCGTTTGGCGGTGGCCAGACGGTGCCGCTCCCGCCGCGCGTCCTCCTCCGCCCACCCCTGCTGGGCCGCCTGGATGGAGAGCTCGACGGCTCGACGAATCTGCGCCTCTTCGCGGGCACGGGCGTCGTCCTGGAGCTTCTTCTCCGACTCGAAGGACTCGACGAGCGCGCATTGCTGATCGGCCGTCTCGTCGGGGGTGCGGCCCGTCGTCGTCGGACCACTCGAACTCGTCGTCATCGTCATCCTCCACCTCGGTCTCCTCCGCCTCGGCCTCCTCCTCCTCCATTGGCGCCTCCTCCTGCACATCTGTTGGCGCCTCCATCATCGCCGCCGCCAACACGGCGTCCTCCGCCGCCAACTCGTCCGCCCGCCTCCCCCATAACGCCCTCGGCGCCGCCTCCCGGCTGATGACGCTCCTCCGTTGCCGAGCTCGCTGCGCGGCGCTCGATCGACTCCCGCCGCCGGCGCTCTATCGACTCCCGCCGTTCACGGTACGGCGCATCCCGCTCACCGCGGCGGCGGCCGGGCGCTCGTCGGCCCACCGCTGCTCCATCTCCGCCCGGTACGGCGCACCGTCGCGCCTCTGTCTCGTCGAGGCGTCGGACACCACAACGGTGGCGTCCTCGCTACTCCCGCCACGCTGCTGCCGCCGCGGCCTCGCCGGCGGCGGGGCCATGGGCGCAGAACGCCGCCGGATCCGCCGCCTACGCCGCCTCCCGGCTGCCGGCGGGCCTGTCGCTCGCATCGCCTCCCGCCGGCTGGCCGACGGTGTGCACGCCATCGCTCTTCCCGGGCCGCTGCCGAGGGGTCGGTGTCGACCTGCGTTTCCGGGACTGCAAGTGGAGGGGATGGCGGTGGAGGGAATTGACCAGCGCCGGGCGGTTCGCCATTGCTGCGGTGGTGGAGGAGACGGCGGTGGAGCGACGAGGGCTGTGTTTGTTGCCGGCGGGGTGTGGTGACTACCGTTGAGCCGGGAGACCTTTTATAGACGGCGGCGTCGGGAAGAAAGCGCGGAACGAGGGCGAGAAGAGGCGGGGAAGATCGCGCGGGAACGGGCGGTGGCGTGCGAACGCCGGCGACGCGTGGAGGCCGCGCGGCACCGAGCGAGACGTCTCGCCCGCCCCTCCGTCGCCATTAAGGCAAAGATGCCGCCGTGTGTCACTGCGCGCGAATAACTTCCGTCGCGAGGTAGGCGACGGTTAGGTTAAAATTAACTGTGCCGCTGACGGGTCGGCCCCACCACTCCCCGCCTCGCTTTTCGTTGTGTTCGGCGTCCCCGGTGCGTCTCCTGTGGGACGGGGACGGGCTCGGGGCGCCGGACACCGTATCGGACCGCGCCGGACAAAAATGGGCTTTGGGGGACGCGGCTGAAACGCATTTTCTGTCCGGCGCGCCCCAAATCCCTTTGGGGGACGGTTTGGGGGACGCGGCTGGAGATGCTCTAACCTATTGTATGACGCCCTAACACACGGGGGTCATGCTCTATAGGGCCACGGTTCCATGCTCTGAGCACGAAGCGCTATGATCATGACACTACGAACCGTGGAGTCATAGCATGACGCCTTGAGCCACGACTTCATGCTATAGAGTATGACTCCTTACCCAAGGATATCATGAAAGAGGGTTGTTTTCAGAAGTATCTTTTACTCCTTCCGATTCATATTAATTGACTTCAATATGGATGTATCTAGAACTAAAATGTGTCTAGATACATCCATATTAAAGTCAATTAATATGAACCGGAGGGAGTAGATAAATTTATTTTGTGTCAAACTTTTAAAAATAAGTTATTTTTGTCTAAGATCGTCGACTGGACGTTGTCCCGGTGTCACGTAGCAGGGGCCAAAGATGAAAACCGCTGCCTGCACACAGACTCGTGCTAGCGTGGCAGTTGCAGTCCGTCGTACATGTTGCAGCTCGTTGTTTTCTGGTGACGCGTGTAGCAGACTTGCAGCCCACTGTTTTCCTGTGTAGCATTCTGTCGTGGGTGATGGTTGCTGTTTCAAATTAACTAAAGAACTGCTACGTACTATCCTAGTACCATTTGCTCCAAACAGCTGATGGCGGATGGAGAGAGACCTTTGCATTTTGTTCTATGTCCTGTGTGCTGATCGGTTTTTTAGCATTGAGTTTGATAACAACAATAACACTGAGTTCTTTTTTTTTTTTTTGCCGGTACAATAACACTGAGTTTGATCATGAACACCCAGTCCCTTGACGAGACATACAAGGCATCGACCTCCCCAATCCCATAGAAATCTAGAGGGTTTGATCGCCAAACCTCAGGTTTAACGAGGTGTCTCCAATCTTTTTTGAACGAGGGGTAATGTTTTCGTTGTGTTAGTGTGTTCATGTGGTGCGGTGGTGATGTGGACGTGCATATGTGAGTACACAATGTATATTGCTTTGTTTCTAAAAAAAAAGACGTTTCTTATTAAAAAAACTGGAAAACCATTCTCTTACATAATTTAGAAGAGAAAAGCGATGAAATTAACTTAAAATATTTTGATGTAACAACATCAACCGAAGCATTTGACATGACATCGAAGACATGCTCGATTGTGCCACCTAGCAAGAAGCATAATACCATGTCAAGGCAGCCCTCCCTATGATGCCACACTACAATGCGCTTCCGCTAGGTGGTATCCTCTAGCACACTCCATATGCCTCCTTAGAGCATCTCCAGCCGCGTCCCCCAAAGCGTCTCCCAAAGGAATTTGGGGCGCGCCGGACAGAAAATGCGTTCCAGCCGCGTCCCCCAAAGCCCTTTTTTGTCCGGCGCGCCCCCATTCGGTGTCCGGCGCCCCGAACCCGTCCCCGTCCCATAGGGGACGCACCGGGGACGCCGGACACAATGAAAAGCGAGACGGGGAGTGGCGGGGCCGACCCGTCAGCGGCACAGGGAAAATTCGTCTCACACTCCCGCCAAATCCCGCCGCTCCCGCCAAATCGCGCCTATACCGCCGCGCATTTCAGGCCTCCCAAAACATATCCCGCCGCCGATTCATTTCTCCTATCCCGCCGTCCACCCGCCGGCGCTACCCTCTCCACATGGCGCCGCCGACAACCCCCAAAAAGATGGCGAAGAAAGCGGCCAAGAAGCCGCCGGGCAATGGGACGAAAGGGGCGACAGCGCCGTTCGCGAGGCCGCGGAAGGCGCCGGCTTTGAAGAAGAAGCTCGAAGGATGGACCGACGATGAATGGCGGCAAGATTGCCTGCGTCGGAAGCTATCGACGGCGGAGCGGGAAAGGACGGAGGGCGGTGGAGCCGGGAGAAGAAGGCTGCGGCGGCGCGCCGGCACCGGCACATGCGGCCGGATGTATCGCCGCCACCAACGCGAGCCCATATAGTACGAACGTGCCGGTGTACGTTCCGGGAGTCTTCTCTCCGTCGTCATCCGCCTTCTACAACGACGGCCCCTCCGGCACTCCCGGGTGCGTGACGCCTAACTTGTCGCCGCACTACCAGGACGTGTTGCCGCACGGCGGCTTGAACCCCAACAACCTCTACTCCCCGGCGTATGAGCAGCGCGAGCCAGGACCCGGTCCGGACGGCGTCCCTTTCACCGGCCGCAGGGGTCCGCTCGAATACGACGGCGCCGGTGCTGAGGAGGACGGCGGGGTTGAGGAGGAGGAGGGCGAGGAAGAGGACGACGAGGAGGACGACGATGAGGACGAAGAGGGCGGTGAGGAAGAGGACGACGAGGGTGCCGGTGACGATGATCTCGTGGAGGTAGACGCGGACGGCGTGAGGACAAAGAAGAAGAAGAAGGCGTCGGGCACACGGGGCCCGAAGTGGACGCCTCTGGAAGATCTTTGTCTGTGCGAGTCGTGGGCGACGGTGAGCCATGACTCCATCATCGGCGCCAACCAAAAAGGCGGGAAGTATTGGGCAAGGATCAAGGCCGAGTTCGATGAGCGCAAGCTCATCAACAGCGACTACAACAAAGTGACAATGAAGAGGAGCCAGAAGGCAATGTCGATGCGATGGGCCATCATCCAGGCGTCGGTGAATGTAATGTCCCAGGTTTAGAGACGATCGAGGGGTAGATTTTAGAAAGGGGTGTGCATTGCATAGTAAATTCTGGGGAAATTTCGCGCTTTTAAACAAAAACTGCATCGAAGGGGGACAAGTTTCTCTCTCGACACCTTACAGGGTTAGGGTTTCGAGAGTGCGACAAACTTGCAACTCACCTAACTAAATTAGGGTTTTGAGAAGAGAGGAGAGTATTGCATTACGACTTAAGTTGCATGATTGAATTCAAACACAAGAACTTTTGAATTTCAAATTTAAACATCATATGAATATCTCATAATTCAAAATTGAGGTAATTCATTAAACAAATATGAATAATCAAGAATATAAACATTACATTTATTTAGTAAAGCTCATTAGGGAAACTTTGAGCTTTATTAATAATCACACAAGATACATTGTCTTTACAATATCCAGAATTGAAATATAAAATATTACAACACATTACAAGAATTGAAAAAATAGAAAAATAGAAAATGAAAATTACAAAGATATTGTAAATGTCTAAACTAGATAAGAAAATCTTCATGATTTTCTTGGACATCACTTGATTGAACTTCTTGATCATTTCCTTAAACCTGCATAGTAAGACAACAAAGACAAGTAAATAGGGATTATGCCAAGTGGTAAAAACCACTTGGCAGGTTAGCAAATATGATCAAATTGAGAGGATAACTCAAACACTGCCGGGGTGTCAAGCCAAAGGACCAAGTCCCAACCTGTGAAGCACACAGGCAGCTCACAGGGATAGCTGCATGTCTCACAACACATGCACAGCCTGGGAGAGTCACCAAAGTGACAAGAAAGAGGTGTCGACCAGGGACAAGCAAGAGAGCATCATATATAAACTTTTCAGAGCCAAACCCTAGCTCATTCATCGACAGGCAGCTTGGTAAGTCATCAGAGAGCAAGAACACTTAGAACAGGAAGAACACATAGCTAGAACCCTCACCCAGGAACAGCTCAAGCAAGGAACTGTTTCCTGTTGAGAAGTAAACCATGGAGTAGATCAAGCACAAGTCACCAGGAGGAGCAGGGCAAGTAAACCAACCACAAGATCATCACAGAAGCAAAACCTCTACACCAACAAATCATCTAGGAGCTGGAGTGAGGTATAAACAAGATCAACCTGAGCAAAACTCTGTTTTGCTCATAAATAAGCATGTGCATAACACATACACAAGCCGAGGGTATGGTTACCCTGTGTGAATCATCATTTGGTGATCAAACCATTTGATGCTGGCAAAAGGGGAATTAAGCCAGAAGAAATCATCCCAGGGAAGAAATGGTCAAACCCACTGTATTAACACTGAGGTAAACCAAAGCATCCAGCAAGGGAGAGATTCACAGCTAGCCTACCCAACTCACCTAGCACTACATGGTTTGCTAACCATCAGATAGATAGGCACTTGTGCCTATTCTAGTTTGTCAACAGCAAAGAGCACTGGAAATCCAACATGGATTGCCCAGAGATGTATCCACCAAGCCACAACAAGCCACAGAGGGGGGGAGCTACCCTTGACAGCATCACAGTGCTGCCAGGGCTACCTCAACCCACAAGCCAACACTTAGAACCACCACATCATCACCGAGATAGGTTCGAGTAGTGGGCTAGGGTACCCAACCAAGTGGTTGGTATCCAACTAGCCCTAACAAATTCATTGAAATGATCATCACCTGAATCACAGTTCACATCATTTATCTATCTAATCAAGCAAGGATAAACGAGATAAATGAAACGGACAAGCAATTGATGCACC
>NC_061513.1:66769016-66784750 GCF_022539505.1 Lolium rigidum | reverse complement strand
AAACTCAAGCAAAGGATCTCTTCGAGATGGCTCATCTTGAACTTGCACATCATTTCTCCATGGCAAGCTTCAAGCTTATGAACTCTTCGAGTTGGATCATCTTGAACTTGCACTACATTTCTTCATTCTTCATCATGTTGATGTCTTGAAGTAACTTGAGGGCTCACTACATCTTCATCTTCAAGACATACTTGAGACTTGATATCCTTCATCAATTTCTTCTTATTGCAACCTTGAAGCCAACATATGGTTCAAGAATTGCCTATGGACAACTCCTACAAATATAACTCAATGCAAACATTAGTCCATAGGGATTGTCATTAATTACCAAAACCACACATGGGGGCTCCATGCACTTTCACTTACATGATTGAGATTCATATGAGTCTTGTATCACTATTCATCTATGTGTTACTCTAGTGATGTTATTAAAGTAGTCTATTCCTCCTCCACGGTGTAATGGTGACAGTGTGTGCATCGGGTAGTACTTGGCGTAGGTTATAATTGTAATCTCTTGTAGATTATGAAGTTAATTATTACTATGATAGTATTGATGTGATTTATTCCTCCTTCATAGTGTGATGGTGACAGTGTGCATGCTATGTTAGTACTTGGTGTAATTGCAATGATCTATCATGCACTCTAAGGTTATTTAAATATGAACATTGAATGTTGTGGAGCTTGTTAACTCCGGCATTGAGGTGCTCTTGTAGCCCTACACAATTAGTGGTGTTCATCATCCAACAAGAGAGTGTAGAGTGGTTTTATTATGTGATCAATGTTGAGAGTGTCCACTAGTGAAAGTATGATCCCTAGACCTTGTTTCCAAACATCGAATCTCCGTTTGTTTACTGTTCTGTTGCATGTTTACTCGCTGCCATATTTTATTCAGATTGCTTTTACCACTCATATACATCCATATTACTTGTATTTCACTATCTCTTCGCCGAACTAGTGCACCTATACATCTGACAAGTGTATTAGGTGTGTTGGGGACACAAGAGACTTCTTGTATCGTGATTGCAGGGTTGCTTGAGAGGGATATCTTTGACCTCTTCCTCCCTGAGTTCGATAAACTTTGGGTGATCTACTTAAGGGAAACTTGCTGCTATTCTACAAACCTCTGCTCTTGGAGGCCCAACACTGTCTACAAGAATAGAAGCACCCATAGACATCAAGCACTTTTCTGGCGCCGTTGCCGGGGAACGAAGAAAAGTTACACCACAAAGATTTTCAACTCCCACGTCAACATCACTTTTCTGGCGCCGTTGCCGGGGAGGAAAGGTAAAAGGCACTCATACTCCGGTCCAGGTAACTAATTACTTTTCTGTTGCCGTTGTGTGTGTGCTCGAAGCTATTTCCTTTAGATCCTGCAATTGCATCTTTTTGTTTCTTGTTAAACACTAGTAAGGCATAATGGAAAACATCTGTGAGCTTTTTGTACTATTTCACGAGTCAAGACATGAATGGTTTAATGCGAAAATTAAAAAACCTATGGAACCTTATTTGCATGCTAGTAGTAATATTAGTATGAACGCTTTGAACACCATTGTTGATAATGATATAGAAAATTCTAAGCTTGGGGAGGTCGGTTTTGATGAGAGTGATCTCTTTAGCCCTCCGGGTATTGAGGAGAAAGTTTATGTTGATTATGATATGCCTCCTATTTATGATGATTATAATGATACTGGTCTTTTGGTGCCACCTACTATGGAGAGTAAATTTAATTATGATTATACTATGCCTCCTATATTTGATGATGAGAATAATAATGATAGCTACTTTGATGAATTTGCTCCCACTATTACTAATAAAATTGATTATGCTTATGTGGAGAGTAATAATTTTATGCATGAGACTCATGATAAGAATGTTTCATTTGATAGTTATATTGTTGAGTTTTCTCATGATGCTACTGGATATTATTATGAGAGAGGAAAATATGGTTGTAGAAATTTTCATGTTACTAAAACACCTCTCTATATGCTGAAATTTTTGAAGTTACACTTGTTTTATCTTTCTATGCTTGTTGCATTATGCCTACATGACTTGTTTATTTACAAGATTCCCTTTCATAGGAAGTGGGTTAGGCTTAAATTTGTTTTGAATTTGCTTCTTGATTCTCTCTTTTGCTTCAACTCTTATTTCTTGGGAGTGTATCATTAAAACTGCTGAGCCCATCTTAATGGCTATAAAGAAAGCACTTCTTGGGAGATAACCCATGTCTTTATTTTACTACAACACTTTGTTTTATATTTGAGTCTTGGAAGTTGTTACTACTGTAGCAACCTCTTCTTATCTTTATTTTATTGCATTTGTTGTGCCAAGTAAAGTCTTTGATAGTAAGGTTGATACTAGATTTGGATTACTGCACAGAAATAGATTTCTTGCTGTCACGAATTTGGGTATGATTCCCTGTAGGTAACTCAGAAAAATCTGCCAATTTACGTGAGTGATCCTCAGATATGTACGCAACTTTCATTCAATTTGGGAATTTTCATCTGAGCAAGTCTGGTGCCTCTTTAAAATTCGTCTTTACGGACTGTTCTGTTTTGACAGATTCTGCCTTTTATTTTGCATTGCCTCTTTTGCTGTGTTGGATGGATTTCTTTGTTCCATTAACTTCCAGTAGCTTTGTGCAATGTCCAGAAGTGTTAAGAATGATTGTGTTACCTCTGAATATGTGAATTTTTGATTATGTACTAACCCTCTAATGAGTTTGTTTTGAGTTTGGTGTGGAGGAAGTTTTCAAGGGTCAAGAGAGGAGGATGATACAATATGATCAAGAAGAGTGAAAAGTCTAAGCTTGGGGATGCCCCCGTGGTTCATCCCTGCATATTTTAAGAAGACTCAAGCATCTAAGCTTGGGGATGCCCAAGGCATCCCCTTCTTCATCGACAAATTATCAGATTTCTTCTCTTGAAACTATATTTTTATTCGGTCACATCTTATGTACTTTACTTGGAGCGCATGTGTACTTTTATTTTCGTTTTGTTATTTTCTTTCTCTGAATAAATTCATGTTTGTATGGGAGAGAGACACGCTCCGCTGTTTCGTATGAACACATATGTTCTTAGCTTTGCTTTTAGTGTTCATTGCGAAGGTTGAAACTGCTTCGTTAATTGTTATATGGTTGGAAACAGAAAATGCTACATGTGGTAATTGGTATAATGTCTTGAATAATTTGATACTTGGCAATTGATGTGCTCATATAGATCATGTTTAAGCTCTTGCATCATGTACTTTGCACCTATTAATGAAGAACTACATAGACCTTGTTAAAATTTGGTTTGCATGATTGATCTCTAGAGTCTAGATATTTTCTGGTTAAGGTGTTTGAACAACAAGGATACGATGTAAAGTCTTATAATGCTTGCAATATGTTCATATGTGAGTTTTTCTGCACCGTTTTATACTTGAGTTTGCTTCAAACAACCTTGCTAGCCTAGCCTTGTATTGAGAGGAATTCTTCTCGTGCATCCAAATCCTTGAGCCAAAAACTATGCCATTTGTGTCCACCATACCTACCTACCACATGGTATTTCTCTGCCATTCCAAAGTAAATTACTTCATGTGCTACCTTTAAACAATTCAAAACTTTATTATCTCTTATTTGTGTCAATGTTTTATAGCTCATGAGGAAGTATGTGGTGTTTTATCTTTCAATCTTGTTGGGCAGCTTTCACCAATGGACTAGTGGCTTCATCCGCTTATCCAATAATTTTGCAAAAAGAGCTGGCGCGGGGTTCCCAGCCCCCAATTAATCAACCTTCATTAATAATTCTCTTCACATGTTTTGCTCGATTCATCAGTAAGCAACTTAATTTTGCAAATAGACACTCCTTCATGGTATGTGAATGTTGGAAGGCACCCGAGGATTCGGTTAGCCATGGCTTGTGTAAGCAAAAGGTTGGTAGGAGTGTCAACCATAAATAAAACTAAAATACATGTGTAAACAAAAGAGAAGAGAGATGATCTACCTTGCTGGTAGAAATAACGTCCTTCATGGGAGCCGCTCTTTGAAAGTCTGTTTGGCAAGGGGGTTAGAGTGCCCACTACCATTCGTTGACAACAACAAACACCTCTCAAAACTTTACTTTTATGCTCTCTATATGATTTCAAAACTTAAAAAGCTCTAGCACATGATTTAATCCCTGCTTCCCTCTGCGAAGGGCCATTCTTCTACTTTATGTTGAGTCAGTTTACCTACTTCTTTCTATCTTAGAAGCAAACACTTGTATCAACTGTGTGCATTGATTCTTACATGTTTACCTATTGCACTTGTTATATTGCTTTATGTTGACAATTATCCATGAGATATACATGTTACAAGTTGAAAGCAATTGCTGAAACTTAATCTTCCTTTGTGTTGCTTCAATGCCTTTACTTTGAATTTATTGCTTTATGAGTTAACTCTTATGCAAGACTTATTGATGCTTGTCTTGAAGGTACTATTCATGAAAAGTCTTTGTTATATGGTTCAGTTGTTTACTCATTGTCTTTACCATTGCTTCGAATCGCTGCATTCATCTCATATGCTTTACAATAGTATTGATCAAGATTATGATAGCATGTCACTTCAGAAATTATTCTTGTTATCGTTTACCTACTCGAGGGCGAGTAGGAACTAAGCTTGGGGATGCTTGATACGTCTCAAACGTATCTATAATTTCTTATGTTCCATGCTACTTTTAGATGATACTCACATGTTTTATACACATTATATGTCATTATTATGTGTTTTCCGGAACTAACCTATTGACGAGATGCCGAAGGGCCAGTTGCTGTTTTCTGCTGTTTTTTGTTCCAGAAATCCTAGTAAGGAAATATTCTCGGAATCGGACGAAATCAATGCCCAGCATCCTATTTTTTCACGAAGCTTCCAGAACACCCGAGAGCCAGGAGAGGAGGGCCATAGGGCCACCATATGACAGGGTGGCGCGGCCAGGGCCTGGGCCGCGCCCCCTATTGTGTCACCGCCTTGTCAGCCCTCCGACTCCGCCTCTTCGCCTATTTAAAGGTCCCTGACCTAAAACCTCGAGACGGAAAAGCCACGGTACGAGAAACCTTCCAGAGCCGCCGCCATCGCGAAGCCAAGATGCGGGGGACAGGAGTCTCCGTTCCGGCACGCCGCCGTGACGGGGAAGTGCCCCGGAAGGCTCCTCCATCGACACCACCGCCATCTTCATCAACGCTCGTTGTCTCCCATGAGGAGGGAGTAGTTCTCCATCGAGGCTAAGGGCTGTACCGGTAGCTATGTGGTTAATCTCTCTCCTATGTACTTCAATACAATGATCTCATGAGCTGCCTTACATGATTGAGATTCATATGAGTTTTGTATCACTATTCATCTATGTGTTACTCTAGTGATGTTATTAAAGTAGTCTATTCCTCCTCCACGGTGTAATGGTGACAGTGTGTGCATCGTGTAGTACTTGGCGTAGGTTATGATTGTAATCTCTTGTAGATTATGAAGTTAATTATTACTATGATAGTATTGATGTGATTTATTCCTCCTTCATAGTGTGATGGTGACAGTGTGCATGCTATGTTAGTACTTGGTGTAATTGCAATGATCTATCATGCACTCTAAGGTTATTTAAATATGAACATTGAATGTTGTGGAGCTTGTTAACTCCGGCATTGAGGTGCTCTTGTAGCCCTACACAATTAGTGGTGTTCATCATCCAACAAGAGAGTGTAGAGTGGTTTTATTATGTGATCAATGTTGAGAGTGTCCACTAGTGAAAGTATGATCCCTAGGCCTTGTTTCCAAACATCGAATCTCCATTTGTTTACTGCTCTGTTGCATGTTTACTCGCTGCCATATTTTATTCAGATTGCTTTTACCACTCATATACATCCATATTACTTGTATTTCACTATCTCTTCGCCGAACTAGTGCACCTATACATCTGACAAGTGTATTAGGTGTGTTGGGGACACAAGTGACTTCTTGTATCGTGATTGCAGGGTTGCTTGAGAGGGATATCTTTGACCTCTTCCTCCCTGAGTTCGATAAACCTTGGGTGATCCACTTAAGGGAAACTTGCTGCTGTTCTACAAACCTCTGCTCTTGGAGGCCCAACACTGTCTACAAGAATAGAAGCACCCGTAGACATCAGCGACCTCGTGTCGCGGGGGAAGCCCGAGATCGCCTCCACGCACCAACGAGAGGCGGGGGGAAAGAAGCGCAGATCACCTGGCCGCTGCCCGCCACTAGCCCATCCGTCGTGCTGCGGTGAAGATCCGGCGGAAGGTGGGGGGCCGCCGCGTCTGGCCGCCGCGCAGAGGTCCAGCCACCGCCGCCCATTGAGGACCGGCCGCCGGAAGGTGAGGGACCGGCCGCAGCGAGCGTTGAGGGATCCCGGTCGCCGTCCTAGCACAGGAACGAGGAGAGGCCGCAGCCGCCGCCATGCCCCGAGGTCTTTGCACGGCGGTGCTACCGGCGGCGGCAACGGGGAGCGTTTAGGGTTTGAGGGGTGCGGGAGGAGGAGGTGTCTCTTGCGTATACCAAACGTAGACAGTGGGTGCAAAGCACAAATTCTTTTCTAACTTTTGCGTTACGGGACGAGCCAATCAGAGTCTTCCAGTCACACATGTATCCGTACTAAAACATTTATTCCTTTGTATTACACCATCTTTTCTCATTTGCTCCTTGTTTTATTCTGGGATCTCTATTTTGTGTACTCCCTCTCCGTCCACATTTACATGGTAAAATTTTGAGGTTCAACTTTTATCATCGATTTAACTGACAAAGCATGTGTTATCTACCGCAATTATATTGCCAACTTAGTATTTAAATAAAGTTTCTAACAGTATAACTTTTATGACACAATTCTCATGTATTGTTGTCAAATTGATGGTCACTTTTGATCATGCAAAACAAGAATATCATGTAAATGTGGACGGATGGAATATATTTGTGTGTGTGGACATATGCGTCAACAACCCCCATAAAATAGCGTACATGTGCGCCGACAACAAGCTATGGGGCGCGCAGGACATGTGCTATGGGGAGATGTGTCACATAGAGGTTAAACCCAATAGATGCGCTAGCGGCAGGCCATGCATGCATGTGAAGACAGAAAAGGTAGCAGCGAGAAAAATCTTTTGGAGAACGGTATCACTGTGGCTGGGCTCGTCACCCATGCGTGAGCTGGAGTCTGTAGCTGGCGCTCCCAAATGGAACCTTGTGTACCACACGTAGATTGGATTCGCCGACTATTTTATTGAGGTCCAAAATGCGGCCCAATAAGTCTATGGGGCTCGTTATTGGGAGCGCCAGTGGAGATGCTCTTAGACACTTATTGCACATGAGGTACTCAATTTCAACAGAAATTCACAAGATTTTATAATACAATTGTGCACTTTCTTTTAAATGGTTTACACTTTTGAACTTAATTTTTAACATATAATCCCATTTCATAATGTTCCGAATGTAAAAAAAATAAAGTTTAAATTAGTATCATTATTTTTATATAGGTTTCAAAATATTTTGTATTGAATTTAAACATTTTCATAAATGTCAATGAATTTCCCCCAAAATCCATCCCATTTGGGCTGAACATCCAATTTTTGTAGTTTTAATTTTTTTCAACATATATTTTATAAGTATTCCCCCCATGTTCCAAAAAAAAGTTCAATTTTTTCCCCGCATACATGTTTCATTGCTTTAGATATGTTTCATAAACTTTTCAATTGCAATTCACAAAAACCATCTGAATGTAAATATGCTCTCAATGAAATTTGATAAAATCAATTTGGTTTCACAAGTGTCTTAGGTAACTATTAGAAAATTGAAAAATGTGTTTGAATTTTTCATAGTTGATTCAATTAATCATGAGAAACATTCATATGGTTTCACAAACTATTTAGAAAGGTCCCACACAATACAAGTGTTGCATGTATATTTCAAAAAGCAAATCGGTCATACATATCAACAAATGTAACACGTTGATGTGGGCATTACCCTTCGGGTACCCGACATTAATTAGTCTACCTCCTCCGGCCCAATTAGGGGCCCATGAAGATTTCCCAACAGCCAAGGTGGGCTCATACGTCGGTTCCAGCAAAGGAGACCTACCAGAAGATGGATTCTTGACGAACAAGGCAAGAAGGCACCGTACAAGGAAAGACTAGAATAGATCTCGTTGTAACGTAGTCGAGTTCGGACAGGACTCTCGGGACCTGGCCTGCTATATAAAGGCCAGGAAAGGGCCTATTGAGACACAACTTCAATACGTAGAACCACCGCAAGTTAGAGCTAGAAACCTAGAATCCTTGCCACTCGGCGAGTTGATCAAAGCAGCCTATCGGCTACCCCATTGTAACCCGATATATTCGATAATTAAGATCAAACAAATAGGAAGTGAAGGTTTTACCTCATCGAGGGCCCTGAACCTGGGTAAATCTCTCTCCCCGTTTGTTTGGTATCCGATGTTTCGTGCTAGGCTGCAGGATTCCGTCAACCCTAAACCCCTCATGGTGGGCATTGCCATGGAGCACCCTCGATACACACATTCAATGTTGCACTTAATTAAGCAACGTTTCTGAATTTTTATATGGTTTATGAACAAGCCCACTAACGTTACACAGATACTACTTTACAAAAGGAAAAATGAAACTAAGGAATCTGAAAAGAAAAAAAGAATGTAAACGGAAAACCAATCAACAACTGAGGTTGTTCCATGTGTAATCCTCACTATACAAAATCTTAGCAGTGAGAGGAAGGACTGCCAAATGACTAATAGTTAGCATTGAGATAAGGCAGTGAGCTCTTTCGACAGAGTGGATCTTGTAGAAAATGCAAAACGGAGATATTGGACACATGAAGCTGAAAGCATAGCAACGAGGACTCTTAACACATGAATCTGAACAAAATATTGCGACAGTGAAACTAATTTTTTCATATGAGTAGCTGAGGAAATACGAAACATAGTAACGAGGGCTCAAACATATGAAGCTAATAAGGATCCAGTAAGCAAAATGAGAAATTGAAACCACTAAGAAACTAAAAGACAAGAAACTGAATAGCACATGGACTTTTAGTATCCAGTAGGTAAATGAAAATCAGGAAATTGAAATAGTAAGAAACTAAGAAAATGATGAAAATGAACTCATCAAGTGAATAATGTTGGTAATTGAATGACTCAAAAACAAAGAAAATGAATTAATGCTAAATGAGAAATTGAATGAATGAAGAAGGCTGAGTCTATGAAGAAATAAAAAGAAGTGCATGATATTAAGAAAGACTGAAGGGCTGAAAAGACAATGAGAACCCGAGGAAATTAGTAACATATCAGAGAGTACTAAGAAATGGTAAGAAAATGAAAAGCTACAAAATATAAGGATAATGACTAAGATAAATTGCGGAATGAGATACTAAATAAATGCTAACATGACGAATCAGAAAATAAGAAGAGTGACTATGACTATAGGAATAAGAAACATAGCAACGAGGACTTAAAACACATGAAGCTAATAAGGATCCAGTAGGCAAAATGAGAAACTGAATAACCGAGACACTAAGAAACTAAAAGACAAGAAAATGAGGAGTGTATCTCCAGGAACCTCAACAAATAAATGATAACTTAAGAAAATATGACTGAGAAAAGAATAAGAAAAAAAAAGACTAAAGAATGAGAAAAATGACTTAAGAAAAAACTAACATGACAGAAGAAAACGAAGATTAGAAGACTTAAAAAGAACTTAAGAACATGAGTTAGAAAAATGAGAAGGACTAAACAATGAAACAAGATAGAAACTAGAAAACGAAGAAGGGAAATTATGAGAATCTGAAGAAAAAATAACATTTATCTAATTATAAAACTTGCATAATGGTTAAATCAGAAACTAAAATAAATAACATAGGGGTAAAACTGAAGAACATGGAGATTATCTAAAACATTATGAGATAACTGACTTAATTAAATAATGAAGAGCTTACGACTGAGAAAATAACGAGATATGAACTGACTTACTGAGCAAATTAAACTGAAGAAATAAAAATGTGAAAGATAGCACTGAGAGACTGCGAGAAAGAGAAAATGTGTCTGTTTTGCTGAACTGAAACACAGACAGTTTTTGATTAACTGAGTTCTTTCCTGTGATAAACAGTTGTCATCGTTTGATTGGTACTAAAAAAGTGTCTGTTTATAAACTGAAAAACAGCTAGCTGCTGTATAAGGCACTCCCTTTTTTTTTCTAAATCCGTGACAAGTATTTTTTTTTTGAGAAAATCCGTGACACGTATTTAATGCCTCAAAGGGTCTTGTAAAGGTATCGAATCATCGGAGTATAATAACCAACGAACTCGAGACATGGATTTATTTACATATATGGACTGAAACAAAAGAATCTACTAGGCGCAGAATAAAGCAAAAAAGCTCGATCACCTAGCTAAGAAGACACGCAACGCGCTGCGGTCATGGAATTGGCGCAGATGATCAGAAGCCGACAGAACACCTCGTCCCCAGCTGCGTGGTCACCGGCGTGGCGCTCGTGTTGGGCACCGGCAGCCGCAGCGTGCAGCTGATCTTGCTCTTGCGACGCGCGTTGAAGACCCTGACCTTGAAGCTCAGGTCGGCGTAGAGCCTCACCTTGACGGAGTAGAACCCATCGCTCTTCTCCCTCCTGTACGAGCGCAGCGCGCCGCCGTCGTTGACGAGCGAGGACCCGCCGAACGCGGCCGTGACGGTGCGCTCGCCCTTCCTCTCGAGGTAGAAGGGGTCCACGGGGTCGTACCCGAAGCGCTCGCCGTCGTAGGACGCCTGCGCCTCGGCGTAGTCGTAGTGGATTCCCTGGCGGTTGGGGTTGCGCACGCGGATGTCGACGGTGAGGTTGTACTGCAAAAGCTGGCCGCCGGCGGAGGGCCCGTCGGCGAGGTCGAAGCGGGAGAGCGTGGCGGAGACGGCGGTGGCCCTGACGGCGCGCGGGCGGAGGATGAGCCAGAGGACGATGGTCAGGGCGCCGAGCGCGATGACGGCGATGGCGATGATCTTGAAGATGAAGCAGAGGAAGCAGCCGGGGCCGCTCCGGCGCGGGGCCGGGGGTGGGGGCGGAGGGGCGTAGTACGCCGGCTGCTGCGGGGCAGGGTAGGCGTAGTAGGGCGCGCTCATCTGAGGCTGCTGCTGCTGCTTCTCGTAGCCGGCCATTCCGTCGACGAAAGCTTTGTCCTTGGTTCTTGCTCGAGAAGTTGATTGATCTAGTATTGGTTGACTGACAGATGAACAATGGCGTCGGAAGTGGTTCTATTTATATGCATGTTTGGAAGCGCGTCGCGATTCTGCAAGTTGTTCTTGACGCGTTTTGCATTGGAGCAAGACAAGACTTTGCCTGATTTTTCGTGTTGAACCTTCGCGCGGGGAGCTGATCTGATGTTTTGTTTGCTGCTTACATTTTCCGATGTTAAACGGTCGTGTGTTAGTTAGCTTACACCCGAAGGGAGGGGGCAAAGCTGTACCAATCGAAATTTTGCGGAAGTTTCTAAAAATGAGGTTTTACGGATGACTTGGATAGTTGGATCGCAATTTCGCGGAACTTTCAAAAGATACGTATGGTTGTTCAGCAGATCCAGGTTCTCCACTGTGACTCTTTCGTTTCAAACCGATCTTGTCACGCGTGTCCAAAGATGACCGTACATGTGGTTGTACTAGCAGCGTACTAATCGCCGTTTGCGACGTCCTTTTCCAGTATTTTGCTTTTTTTTAGCGGACGTCCTTTTCCAGGATTTTGTTTTTCTAGCGGAACATATCCTTGAACAGTAGAACATGTCAAACCTCCGTCGGAAATCCCAAAGTATGTACTCCTACCTTATTTTTTGAGAATAATGCAGCCTCTTTATTAAAATGTCACAAACAGAGAAATATCGCGCGACTCCCGGGTCGTCTCCCCAGGGGCGACTCCGGAGCGACACAAACCACCACCAGAGGTCCAGATCGGCCTCCCTCCGTCGCCGCCGGCATGGGCCGCGGTGGCGGCGGCCCCTGGTGCCGAACGGTGCTGGGGATGGGGGGTTGCGGCGAACTCCTCGTCGGGACGGCTGGGGCGGCGTCGGCGCTGTTGGTTGTCAGCGGTGGTCGGGGCGGCGATCCCGGCCAGGCGGCGGTGGCTTTCCGGTCCCGGTGGCGGGTGGTGGAGGCAGGCCGTGGGTCTTGGGTCCCGCTTAGACCCGTCGTCTTGGAGGCGGCGCGGGGGACAGAGCGTGCTGCGGATCTAGTTGTGGCTTGATGACGTGTATTTCACACGTTCGTTGGGCAACCCCAAGAGGAAGGTATGATGCACACAGCAGCAAGTTTTCCCTCAGAAAGAAACCAAGGTTTATCGAACCAGGAGGAGCCAAGAAGCACGTTGAAGGTTGATGGCGGCGGGATGTAGTGCGGCGCAACACCGGAGATTCCGGCGCCAACGTGGAACCTGCACAACACAACCAAAGTACTTTGCCCCAACGACGAGTGAGGTTGTCAATCTCACCGAGCTTGCTCGTAACAAAGGATTAACCGTATTGTGTGGAAGATGATTGTTTGCAGAGAAAATAGTAAAACAAGTATTGCAGCAGATTTGTATTTCAGTATTAAAGAATGGACCGGGGTCCACAGTTCACTAGAGGTGTCTCTCCCATAAGATAAAAGCATGTTGGGTGAACAAATTACAGTCGGGCAATTGACAAATAGAGAGGGCATAACAATGCACATACATGACATGATAAGTATAGTGAGATTTAATTGGGCATTACGACAAAGTACATAGACCGCCATCCAACTGCATCTATGCCTAAAAAGTCCACCTTCAGGTTATCATCCGAACCCCTTCCAGTATTAAGTTGCAAACAACAGACAATTGCATTAAGTATGGTGCGTAATGTAATCAACTACTACATCCTCGGACATAGCGCCAATGTTTTATCCCTAGTGGCAACAGCACAACACAACCTTAGGGGTTTCTGTCACTCCCCAGGTGTCAATGCAGGCATGAACCCACTATCGAGCATAAATACTCCCTCTTGGAGTTAAAAGTAAAAACTTGGCCAGAGCCTCTACTAGAAACGGAGAGCATGCAAGATCATAAACAACACATATGTAATAACTTGATAATTAACATGACATGGTATTCTCTATCCATCGGATCCCGACAAACACAACATATAGAATTACAAATAGATGATCTTGATCATGTTAGGCAGCTCACAAGATCCAACAATGAAGCACAATGAGGAGAAGACAACCATCTAGCTACTGCTATGGACCCATAGTCCAGGGGTGAACTACTCACTCATCACTCCGGAGGCGACCATGGCGGTGTAGAGTCCTCCGGGAGATGAATTCCCTCTCCGGCAGGGTGCCGGAGGAGATCTCCAGAATCCCCCGAGATGGGATCGGCGGCGGCGCGTCTCTGTAAGGTTTTCCGTATCGTGGTTTTTCGCATCAGGGGTTTCGCGACGGAGGCTTTAAGTAGGCGGAAGGGCAGAGTCGGGGGCCAGACGAGGGGGCCACACCATAGGGCGGCGCGGGCCCCCCCTGGGCCGCGCCGCCATGTGGTGTCGCCACCTCGTGGCCCCACTTCGTATGTTCTTCGGTCTTCTGGAAGCTCCGTGGAAAAATAGGCCCCTGGGTCTTTGTTTCGTCCAATTCCGAGAATATTTCGTTACTAGGATTTCTGAAACCAAAAACAGGAGAAAACAGGAACTGGCACTTCGGCATCTTGTTAATAGGTTAGTTCCAGAAAATGCACGAATATGACATAAAGTGTGCATAAAACATGTAGGTATCATCAATAATATGGCATAGAACATAAGAAATTATCGATACGTCGGAGACGTATCAAGCATCCCCAAGCTTAGTTCTGCTCGTCCCGAGCGGTGTAAAACGATAACAAAGATAATTTCTGAAGTGATATGCCATCATAACCTTGATCATACTATTTGTAAACATATGTAGTGAATGCAGCGATCAAAACAATGGTAATGACATGAGTAAACAAGTGAATCATAAAGCAAAGACTTTTCATGAATAGTACTTCAAGACAAGCATCAATAAGTCTTGCATAAGAGTTAACTCATAAAGCAATAAATCAAAGTAAAGGTATTGAAGCAACACAAAGGAAGATTAAGTTTCAGCGGTTGCTTTCAACTTGTAACATGTATATCTCATGGATAATTGTCCACATAGAGTAATATAACAAGTACAATATGCAAGTATGTAGGAATCAATGCACAGTTCACACAAGTGTTTGCTTCTTGAGGTGGAGAGATATAGGTGAACTGACTCAACATAAAAGTAAAAGAATGGTCCTTCAAAGAGGAAAGCATCGATTGCTATATTTGTGCTAGAGCTTTTATTTTAAAAACATGAAACAATTTTGTCAACGGTAGTAATAAAGCATATGAGTTATGTACATTATATCTTACAAGTTGCAAGTCTCATGCATAGTATACTAATAGTGCCCGCACCTTGTCCTAATTAACTTGGACTACCGGATCTTTGCAATGCACATGTTTTGACCAAGTGTCACAATGGGGTACCTCCATGCCGACTGTACAAAGGTCTAAGGAGAAAGCTCGCATTTTGGATTTCTCGCTTTTGATTATTCTCAACTTAGACATCCATACCGGGACAACATGGACAACAGATAATGGACTCCTCTTTAATGCATAAGCATGTGGCAACAATTATTATTCTCATATGAGATTGAGGATATATGTCCAAACTGAAACTTCCACCATGAATCATGGCTTTAGTTAGCGGTCTAATGTTCTTCTCTAACAATATGCATGCTCCAACCATGAAGTTGGTAGATCTCTCTTGCTTCAGACAAGACGGACATGCATAGCAACTCACATGATATCCAACAAAGAATAGTTGATGGCGTCCCCAGAAACATGGTTATCGCTCAACAAGCAACTTAATAAGAGATAAAGTGCATAAGTACATATTCAATACCACAATAGTTTTTAAGCTATTTGTCCCATGAGCTATATATTGCAAAGGTGATTGATGGAATTTTAAAGGTAGCACTCAAGCAATTTACTTTGGAATGGCGGATAAATACCATGTAGTAGGTAGGTATGGTGGACACAAATGGCATAGTGGTTGGCTCAAGTATTTTGGATGCATGAGAAGTATTCCCTCTCGATACACGGTTTAGGCTAGCAAGGTTATTTGAAACAAACACAAGGATGAACGGTACAGCAAAACTCACATAAAAGACATATGGTAAACATTATAAGACTCCATACCGTCTTCCTTGTTGTTCAAAACTCAATACTAGATGTTATCTAGACTCTAGAGAAACCAAATATGCAAACCAAATTAGCAAGCTCTAAGTATTTCTTCATTAATGGGTGCAAAGTATATGATGCAAGAGCTTAAACATGAGCACAACAATTGCCAAGTATCACATTATCCAAGACATTTTAGAGTTACTACATGTAGCATTTTCCAATTCCAACCATATAACAATTTAACGAAGAAGAAACTTCGCCATGAATACTATGAGTAGAGCCTAAGGACATATTTGTCCATATGCAACGACGGAGCGTGTCTCTCTCCCATAAAGTGAATGCTAGGATCCATTTTATTCAAACAAAACAAAAAACAAAAACAAGCTGACGCTCCAAGCAAAGTACATAAGATGTGACGGAATAAAATATAGTTTCGGGGGAGGAACCTGATAATGTTGTCGATGAAGAAGGGGATGCCTTGGGCATCCCCAAGCTTAGACGCTTGAGTCTTCTT
>NC_061513.1:66722020-66768916 GCF_022539505.1 Lolium rigidum | reverse complement strand
CACACACCCATATCGTCGGGTTAGGCCCATGGGCGACGAAAAATACCCCTTAGCGGACGATTTTGAGACGTTGTCTATCAGAACTTTTCTTGTAGTGATGAACAACAAGAGATATTGAGTAAATGTCATGGCAGTGCTTATGGAGGACATCACGCCGGAGATAGAACCGCGCAAAAGGTTCTACAATCAGGTTTTTATTGGCCAACTCTCTTCAAAGATGCAAGGAAGTTTATTTTATCTTGTGATGAATGTCAAAGGGTTGGTAATATCTCCGTACGCAATGAAATGCCTATGAATTATACTCTTGTTATTGAACCGTTTGATTGTTGGGGATTTGACTTCATGGGACCTTTTCCCTCTTCAAAAGGTAACACTCATATACTTGTTGTTGTTGATTACGTTACTAAATGGGTGGAAGCCATACCTACAAAAAGTGCTGATGGTGAGACCTCTTTAAAAATGCTTTTAGATATTATTTTTCCTAGATTTGGAGTACCTAGATATATTATGACCGATGGAGGTTCTCATTTTATTCATGGAGGTTTTAGAAAAACTCTTGCTAAGTATGGTATTAATCATAGAATTGCTTCCGCTTATCACCCTCAAAGTAGTGGTCAAGTAGAACTATCAAATAGAGAAATTAAATCTATCTTGCGTAAAATCGTTAATAAATCTAGAAAGAATTGGGCTAGTAAATTGAAAGACGCACTATGGGCTTATAGAACCGCTTATAAAAACCCCATGGGAATGTCACCTTATAAAATGGTTTACGGAAAAGCTTGTCATTTACCTTTAGAACTAGAACACAAAGCTTATCGGGCGGTTAGAGAATTAAATAAAGATCCTAAACTTGCCGGTGATAAGAGGTTGTTACAATTAAGTTCTCTAGATGAATGGAGAAGTGAAGCTTATGAAAATGCTAAACTCTTTAAAGAAAAAGTAAAAAAATGGCATGATAGAAGGATCATCAAAAGAGAGTTTAATATTGGGGATAAAGTCCTATTGTATCGGTCTCGTCTCGCATTCTTTGCGGGGAAATTACTCTCGAAATGGGAAGGACCGTATGTTGTTGAGGAGGTGTATCGTTCAGGAGCAATTAAAATTAGCTCTCTCCAAGGCAATGCTACGCAAGTGGTGAATGGACAAAGACTCAAGCATTATATCTCAGGTGATTCTTATAATGTTGATATTGATATTATTCGAGTGGAAACACCGGAGGCTTTCATCAAAGGACAAATTGACAGTCCACCAGAACTCAACTTTGAATAGGTAACAGTACTGGTAATGAAAAGTTCGCGATTTACTTTCCGAACATTATTTTTGTTGTTTTTGAAAAATATGAAAAATTACGAGTTCGAAACAGAGTGGAAAGGACGCACGAGGGCGTGCCACCATAGGCCGGCGCGGCCTGACCTGGGCCCGCGCCGACCTATGGTCTGGCCGCCTCGTCGCCCCTTTCCGACTCTGGTTCGATATGGTACTTTCCGTTTGTTCTAAAAAAAATTATTATAAAGTCCCCCGGACCCCTGGAGGTCCGTATATCGTTTCTCGACGTGTTTTGTTTCGAGCTGTTTCTGCCAGGATCTGTTTTCAGTTTAGAGGCACCATGGTCTCCAAGAACAAGGGCAAGGGGCTTTCGGAGGAAGAAGTGAAGGAGGTGCCATCAAGACAAGATCAGCAAGCCGGAGGGAGCAAGCAAATCTTGGTGGGATCTCGTTGACACTCAACGTTCTTTTTCTCATAACTTGCAGGGACCTCTACCACCCGCTCTTAGCCTCGACTCCTTCCCCATGATGGAAGAAGTTCTACAGATTATCGATGAGTTTTGTGATCAATATCGGGCTCTAAGAAGAGAGGTGGAGATACTCCAGGAGGAGAATTGCCGTCTCCGAAGAATGATTGAATACCACTCGATTCGCATCACAAGGTCGTCATCGCCAACCTCAGATAACAATGAATCTCTTCGAATCTTAATGCAGAATTGTCAAGCTGAGAAACTGAAGTTGAAGGAGTTTATTAAGAAGCGCGGGAAGAATTCATCACCACCATCGCTGAAGGAGTAAACCATCATCGGTATTGGCATCCCCTTGGTTTGTTCCAAGCTTGGGGGAGTGCCGCGGTATCACATTATCACTACCTTTTACTTTTTACTATCAAGTAGTGTCATATCATGAGTAGGGAAGTTATCGTATGAGATGGGTTGCAGTGTGGAAGTATCTCTCCTTTAGTTTGTCTATGTATCCCTTGGTGTGAGTTATCGTTATGGAATATTAATGAGAAGTCTTATCATTTACATATTGCACACCTTATTTTAGTTTGCAATTTCTACTATATGATTGATCTTGATTTTAGTATTGGTACCACTTTGGGAGCATTGAGTAAATCTATTTGGTTTTGGAAAACTTAGCAATGGTCAATAGCAACAACACTTTGAGTTTTAGAAGAATAGAGGAAACAAATGTAGAAGATGTTATTATCTTTCTTATCAGTTCTTAGCTTAGTATTCTAAAGTTAAAACTGTTTGTGCTTACAAGTAAGATGCATGATTGTTTCTATCACATGTATATTTGTTTGTTTCCCTCAACTCCTATGCTTGCTATTTAACCTTGCTAGCCAAAGACCCGTACCGAGAGGGAATACTTCTCGTGCATCCAAACCTGAACCCAAACCTATGCCATTTGTGTCCACCATATCTACCTACTGCATGGTATTTTCTGCCATTCCAAGTAAATACTTCATGTGCTACCTTTAAACAATTCAAAACTTATTACTTCCTATTTGTGTCAAAGTTTTATAGCTCATGAGGAAGTATGTGGTGTTTTATCTTTCAGTCTTGTTAGGCAGCCTCCACTAAAGGACTAGTGGCTTCATCCACTTATCCTATAATTTTGCAATAAGAGCTGGCAACGGGGTTCCCAGCCCCAATTAATCAACTTTCATTAATAATTCTGTTCACATGTTTTGCCCTGATTCACCAGTAAGCAACTTAATTTTGCAATAGACACTCCTCCATGGTATGAGATTGTTGGAAGGCACCCGAGGATTCGGTTAGCCATGGCTTGTGTAAGCAAAGGTTGGGGGGAGTGTCATCCTTAAATAAACTAAAATACATGTGTAAACAAAAGAGAAGAGGGATGATCTACCTTGCTGGTAGAGATAACGTCCTTCATGGGAGCCGCTCTTTGGAGGTCTGTTTGGCAAGGGGGTTAGAGTACCCGCTACCAGTCGTTGACAACAACAAACACCTCTCAAAACTTTACTTTTATTCTCTTCATATGATTTCAAAACTGAAAAAGCTCTAGCACATGATTTAATCCCTGCTTCCTCTCGCGAAGGGCCTGTCTTTTACTTTATGTTGAGTCGATAAACCTATTTCCCTCCATCTCAAGCAAGCATTTGAGTTGTTGTGATCAAACTATTATATTGTGATTTGCTTCATCATGTTTTTACTCTTTCTTGTTTAGTACAAGTTTTACCTGAATGAATATAGCCTTGAAAGTCATCAATGATTAATATGATTGAGTATGCAAGTTTACCATAAGTTTTTAATATGAGAGCGCTGCTCAATAGATAAGTATAATCTGTTAACTGTTCTCTGACCAAGAACAAAGTTTGCCATCACCAATTATGATTTCTTATGCACCTTTATTTGTGACTACCTTATACTTGTTTCAAGATTGAATTATATGAGGAAGTTGTTTACTATAATGTCTTGTGTGAATGAATATGATGCTTCTTGTCCGTATTTTATTTATCGACTCTTCACTCCATAAACATGTGGACCTGTTTCCGTAGTTCGGCTTCGCTTGGGGACAAGCGAAGTCTAAGCTTGGGGGAGTTGATACGTCCAATTTGCATCACTATTTTATATCATAATTTGCTCGTTATTCATTGATATATTTCATATTGGGACACAATACTTATGTTATTTCATCTATTTTGCATGTTTCATGATTATTTGGAGATTGAGCACCGGAGCCGGGATTCTGCTGGAAAAAGCACCGTCGAGATGCGATATTTCGGAAGATCAACTCGTGGAAGGAAGTTTTACGTAAAATTCTATTTTTCCGGATGACGGAGGAAGCCGAAGAGGGAGCCAGCCTGGACCCAGGGTGGGCCCACACCATAGGGTGGCGCGGCCCATGGCTCCGGCCGCGCCACCATGTGGTGTGGGGCCACCTCGGCCTCTTTCGCCTCCTTTTCTTCGCGAAACCCTTCGTCCCGAAGACCTAAGCCACAGAGGAATCCTCACGAAGGGTTACAGCCGCCTCGCGGGGCGGAGAACACCGAGAGAGAAAGAGCTCTCCGGCGGGCAGGAATCCGCGGGGAAATTCCCTCCCGGAGGGGGAAATCGACGCCATCGTCACCGCCATCGAGCTGGACATCATCTCCATCACCATCACCATCATCTTCATCATCATCACCGCCATCTCCTCCGCAGCACCTCGTCACCGCCGTAGCAATTTGGGTTTGATCTTGATTGTTTGATAGGGGAAACTCTCCCGGTACTGATTTCTACTTGTTGTTTATGTTATTGAGTGAAACCATTGAACCAAGGTCTATGTTCAGATTGTTATTCATCATCATATCACCTCTGATCATGTTCCATATGATGTCTCGTGAGTAGTTCGTTTAGTTCTTGAGGACATGGGTGAAGTCTAAATGTTAGTAGTGAACTATGGTTGAGTAATATTCAATGTTATGATATTTAAGTTGTGGTGTTATTCTTCTAGTGGTGTCGTGTGAACGTCGACTACACGACACTTCACCATTTATGGGCCTAGGGGAATGCATCTTGTACTCGTTTGCCAATTGCGGGGTTGCCGGAGTGACGTAAACCTAAACCCCCGTTGGTATATCGATGCAGGAGGGATCGCAGGATCTCGCAGTTTAATGCTCGTGGTTAGATTTATCTTAATTACTTTCTTGTAGTTGTGGATGCTTGCAAGGGGTATAATCACAAGTATGTATTAGTCCTAGGAAGGGCGGTACATTAGCATAGGTTCACCCACACAACACTTATCAAAACAATGAAGATTAATCAGCTGTATGTAGCGAAAGCACTAGACTAAAATCCCGTGTGTCCTCGAGAACGTTTGGTCATTATAAGTAAACAAACCGGCTTGTCCTTTGTGCTAAAAAGGATTGGGCCACTCGCTGCAATTATTTCTCTCGCATTTTACCTACTCGTACTTTATTCATCTGTTACATCAAAACCCCCTGAATACTTGTCTGTGAGCATTTACAGTGAAACCTTCATCGAAACTGCTTGTCAACACCTTCTGCTCCTCGTTGGGATCGACATTCTTACTTATCGAAGATACTACGATACACCCCCTATACTTGTGGGTCATCAAGGAGCATACCACATCACCTTGGCGGGAACCCTCTTCCTGGGTTTCTCGCCCTCAACATCGTCACCAGGGTCATCGCCTCTGATCTTATAACGCAATGCAGTGCATACCGGGCATTCATTCAAATTCTCGTATTCACCGCGGTAGAGGATGCAGTCGTTGATGCATGCATGTATCTTCATAACCTCTAAACCTAGAGGGCAGACAACCTTCTTTGCTTCGTACGTACCGGCGGGCAACTCGTTATTCTTTGGAAACATATTCTTCAACATTTTCAGCAAGTTTTCAAATGCCGAGTCAGCTACACCTGCCTCGTGCCTTCCATTTCAGCAAATCCAAGTGTGCAGCCCAGCTTTTTCGGACCATTATCGCATCCGGGGTACAGCGACTTTCTGTGATCCTCTAACATGTGATCCAAATTCTCCCTCTCCTTTTCAGTTTCGCAGCATCTCCGTGCATCAGCAATGGTCCGACCAAGATCATCAACGGGCTCATCACGTGCCTCTTCTTCACCTTCCCCTTCACCTTCAGCATCCTCCATGAAAGTATCACCGAAATGATCAAGATAGTTTTCATCGATGAAATCATCGCCTTCTTCATCTTCTTCCATTATAACCCCTCTTTCTCCATGCTTGGTCCAACAATTATAGCTTGGCATGAAACCGTGCCGAAGCAGTGGCAGGTGAACTTCTCTTGAGGAAGAGTAACCCTTCCGATTCTTACAGTCAACACATGGACAGATAACAAAACCCTTCTTCTTGTTCGCATTAGCCACTACGAGGAAATCTTTCAAACCCGTAGTGAACTCGCCGGAGAGTCGGCTACCGTACATCCATTGCCGATTCATCTCGCATTATTATAATATAAAATATATAATTAACCATCATGCATTTGTTAAACTAACTAGCTATAAACAATAGAAATTAAACAACGAACTACACACATGCATATTTTATCAATGACACATATGAAAGGTTCAAGTTGCTAAACGCGATCGAGGAGGAAAAAATAAATGAGGAAGCTCAAGTGTGGCTCCGACACTTCATATCATGTTGGTTTCATGCTCTTGGGGCATTTCAACGAAATGCAAATTTACTTCTTTTCAAGTTTGTTCTGTTAAACTGTACCAGTGTGATGCATTCCAATGGTGTGATAATGGCAATGCATGAGATTGCAGGTAGTAGTTCAATATGAATAATTTAGTTTTTGGAATTTGGATGTCTCTTGATGTCATGGTAGTGACAGTATCTAGCTGGTACACATGATTAAACTAAGAATTTTACTGCTGACAAAACACATTAGGTAGATGTGAGTATGACAGAATTGTTTGCCTATCTTCCATTGAATTGAATACTGTCTCAAGGATTCTCTTAACATTTAACTCAGTGACTATTCCCAACTATGAGCTTGGTCGACAGCCACCATTGATTTTTGTGAAAACGTCAGCGCCGTATATCTTGCTCACAATCCGGTACAACATCGCAGGACCAAACACATTGAGCTTGACATTCACTTTATGCGGGAAAAGGTGGCTCTCGCTGTCAGAGTTTTACATGTTCCTTCTCCATCACAATATGCTGATATATTCACCAAAGGTCTGCCGTCTGCATTATTTCATGAGTTCAGGACCAATCTTTACCTTGTTGATTTACTAAGTTCGAACTGCAGGGGCGTGTTGGAGACACATACGGTTTCTATACCGTATGCTAGGCAGAGTCCTAGTTAGTTTAAATTGTAATAGATTGATTCGGTTTGTAATCAACTTGGCTTGCAAGCCAAGTCTAACCCTTGTAATCTCCTATACATATATCAATGAGATGGAGAGAGAGGAGGCGTGCGATTCAGTAGCCCAAAGCTATACCGACTCACACTATATACAGTTCTGTGTTCATTTCATCCATGAATGATGACGCACTGTTCAGCGATTATCTCCGGGACCAGAATGTATCCAAATGGCACACTTGATCTATAACCTTTTTGCTGCAATTAAGTAGATGAGCTTTAGAGCATCTCCACCAGTGGTTCCTACAGCGGTCCCGATAGTGTTTTGGGGCCGGGAGTGGAAATGGGCTCACACCGACGCGCCTCATACAGCGTCGGTGGATTTTGGAGCCCAATAGAAGCGTCGGCAACCCGGTGCCGCACCCTTCGCCAAGGGCGCGAATTTGGCGTGCCGGCGCCTCACGGAACGACGGTTTTCGCGGGTGGTGGCGCCTTATCAGCGAGAGGATGTGGTGGTTCGCATCGGAAACGACGCGGGGAGGTTGGTCATCGGCGTTAATGGCCTCCCGCGCGGAGACCCAAACGGCGAGGGCGGCGACTAGCCACGCGGAGTCCACCTACCTTACCCACGCGTCTTCAATGCGCGTCCGCCGCCTCCCTTAGAAACCCCAGCGGCGCGCACTTCTCTCTGTTTTCCGCCGTCCAACCCTAGCCGCCGCCTTCGAACCTCCGCGCAAACCTCCCACGCACCTCGCCGACGATGGCGCACAACGACCAGGCCGGCGGCAGCGGCGTGCTCCGCTCGACGCAGCTTAGCCTCGACGAGGCCGACGTACTGTACTGGCACCGCATCCCCGTGCCAGTACAGTTCAAGTTGCCGCACGGCTGGCACGTCTCCAACAGTAGCTTCGCCATGCCGCCGCCACCGCCAGGAGCACAGACGCGGGCCCTTACGAGTGAACGGTGGAACCAGATAACGCCGGAGGAGAGGAGCCTGCCGGACAACGCTCTCGACAGCCCGGACTGGGGACTGCGTTTAGAACACGAGCGCGTCGTCGAGCTCGCGCTGACGGCCAACCGCTCGAGCGACTGCTTCAACACCGTCGGCTGCCGTGCCTGGTGGTACGGCCACGACATCGACGACACGCTCCGCTAGTGCGGCTTCCGTCCACGCGTCCGCGGGCAACGAGAGCCGGTGTACTTCCCGCAGGCGGCGTGCATGGCGCCGCGGGCGCTGACCCTGCAGAGGCCGCCGAAGAGGACCGCGACGTCCGCAAGCTCGCGCACCAGATCGTCGTCTGCCGTTGCGCGCACGCGTTCGGCCGTGCCCGCACCTCCTTCCGGAGGCGTCGTTATCCGTGATGAGGCGAGGCGCACGTCCTCTGTTCCGGCCCGTCGGACGACGGGGTCGGGCCGCCGCCCCCGTGTCAAGGAGGAGGACGTCGCGGCCTCGCCACCACTTCCGTCGGCGAAGAAGAAATGGTGGGAGAAGGAGGCCGAGGCGCAGGCGGCCCTCCGTGGCGACGGCGACGAGGAGGAGTTCCCCGCCCGACAGTACATTGCCGGCCGCTCCGTCGACGAACACTACCGGCATATCGCGATCGACATGCGACAGGCGGCGGTGTGGTCCGCCAGGGACCACTGGGCCAACTTCGTCAACCTCGACGGGCCTTCCAAGCTGCCGACACCAAATGAGGAGAAGCCCGACGAGGAGGAGGCCGACAAGATCGACAGCTGGTCCTTCGGGTCATCCAGCGGCGACGACCTGAACTTCAGCGTCTTCGACTCCCAGCGTCGCTGGATGTTCTTTTAGTTTTCTAGTTTCAATTCGCGTTAAATTTGTACAAATTTCGTTCAAACTTCGCATGAATATCGTTTTCAAAATTTGAATTTAACTTTCTAAATATATCATGGCCGTCATTCTAGGAGCAGCATCCCCAAATAAAGGATGTAGTGGCAGAGCCCCCACACAGAGATGCCGGCACCTATTTGGGGGCCGCCAGTGGAGATGCTCTTATTATTGAGTCAAAGCATCATTCCAAACTCAAATTCCGTCATTACGATGAGAAATATACTTTGCTCGGCAAATATGCTTGGATAATACATCAAGGCTCAAGCTCCGATCACATTACTAGGAAGTAAGGGAACAAACATCTCTCACGTTACGTTACACCTGCTTACATAAAGGAAAGGAAATGCTGTCGGTCAACATGCGTTCGCTATATTACCCTGGAGGCGCAAGGACAGTACTAGTGGCTGCAATATCAATGTGCTCAGATCTTTCTGGTTTGGCTCCATTTCTCGCTTCTTCCTTGGTGCAATACACGGACAAGACACCACGTGTAGCTTATTTCCGCCTATCCTTGGCTCTCTTGAATGTTTGCCTGCCCTTGTTCTTCCACTTCTGGTTGCCTCCTGGCGTCCGTGTCTCCTGAATTTCCCTTACCTTGCGCATCCTGCATTTTCACGGAGGGTGACCGCATTCAGTTTCAGGAATGCTCTAGTTAAACTGAAATATATACATTATCTACCAAGTTCTTTAGTAATTTAGATCAAAGTACATAAGTTCATTCCGGGTTTTTTCTCAAACTGGAGCTACTTCTCATATGTGACAGAATCAGACAGTGGTTCATGCAATGGACGCTGCGTCCAAACCTAACTCCAAACCAAGGAAAGGCTCTAGTCTTCTAGAATATGGTTCTGTTGTTGTATAACTAACTACCCATGAAATCCTTTGATCCAGCATATTCAACTCACAAAAACTTGTAAAAACAAGAACAAAGACAGTGAGTCTCCAGTATCACTGCATGTGGTAAAAGGATGAAGGGCATACCTGTAGTTCTTCAGTTTTGGGTCAGATAATATCTCATCGACCAAGTTTGTTTTCTGATCACTCTTTGTGAGCCTACCTGAGTAGAACTCAGACGCAGGCGCAATAACTGTTCCCACCTGAACCGATAATATTAAGCATATTAACTACTGATGAACATTCACAAGTTTTCAACAGTGAGATACCTAAAATATTTAACAAAGCTTTGTGATTTGATTGCTTACTTGGAAATACTTCGGTAGGGCCTTGGATTTACCAGATCTCTTGAAATGCCTTTTAGGGTCCAGTACATGCCTCAGCTGAAAAACATATGCCGAGCATATTGTGGTCAAACCACCAAAAACAAACACCAAGAACAAAAAGATGGCCCCGTCATTATTGTGCTTCAACATTTAAATTGTATTTTAACTCACAATATTCTGTTCTTCTTAGAACTAACACAGTTCGACCAGATTGCAGTACTATCATATAAGCCTCCAAAGACGGTACATGATGACAATCATATAAGCCTCCAAAGACGGGTACATGATGACAATCAAATATTCATGCTTACTCAATGGCTATTTTCTCTGCTACTGAAACCAAACAAAAGGAAAAGTGGAAAACACTTGCATTTTGTGTAGGAGAAACCTATTATTATCCTGAGAATAACACACAAGCAAAAGAAAAATCCATGAGTACGCATGCTCTACATTCTAGTACACGCTTATCAAATGGCTGATGCTTGACCATCAGGAATTCAGGATCACGTTCCTAAACGCCCAATTAGAGAGTTAGCTTCTGTTTTCCACAGTTACATAATGTAGCCCCACACAAAAGTAATACCACTGAGAACAATTCACCCAAGTGCAATACCATACCTGCAAAATCTCAAGGTCTTTCTTCAACTCGGGTGTGATGGTAGGCGCAGGCATGTCGAACCTGCAAATGGAACCGTAAGTACCCATACAAACCAACAGCAAGACTCAAATTTCCAACTCACCAGCCCTTGCCGGTGGTGTCCTTGACGTTCTTCTTCGCCATCTTGTTGACCTTCCTCGGGTCCCTCGGCGGCACGAAGAGCCCGCCCACGAGCTCGTTGCTGGGCTTCCAGAGACTCCCCTGCGCGTCGATGCTCGAGGTCGGTGCCGAGCCCTTCCTGCTGCTGCTGCTGCAGGCCGCCGGCAGGGAAGGCATCTTGGGCGCCCACGACAGGCCGATTAGCGCTGCCGCCGCCTCCGTCATCTCTCTCCCTCTGCCTGTAAGATCGGGTAGCTTCGTTGGGTTAGGCGGCGGCGGTAGGGGCGGCAGTGCAGGGGAGAGGAGGAAAGGCAGCGCTCAGGATGGGAATGGGCCGGCCCGGACCTGTCCTTGGACCTGGCCCTGTGGCCTCAAGGCCAATTTAGGGGCCACGGGCCGACCCATTTTGAGAAAATATCGTGGCCCTGCTGGCCCAATGGGTACCCCAGGGCCGACCCAAAATTTAACAAAAATACATAAATTTCAGCCCTTTATACACAGCAAAGAAAGTATAGTCCAATCTCAACTCATTTTAAATCTTTACTATTAAGAGCAAACTGGTGAATGCCTGGTGTCACATTTTCAGGATGGACAATAATATCCCCGATCTTTGTTCAAATTACAGGCCCTGCCACCGCGAAGTCAACAAAACGATTCGTTCGGTACGTGAAATCAAGCGACAGCCCTCGCGGCCACGATTCTGTTCTTCTTCTCCCCTTTCCAGGTTGCTCCAATCCCCGCCACCTCCTCCTATCCTTGAACGCCATGGAGAGCGGAGCGCCAGGACATGGACCAGAGAGCCCCTCCACGCCACAAATTTCCGGCGCAGCGCCTAGGGGAGGACGGACGGCGGAGCTCGACGGTAGCCGCGACGGTGAGGAGAGGTGCGCCCGATGCTGGCTGTGATGGGGACTGGGGAGGGGCGGAAGCGTCCGACGGTGGCCTGCAAGGGGAGGAACAGCGACGTGCTGCGCTGGCGGGGACAGGGAAGGAGGCGGCCGCCAAGGAAGCAAGTTTTGGCGCAAAATCCCTGCCTCCAACGGCCCCCGATGCCCCTGCCGCAGCCCCCGTAGGAGCTCCTGCCGAAGCCCCCGTAGGTGCTCTTGCCGCAGCCCCAATACGTGCTCGGTGCTCCTGTCGCCTGTCTCCAAGCCCCACGGATTTTCAAGCGATGGTCGAGTTGTCCTGGAGACAGCCAACCGGATGGAGACCATTGAAGCGGATGTGGATTTAGTAGGAGGAAATTTGGGATTAGGGATTGAGCGAAGATATCAGAAACTCCAAAAAAAAATCGGGATTGGCTGGGGCGCTTCTGCTTGTGGTGGAACTTCCGCGTTTCCCCATATTTTTATGTGAGGATTTTTTTCAATCAGTACCATGTAGCACTGAACGATTTGGTAGGTGAAAGTTTGGAATCAGCCAAGCACAAATTGCTCTCTTTGTTATCTTTTCCTGCGTTGTGGTAATCATAATGCGTAGGTCAGCTTCCTGTTCGCTGGCTAGCAGCTGGATTCGATGTCTACCCAATGGAGCGGAGGATAGAAATTTGGGGATAGAGAAAACAAAGAGAGGGGATTATGAGCTACTGGTTTGGATAAGAGTGTGAGAGAGTTGTGTGGAGGAAAAGACACTTATGCCATGCAAACTTTTGACATCGACCGAATGGCGCTATATTTTTTATTGGTGTTGTTTCGATAACTGGCCTTGTTCATCCAACCTAATTTCTATATAATTTCAGATTCATTAACATTTTAAACCTATAACCCAAATAGATCTAACTTCAATTCATTTCTTCATTGTCGATTTTTTAAACATATTATTATGCTATTTTTGGTGTATAATATCAATGTAGCGCATATGTTATAGGTAAATATTACTTCGAGAAATATTCTAATTCCGCGGATCACAAGTTGACAAAACATAACGATTTTTTCAAATAACAAATCCTCCGACGCCATTATGTCGGGACTTCCTGTATAGCTATTCTCGGGGATTAAAATATAAGATCCAAAAAGATATGTGGCAACACACCGAATTTTTTTAGGAGGGTTAATCTATTTTGAGCCAAAATTTGTGTGCCACAAGTTTTTTCTATATATAAGATTATTCTTAAGACCATGACCCTTTGCTTTTTAATCATGCTCGTCATGAATATGAGAAATGTGACTATTTTCGTCGATGATGGCACAAGGTAGGAGAATTGTCATCACATATGATACCCTATAACGTTTGAGTGTTTTTTCGTTTTTGGAATGTGTATTCCATGACGAATTCAGTTGTCATTGACCCTGTATGTGGCTATCACGTATTTACGTGTTTTGCCCCCGACAACTCGGGTGGTCGCTATATGGTCGTATAGCTATACCCCCCCCCCCCCCACGTCTACTATCTTTACTATTAAAGTGAAACATGCAATGTCACACTCGGTCTGATGTCACACTTCACGGTATTTACATGTCAAATGCCATCGCGATAATCAATTCATATTTCCTCCCTCAAACCACCCGGTCCGCACTCCTCAAAAATAGCTAACCATCTTATTTTATCTTATCTTATCTTATCTTGCTAATAGGAACAACTACCTTGATGGAGTTCTCACAGTTTGACTCAATTTACCACACGCATATCATCATGGCAACCCATCGTTTCCAACTCTGGTGGCGTGGCATCGCCGCACGGATGGGTGGGACTGCCAGGCGCAAATCTGGAAGGTGTAGCAAGTGCGAGCTCGGCTTTCCCATGGTGCGTGCACGTCGCGGCCGCCGGTAGCTCTTTGGATGAACGGGGCGACCGAATTTTTTCGGCTCTTTGGATGGAGGAGGGAGGGAGTAGATCGAGGGTTAAGCAGCCGACCATGGCGTGCGGTCCACCGCGTACGCCTCATTTGCCGTGCGCAAGAGAAATTGAGAAAAGAGATGAGAATAGCCGGAGACATAGATTTGGCTTGTGTGTTTACTACCGCTGCCGCCGATCGCTAGCGCGCGTGTTTGCCTGCCAATTGCAAAGGTGTGTTTCCGCTTTGTCTTATTTTATCTCAGAATGAGCGCGTGTGCTTTCTTGTGTATGTCGCGGCTGCTAATTGCTATTGATGCTGCTTGCTAGCACGTACAGGAGTGTTAGATGATGCTTTCCTGACTGCTGTAAAACTTTTTGTTTCCTAGCGCCTCAGGCCGGCAACTAGCGGGCCACGCCTCCATCTAACGGCACCGCGTTCAGGTTTTTTTGACATACGAAGTGGCGATCCTATTACTGCTTTGTTGACTTCTGTCATGTCTTTGGATACTTCACCGTTCAGATCATGTGGTGTTCTTGCTTAGCTTATGTAAGTAATTAGTCTGAGATGTTTGATTTATTGAGATTGCGGATCCGATATTTTTTTTCTCTCCCCGAAGTCTCCGATCCGTTTATTTGTTCTATAATTGCTTTTGGATTCTCGTATTTTTCTGTTTTTATTACCGATGTATTCATGGATCTTGGATCCCCCAAAATCTATTTTGCTTGTTTGTTAATATATGCGTAATCTGTGATATATTCATGATAACCTCGTGACCGTGGAACATGATTGTAGCCTGATGTAAATTTCTGACGTGGAGAGGGCTCACGTTGGTCCATGCATCTTATTTATCTACTTCATGTTGCAGAAAAGTCTTGTTCATATACTCCATTATATTTATTGAGCCAATCGTTCTTGTTCAAACAGATTTTTTTTTGTTGAAGGGAATCTCAAGAACAAATGCTTCAGATCCAAATGTCAATGGATGGTTTGTTCTGAATAAAACTTTTGTTTAATCTCCATATGTGTAAATCGTGTTGGAATTCTGTACCATTTTTTGTGGGTAATATCAGAAATTAATTTCGTATCATATAAAAAATATGGCAATGTCAGAAATAAATTTCTATCATATGATTTTTTTTGTTGTGCCATGAGAATGGGAGAGAGCGGAGAAAAATGAACGGTAAAGTTTGTGTACATTTTAGTTCTAGATACATCCATATTAAAGTCAATTAATATGGATCGGAGGAAGTATTATAAACCAATTTTACGGTTCAAACTGATCTATTGAATGATTCTGGTTCATGCCAGATTAATTTCCCATTCTGTTCTGGATAGAACTACATCGAGGTCGACCTTGTTTTTGCTTATAGTCAGGTCACCGAAACTATCCATTTGTGGTAAAGGAATATTTCCAAAAATAGTAATAGTGGGCCCGCATGGGAACCAAAGGAAAGCACTGGCAACTCTTCAACGGAGGAGTAACAACCGTGCGGCTGATGGAGGAGTGGTTTAGCTCCGGAGGGCGGGGAGGTCGGCAGCTCGAACCGTCCGCCGACTGCAGGGAGGCCGGCGGCCCGAAACCGTGCGCCGGGGGTGTGGAGGCCGACGGTGAGTGGCTCGGCGCCGGAGGATGGGATGGACGTGAGAGAGCTAGCCGTGGACGGGCGCCAAAGAGCGAGTGACCTTGGCGGCGTGTGTGGCCACAGGCGGCATGAGTAACCCATGTGGTGGTGTCGAGAGAATGTGAAATTGGGGAAAGTGTGTTATTTTAAAATTAAAATTGGGGAAATTTGGGTGAGGAAGAAAGCAGGATTGTCCGACTTTTCTCAGTATTCCAATACCAACAAGCACTGACATGTGGTTTTCTGTGGTTATCATTACAAAAAAAAGTATTATCATCCTAATGACCAAGAGATAATAATATTTTCCATTTATTTGCAAAAAATGTTTGGTTACTTAGTATTTTCTTTTATGCTTTCATGCGATAAATGATTTGTTCATCCAATTTGCACCGGGAGTACTTTATGTTCACATTCTTATATTTTTATGAAAATAAAATTTCATGCTAACTCGATAGATTGATTGTGCAGGATGGCTACGAGTTGACAAAGAGATTTTTGATACACATACTCAAGTACCTTGCTAATGACATTGAAAATAACATACAGGATGTTGTGCGAGCATATGTTATTCACGATCAAGAGAGCATGGATTTAATAAATAATATAAGAAATAATATGTCGGTCGTTGTCTTTTATAATTATTACACTAAATTATGTGATATGATCTTATGATATTTTAAATATTATGTGGTTATTTTTATGTACTTAAATGTTTTTGTGCATCATTTACACTTGTAATATTTGTGAAACTACATAAAGTAGGGATCCACGCAATATTGTGACTGGCATAAGGTAGGGAGCCGTGGCGAAGCACGGGCATTCCACTAGTAAGACACAACAGACAATTCAGTATAAATACATGCCTAGCAAAAATACACACCGGCACCACCTAGTTTTTTTTTACTCAAGTAGGAACATATAAGTATCGTCTGGTTCAATTCAGTATAAATAAATGCCCAGCAAATCTACAGGAGCTTTGCCATCTTAACCGAGAGGAGGCATGATTAACTAGAGAACAACTTGTAAGCACCTGTAAATATCTGTATTGCATGGAATGCTGACCTTCTATGTCCTATTCATACTCAAAAAAAGAAAATACAACTCAACAATTTCAGGCAAACCATGATCTAGTAAGCTGAATCAAGAAGCAGAGCAGCCACAACCAAGAGACGGGGCATGTGGGGGAAAGTCTCACCTGTGCTTTGCAGCGGGTAGTGGAAGGGGAAGGTCACCAGAGCAGCACAAGACGGAGAAGGAGCTGGGTGGCGAGTTGGACAGGCGAGAAGGACGACGAGTTGGACGGCCGAGAGAGATGAAGACGATGAGCTGGAAGGCGAGAGGGACGGTGAGAACGATGGCGAGAGGGACGTCCTGGACGGTGAGGAGGAGGCCAAGAGGGAGGAGCCGGGGACAGCGCCGCCGCCGAACAGATGGAAGGCGTCGGGGGCGGCGATTAGGGCGTCCAAGATTGGGTCGACCCTGGCGAACGAACGGGTCAACAAATGTCGACCCCGACCGATTTCTATACTAGGCCGACCCAGCCGTCCCAACGGCCTCGAATTTTTTGGGTCGGGCCAGTGGCCCGACGGGTTGGCTCGGACCATTCTCATCTAGATCGTGTCCTTTTTTTGATTTTTTTTTTGAAAATAATCCATTTATATCAAGTAAGCAAGTCACCTCATTAAAAAAATTCCATTCCTCTTAAGTACCCTGGAAGAGAGGAGCACAAAATTTCTCTTCAGGATCTAGATATAGTGATTCCTTCTAAAGATGGGGATTTGATTTGGTGCAAATATAGATCTAGATCTTCTCTCTCTTTTACTCAAATATGAGCAAGAACAATAAAGGGATTGAGGGAGAAAAAGCTCTCTAAATAGCAACAATGGTGGAGAGCAAGAGGTTAAAGAAGAAGTAGTGCAAAGAGAGAGCAAAAGGATTTTTATAGGGGAATCCAACTTTCTGCTTGTTGGGGACAAGTTTCGGCCAAGGGCCGGAAGTACCGCCCAGTGGGCCAGTACTACCGCCCAGACCACCCAACGACTTTGAAGGAAAACTAAAATCGTGGTTCAACACTCCAGGCAGCGAACAACAGGAAAAACTAGGAGACGCGCGAGCGGGTGGGGTACGACTAGGCGAAGGTCGACCTTCCCAAAGGGAAGGATCGCGCCGGAGCAATATGGACGTGACGACGCGTGGCAGCAAAACTGAATCGCGCCAGCCACGCGAGGAAGTTACGTGTATGCGGAAGTACGTCTTGGCTCGCGATGCGTGAAGTCAAGCGGTGCCGGCGGAAGTACAGCGCACGGATTCCTTTCTAAACTTGACCGATGCACGTGAAAGTATGCATCACTTCTACATGCTACATATAATCCGACTATACGAAATACGAGTACAATTACGTATAACACACGAGTACAGTTGTGTATAACACATGAGTACAGTTAAACATACGAGCGAGTACAAGTACAGTCAAGCACACGAATAGGTACAGTAGCGCAGACGAGACAGGTACAGTTGTGCACACGAGTAAGTACAGTCGTGTACACGAGCAAGTGCAGGTACAGTCGCGCACACGAGGAAGTACTAGTACAAAAGCACAGGTACAGTAGCGCACACGAGTAAGTACAGTTATTGAGTAAAGGGAAAAACTGCATCAAATACAGTAAAAACAGAAGTACTTATCAGTTGAAGCACGAGTACAGTTAGGTACACACCACAAGTACAATCATACTGGTATTGGAAGTACGAAAAAAAAATTATCTCCAAACCTATCAACATGGGATCTAGTTTTGAAGATCTCGACGCGAGGATCTCAAAAGTGAAAACGGTTCATAATTTGGACTTACGGTTCGCAAGATATTTTATTTTGAAAAAACGAATCTACAAAAATAAAGGGGAAACTGGACCATCCATGTCCTTCTCTCTCCTCTTCTATCCCACTTTGCTTCCCCTTGCGACACTCGGCGAGCAGGGAGACCACTTTCCACCAAAATTTTGGCACCACAACGCGCCACGTGTCGCATGCGGAGAGACTTTTGGACCTTCGCGAAGACCGGCCTTTTTTAGAGTTTTCGGAGCGGGTGCACAGCTGGTGTGCGGTGCAGGGCGAGCAGGAGGTGAGCGGGTGGTCCAGGCGAGCACGGGACGCGGCCTGTGTGCGTGCGGCCGACGGCCTGGGTCCGGGATGGCGGTCAGAGAGGAAGATGGGCCGACTGGTAGTACTGCCTAGCCCAGCGGTACTACCGCTTATTGGGCTTCAACGGTAGTACTACCCCGGTACTAGCCTGGTACTGATGTAGAACCGGTGTGCATGAAAGGTGGGCGCGGTAGTGGGCCGCTACTGCCAGCGGTACTACCGCACGACCCAAATATGTCTCCCCTTTTTCTTTTTCTTTTTTAACTAAAAAATAGGCAATCTTGTAAAATCAATATCTAGAGATTGTGAACTCCGAATCAAGTGAAACCATTTTTTTTGGAAAGAGGACGACGAGATCTACCCTAACAGGTAGTGAAAATATGGAAACAAGTGGGAGAGCTTTTTCTATTACTTTTAGAGTGAACCTCTAAACCTCGAGAATCGAGAAAAACTCCAGTATCGAAAATTCTACAAAAGATATATGCGTAATCCATTTTCAATGAAGTAGACCTTGTCATGGAAATAACCAAAAGGTCTAAAACACCACATGGATAAGATCCAAATGACAACCAAGAAAAATAATGTGAGGATGCAACGGGTTGAGCTCACTCCGAACGATACGATCGAGTTACTCACTCGAGATCCCTCTTCATAGTACGGCCACTATCCTACCAGTTTCCCAACTAAACCACGAGAACGGAAGAAAGAAACCCTATCAAGAGTAAACTTTAACCTTGCGCATTCCACTTTTGCTCGATGATGATGATCGTGACCACAACAAGATGGAATGCATTTCTTAATTGTGCTTGCTCGATGAAGTCTTGCGGATTGCTCGCCATACTCCACTATGGGTGAGCTTCTTCTTCGGTGCATCTTCATATATCCAAAAACACAACATGAATGTCAAGCTTCAAGCATATGATCCCTTCGAGTTGGCTCATCTTGAACTTTGGACCTCATTTCTTCGTATTGCAACCTTGAAGGAACATATGGTTCAAGCATTACCTATGAACAACTCCTACACAGATGACTTAATGCAAACACTAGTCCATAGAGATTGTCAATAATTACCAAAACCACACATAGTGGCTCCATGCACCTTCAGGTGGTATCGCCTTCCTGTCGGCGCACCAGACCGTGCGCCGGTGGTAAGTGGCATACGGCCAGTGAATGGTCTTACGTGCGCTAGCGGTAATGCTATACCACCGGCGGACCGACCCGCTACGCCGACGATAAGTTCCGTAGAAGTGGCGCGCTGGCTCGCCGGCAGTAGGTGAATCTTTGCGCTGGTGATATATTTTTCATTTTTCCTTGCTTTCCAGTGTATTTAGCACATGTATTTATACACTATACATGTCCAGTTACACATGATATTTATACAGGTGCATATAAAACACATATATTCAAACGTTGAAATTACGGTATCAATACACAAATACACAAGTGTCATTTGCAAATCATGCATGATTCATATAATGTCACAACACCGAACAAAATAGATAGTAGTGATTCATGTAATGTTTCAACACCGAAGTGACAAAGTCTCGACCTAAACTACGATCACATAGAGCATGATCACAGTCACGATGAGCATCATCACGATGATGATGGTCATCCAGTTCCTACTCATCTCTATCCTCTCTCCCGCTAGATAGCGCACGTACCTACCTTCCGCCTCCACCCTAGTGTTGTAACCTTTGTAGTTGTTGCTGCCGAAACGATGCACATGTCTCCGACAATCTTCCCAGTCATCGTAGACTTCGGAAACCCTACCCTTATACACGACATACGTCGGAATCTCTATAACAATGGCAAAGGGTTATACCGGTTCCGTTATAAGTGGCAAAACCGCGCGAAGCCGCACGAAGCACCTTTGGAGGTGCTTTTGGTTGTATGCCTATTTTGTGTCGTGGCTTTGGCAAAGCCCACAACGCAGCAGCCCCGTTTGGTTCGTTTGGGCAACTTTTTCCACCGGAAAGCCAGTAAAATCCCAAACAAACACCCCTAGTCTAAAATCATTTTAGACATGACTGGTATGGAGACACATGTCCTACGCGAAACCTAAAGCCATTATTTCCCAAATGCCTTTCTTTTTAAGGTGCACAGAGAAAACAGAAGCTCATGCAACGGAGAGGACTAGCGAACCAACTGCCATCCACGGCCAGAAACAGACTATCATGTACGTAGTAATAGGCAAAAGATCAGTATTAGCCTTAGCCTCGGATAAGATTGGATCGAAAGCAAGTTAAATTATCATCAAATTATAATCACGGGAACGAGTGTAAGAATAAGTAGCTTTGTGTATATAGGTTGAATCGCAACAAGCAAGTTAAATTATCATCAAATTATATACTCTTATCATTTCCTCAGGTTAAAGACGAGGCTAAAGCTATGCCTAGAATATGAGGCACGCCTGGGCATGGGCTGCCCGACACTACTAGAAACCAAATTAGCTTACTGTCGGCACAGCTGCTCTGCCAGCACTAACATGCCGGTGGTAAGTGACGTCTGCCGGCGTAGCTATATAGCAGTGGTACCACACAATAGGGTCGGCGGCGCACCACTTCAGTTCGCCCGTGATAATAAATAAATAAATAAATAAAAAGTCTTGTCCAACCCGTGGTCGACCAGATCGAGACTCCACCCACCAATTAAACTCCACGTTCATACATAGGGAGCACATTTATAAAGATCACCCTAGACTAAAAACAAAAAAAAGCAATCAAGTGCCTTATCCTCCTGCCGCCGCGGAGCCGGCTCCCTCGCCAGCGACGGTCCCTTGCCGCCGAATGCGCCCTTGGCTCCGCATGAGGGTTTGCGTATCGCGACATCTTCTACCCCGCTCGGCACGTGGCTCTCGTGGACCCTCCAACGCACCACCGCTCGCTCTTGGAGCCGCCTACCGGTACAACCCCGGTCCCGCTCCCTCCTGGAGGTTCTTGTCGCCCCGGACGCACACCTCGGTGGAGGCGTCTTCCGCGTTCCCGCTGCCAGCAACAAGGACGGCAACGGGGGGGGGGGGGGTCCTCGGCTCCACCCACGACCGCAGATCTGCCCTCCGACCTTCGCTCCGCTCGCAACGACGGAGTGAGGGAAGCAAGGGCGACGGCGAGAGATGCGTTGGTGAAAGATGAACTTGTGAGAGGAAGACTTTGTGAGAGAAAGAGAGTTAGGTGCGCGCAGTGTAGTGCGAGAAGAGAGAGAAGAGAGGGATGATGCGTGTAATTGACACGTCCGTTGGGAACCCCAAGAGGAAGGTGTGATGCGCACAGTAGCAAGTTTTCCCTCAGAAAGAAACCAAGGTTTATCGAACCAGTAGGAGCCAAGAAGCACGTTGAAGGTTGATGGCGGAGGAGTGTAGTGCGGCGCAACACCAGGGATTCCGGCGCCAACGTGGAACCTGCACAACACAATCACAGAACTTTGCTCCAACGTAACAGCGAGGTTGTCAATCTCACCGGCTTGCTGTAAACAAAGGATTAGATGTATAGTGTGGATGATGATGGCTGTTTGCAAAGAACAGTAAAGAACAATTGCGATAGATTGTATTTCAGATGTAAAGAATAGGACCGGGGTCCACGAGTTCACTAGCGGTGTCTCTCCCATAAGATAGCGGATGTTGGGTGAACAAATTACGATTGGGCAATTGACAAATAAAGAAGGCATAACAATGCACATACATATATCATGATGAGTACTATGAGATTTTATCAGGGCATTACGACAAAGTACATAGACCGCTATCCAGCATGCATCTATGCCTAAAAAGTCCACCTTCAGGTTATCATCCGAACCCCCTCCAGTATTAAGTTGTAAACAACATACAATTGCATTAAGTATGTGATACGTCTCCGACGTATCGATAATTTCTTATGTTCCATGCCATATTATTGATGATACCTACATGTTTTATGCACACTTTATATCATATTCGTGCATTTTCTGGAACTAACCTATTAACAAGATGCCGAAGTGCCGGTTCTTGTTTTACTGCTGTTTTTGGTTTCGAAATCCTAGTAACGAAATATTCTCGGAATCGGACGAAATCAAGACCCGGGTTCCTATTTTTCCCGGAACCATCCGGAACACCCGAGAGCCGCCGGAGGGAAGCCACGGGGGCCCCACACCACACCGCGGCGCGGCCGGAGGGGGCCGCGCCGCCCTATGGTGTGGTGGCCCCCGAGCCCCTCCGAGGCTGCCCTTCGCCTATTTAAAGCCTCCGTCGCGAAAACCACGATGCGAAGAACCACGATACGGAAAACCTTCCGGAGCCGCCGCCATCGCGAAGCCAAGATGCGGGGGACGGGAGTCTCTGTTCGGGCACCTGCCGGAGCGGGGAAGTGCCCCGGAAGGCTTCTCCATCGACACCGCTGCCATCTCCACCGCCATCTTCATCACCGCTGCTTGCTCCCATGAGGAGGGAGTAGTTCTCCATCGAGGCTCGGGGCTGTACCGGTAGCTATGTGGTTCATCTCTCTCCTATGTGCTTCAATACAATAATCTCATGAGCTGCCTTACATGATTGAGATTCATATGATGATACTTGTAATCTAGATGTCATTATGCTAGTCAAGTGAGTTTTACTTATGTGATCTCCAGGAGACTCCTTGTCCCACGTGTGTAAAGGTGACGAGTGTGTGCACCGTGTGGGTCTCTTAGGCTATATTTCACAGAATACTTACTCACTTGTTATGAATGGCGTAGTGAAGTGCTTATTTATATCTCTTTATGATTGCAATGTGTTTTGTATCACAATTTATCTATGTGCTACTCTAGTGATGTTATTAAAGTAGTTTTATTCCTCCTGCACGGTGTAATGGTGACGGTGTGTGCATCCGTGTTAGTACTTGGCGTATGCTATGATCATGATCTCTTGTAGATTGTGGAGTTAACTATTACTATGATAGTATTGATGTGATCTATTCCTCCTACATAGCGTGAAGGTGACGAGTGTGCATGCTGTGTTAGTACTTGGTTTAGTCGTGTTGATCTTTCTTGCACTCTAAGGTTATTTAAATATGAACATTGAATTGTGGAGCTTGTTAACTCCGGCATTGAGGGTTCGTGTAATCCTACGCAATGTGTTCATCATCCAACAAGAGTGTAGAGTATGCATTTATCTATTACTGTTATGTGATCAATGTTGAGAGTGTCCACTAGTGAAAGTCTAATCCCTAGGCCTTGTTCCTAAATACTTGCTATCGTTGCTTGTTTCTTGTTTTCTTGCGTTACTACTGCTGTGTTACTACTGCGTTACTACTGCTTGTTCTTGTCCTGGGCAAAGCACTTTTACGGTGCCGTTGCTACTACTTATTCATACCACTTGTATTTCACTATCTCTTCGCCGAACTAGTGCACCTATTAGGTGTGTTGGGGACACAAGAGACTTCTTGCTTTGTGGTTGCGGGGTTGCATGAGAGGGATATCTTTGACCTCTTCCTCCACGAGATCGATAAACCTTGGGTGATCCACTTAAGGGAAACTTGCTTGCTGTTCTACAAACCTCTGCTCTTGGAGGCCCAACACTTGTCTACAAGAATAGAAGCTCCCGTAGACATCAAGCACTTTTACAGGCGCCGTTGCCGGGGAGGAAAGGTAAAAGGCACTCATACTCCGGTCTCGGGTAAAGTACTTTTACAGGCGCCGTTGTGTGTGTGCTCGAAGCTATTTCCTTTAGATCCTGCAATTGCATCTTTTTGTTTCTTGTTTACACTAGTTTGGCATAATGGACAACAATGAGCTTCTTATTCTATTTCACGATTTAAAACATGGATTGTTTGATGCGAAAATTAAAAAACCTATGGAATCTTATTTGCATGCTTGGTAGTAATATTAGTATGAACGCTTTGAACACCATTGTTGATAATAATATAGAAAGTTCTAAGCTTGGGGAAGCTGGTTTTCATGATCTTTTTAGTCCCCCAAGCATTGAGGAGAAAATTTTCTTTGATGATACTTTGCCTCCTATTTATGATGATTATAATGATAGTGGTCTTTTGGTACAACCTACTATGGAGAGTAAATTTTGTTGTGATTATACTATGCCTCCTACACTTGATGAGAATAATAATGATAGCTACTTTGTTGAATTTGCTCCCACTACAACTAATAAAATTGATTATGCTTATGTGGAGAGTAATAATTTTATGCATGAGACTCATGATAAGAATGCTTTATGTGATAGTTATATTGTTGAGTTTGCTCATGTTGCTACTGAAAGTTATTATGAGAGAGGAAAATATGGTTGTAGAAATTTTCATGTTACTAAAATGCCTCTCTATGTGCTTGAAATTTTTGAAGCTACACTTGTTTTATCTTCCTATGCTTGTTACTTTGCTCTTCATGAACTTGTTTATTTACAAGATTCCTATGCATAGGAAGCATGTTAGACTTAAATGTGTTTTGAATTTGCCTCTTGATGCTCTCTTTTGCTTCAACTACTATTTCTTGCGAGTGCATCATTAAAGCTGCTTGAGCCCATCTTAATGGCTATAAAGAAAGAACTTCTTGGGAGATAACCCATGTGTTATTTTGCTACAGTACTTTGTTTTATATTTGTGTCTTGGAAGTTGTTTACTACTGTAGCAACCTCTCCTTATCTTAGTTTTGAGTTTTGTTGTGCCAAGTAAAGTCTTTGATAGTAAAGTAAATACTAGATTTGGATTACTTGCGCAGTTCCAGATTTCTTTGCTTGTCACGAATCTGGGTCTACCTCCCTGTAGGTAGCTCAGAAAATTAAGCCAATTTACGTGCATGATCCTCAGATATGTACGCAACTTTCATTCAATTTGAGCATTTTCATTTGAGCAAGTCTGGTGGCCTAATAAAATCCATCTTTACGGACTGTTCTGTTTTGACAGATTCTGCCTTTTATTTCGCATTGCCTCTTTTGCTATGTTGGATGAATTTCTTTGATCCATTAATGTCCGGTAGCTTTATGCAATGTCCAGAAGTGTTAAGAATGATTGTGTCACCTACTGAACATGTTAATTTTTATTGTGCACTAACCCTCTAATGAGTTGTTTCGAGTTTGGTGTGGAGGAAGTTTTCAAGGATCAAGAGAGGAGTATGATGCAATATGATCAAGGAGAGTGAAAGCTCTAAGCTTGGGGATGCCCCGGTGGTTCACCCCTGCATATTCTAAGAAGACTCAAGCGTCTAAGCTTGGGGATGCCCAAGGCATCCCCTTCTTCATCGACAACATTATCGGGTTCCTCCCCTGAAACTATATTTTTATTCCGTCACATCTTATGCACTTTGCTTGGAGCGTCGGTTTGTTTTTGTTTTTGTTTTGTTTGAATAAAATGGATCCTAGCATTCACTTTATGGGAGAGAGACACGCTCCGCTGTAGCATATGGACAAGTATGTCCTTAGGCTCTACTCATAGTATTCATGGCGAAGTTTCTTCTTCGTTAAATTGTTATATGGTTGGAATTGGAAAATGCTACATGTAGTAACTCTAAAATGTCTTGGATAATTTGATACTTGGCAATTGTTGTGCTCATGTTTAAGCTCTTGCATCATATACTTTGCACCCATTAATGAAGAAATACTTAGAGCTTGCTAATTTGGTTTGCATATTTGGTTTCTCTAGAGTCTAGATAACATCTAGTATTGAGTTTTGAACAACAAGGAAGACGGTGTGGAGTCTTATAATGTTTACAATATGTCTTTTATGTGAGTTTTGCTGCACCGTTCATCCTTGTGTTTGTTTCAAATAACCTTGCTAGCCTAAACCTTGTATCGAGAGGGAATACTTCTCATGCATCCAAAATACTTGAGCCAACCACTATGCCATTTGTGTCCACCATACCTACCTACTACATGGTATTTATCCGCCATTCCAAAGTAAATTGCTTGAGTGCTACCTTTAAAATTCCATCATTCACCTTTGCAATATATAGCTCATGGGACAAATAGCTTAAAAACTATTGTGGTATTGAATATGTACTTATGCACTTTATCTCTTATTAAGTTGCTTGTTGTGCGATAACCATGCTTACAGGGACGCCATCAACTATTCTTTGTTGAATATCATGTGAGTTGCTATGCATGTCCGTCTTGTACGAAGTAAGAGAGATCTACCACCTTTATGGTTGGAGCATGCATATTGTTAGAGAAGAACATTGGGCCGCTAACTAAAGCCATGATTCATGGTGGAAGTTTCGAGTTTTGGACATATATCCTCAATCTCATATGAGAATAATAATTGTTGCCACATGCTTATGCATTAAAGAGGAGTCCATTATCTGTTGTCCATGTTGTCCCGGTATGGATGTCTAAGTTGAGAATAATCAAAAGCGAGAAATCCAAAATGCGAGCTTTCTCCTTAGACCTTTGTACGGGCGGCATGGAGGTACCCCATTGTGACACTTGGTTAAAACATGTGCATTGCAAAGATCCGGTAGTCCAAGCTAATTAGGACAAGGTGCGGGCACTATTAGTATACTATGCATGAGGCTTGCAACTTGTAAGATATAATTTACATAACTCATATGCTTTATTACTACCGTTGACAAAATTGTTTCATGTTTTCAAAATAAAAGCTCTAGCACAAATATAGCAATCGATGCTTTCCTCTTTGAAGGACCATTCTCTTTACTTTTATGTTGAGTCGGTTCACCTATCTCTCTCCACCTCAAGAAGCAAACACTTGTGTGAGCTATGCATTGATTCCTACATACTTGCATATTGCACTTGTTATATTACTCTATGTTGACAATTATCCATGAGATATACATGTTACAAGTTGAAAGCAACCGCTGAAACTTAATCTTCCTTTGTGTTGCTTCAATACCTTTACTTTGATTTATTGCTTTATGAGTTAACTCTTATGCAAGACTTATTAATACTTGTCTTGAAGTACTATTCATGAAAAGTCTTTGCTTTATGATTCACTTGTTTACTCATGTCATTACCATTGTTTTGATCGCTGCATTCACTACATATGTTTACAAATAGTATGATCAAGGTTATGATGGCATGTCACTTCAGAAATTATCTTTGTTATCGTTTTACCTGCTCGGGACGAGCGAGAACTAAGCTTGGGGATGCTTGATACGTCTCCGACGTATCGATAATTTCTTATGTTCCATGCCATATTATTGATGATACCTACATGTTTTATGCACACTTTATGTCATATTCGTGCATTTTACGGAACTAACCTATTAACAAGATGCCGAAGTGCCGGTTCTTGTTTTCTGCTGTTTTTGGTTTCAGAAATCCTAGTAACGAAATATTCTCGGAATCGGACGAAATCAAGACCCGGGTTCCTATTTTCCCGGAACCATCCGGAACACCGAGAGCCGCCGGAGGGAGCCACAGGGGCCCCACACCACACGCCGGCGCGGCCGGAGGGCGGCCGCGCCGCCCTATGGTGTGGTGGCCCTCGAGCCCCTCCGAGGCTGCCCTTCGCCTATTTAAAGCCTCCGTCGCGAAAACCACGATGCGAAGAACCACGATACGGAAAACCTTCCGGAGCCGCCGCCATCGCGAAGCCAAGATGCGGGGGACGGGAGTCTGCGTTCCGGCACCTGCCGGAGCGGGGAAGTGCCCCGGAAGGCTTCTCCATCGACACCGCTGCCATCTCCACCGCCATCTTCATCACCGCTGCTTGCTCCCATGAGGAGGGAGTAGTTCTCCATCGAGGCTCGGGGCTGTACCGGTAGCTATGTGGTTCATCTCTCTCCTATGTGCTTCAATACAATAATCTCATGAGCTGCCTTACATGATTGAGATTCATATGATGATGCTTGTAATCTAGATGTCATTATGCTAGTCAAGTGAGTTTTACTTATGTGATCTCAGGAGACTCCTTGTCCCACGTGTGTAAAGGTGACGAGTGTGTGCACCGTGTGGGTCTCTTAGGCTATATTTCACGAGAATACTTACTCACTTGTTATGAATGGCGTAGTGAAGTGCTTATTTATATCTCTTTATGATTGCAATGTGTTTTGTATCACAATTTATCTATGTGCTACTCTAGTGATGTTATTAAAGTAGTTTTATTCCTCATGCACGGTGTAATGGTGACAGTGTGTGCATCCGTGTTAGTACTTGGCGTATGCTATGATCATGATCTCTTGTAGATTGTGAAGTTAACTATTGCTATGATAGTATTGATGTGATCTATTCCTCCTACATAGCGTGAAGGTGACGGTGTGCATGCTTTGTGTTAGTACTTGGTTTAGTCGTGTTGATCTTTCTTGCACTCTAAGGTTATTTAAATATGAACATTGAATTGTGGAGCTTGTTAACTCCGGCATTGAGGGTTCGTGTAATCCTACGCAATGTGTTCATCATCCAACAAGAGTGTAGAGTATGCATTTATCTATTACTGTTATGTGATCAATGTTGAGAGTGTCCACTAGTGAAAGTCTAATCCCTAGGCCTTGTTCCTAAATACTGCTATCGTTGCTTGTTTCTTGTTTTCTTGCGTTACTACTTGCTGCGTTACTACTGCTTGTTTACTTGTCACTGGGCAAAGCACTTTTACGGTGCCGTTGCTACTACTTATTCATACCACCTGTATTTCACTATCTCTTCGCCGAACTAGTGCACCTATTAGGTGTGTTGGGGACACAAGAGACTTCTTGCTTTGTGGTTGCGGGGTTGCATGAGAGGGATATCTTTGACCTCTTCCTCCCTGAGTTCGATAAACCTTGGGTGATCCACTTAAGGGAAACTTGCTTGCTTGTTCTACAAACCTCTGCTCTTGGAGACCCAACACTGTCTACAAGAATAGAAGCTCCCGTAGACATCAGTATGGTGCGTAATGTAATCAACACAAATATCCTTAGACAAAGCATCGATGTTTTATCCCTAGTGGCAACAGCATATCCACAACCTTAGAACTTTCTGTCACTGTCCCAGATTTAATGGAGGCATGAACCCACTATCGAGCATAAATACTCCCTCTTGGAGTCACTGATACGTCTCTGACGTATCGATAATTTCTTATGTTCTATGCCATATTATTGATGATACCTACATGTTTCATGCACACTTTATGTCATATTCGTGCATTTTATGGAACAAACCTATTAACAAGATGCCGAAGTGCCAGTTCCTGTTTTCTGCTGTTTTTGGTTTCAGAAATCCTAGTAACGAAATATTCTCGGAATTGGACGAAACGAAGACCCAGGGGCCTATTTCGCCACGAACCTTCCGAGAAGACCGAAGAGCATACGAAGTGGGGCCACGAGGTGGCCGGACCATAGGGCCGCGCGGCCAAGGAGGGGCCCGCGCCGCCCTATGGTGTGGGCCCTCGTCGGCCCCGACTCGCCCTTCCGCCTACTTAAAGCCTCCGTCGCGAAACCCACGAGGCGAAAAACCACGATACGGAAAACCTTACCGAGACGCCGCCGCCGATCCCATCTCGGGGGATTCTGGAGATCTCCTCCGGCACCCTGCCGGAGAGGGGATTCATCTCCCGGAGGACTCTACACCGCCATGGTCGCCTCCGGAGTGATGAGTGAGTAGTTCACCCCTGGACTATGGGTCCATAGCGGTAGCTAGATGGTTGTCTTCTCCTCATTGTGCTTCATTGTTGGATCTTGTGAGCTGCCTAACATGATCAAGATCATCTATCTGTAATACTCTATGTTGTGTTTGTCGGGATCCGATGGATAGAGAATACCATGTTATGTTAATTATCAAGTTATTACATATGTGTTGTTTATGATCTTGCATGCTCTCCGTTACTAGTAGAGGCTCTGGCCAAGTTTTTGCTCTTAACTCCAAGAGGGAGTATTTATGCTCGATAGTGGGTTCATGCCTCGCATTGACACACGGGACGAGTGATGAGAAAGTTCTAAGGTTGTGTTGTGCTGTTGCCACTAGGGATAAAACATTGGCGCTATGTCCGAGGATGTAGTTGTTGATTACATTACGCACCATACATAATGCAATTGTCTGTTGCTTTGCAACTTAATACTGGAAGGGGTTCGGACGATAACCTGAAGGTGGACTTTTTAGGCATAGATGCAGTTGGATGGCGGTCTATGTACTTTGTCGTAATGCCCAATTAAATCTCACTATACTTATCATGCCATGTATGTGCATTGTTATTCCCTCTCTATTTGTCAATTGCCCGACCGTAATTTGTTCACCCAACATGCTTTTATCTTATGGGAGAGACACCTCTAGTGAGCTGTGGACCCCGGTCCATTCTTTTAATACTTGAAATACAAATCTGTTGCAATACTTGTTTTTCTTGTTTTATCTCGCAAACAATCATCTTCCACACAATACGGTTAATCCTTTGTAACGGCAAGCCGGTGAGATTGACAACCTCACTTGTTTTGTTGGGGCAAAGTACTTTGGTTGTGTTGTGCGAGGTTCCACGTTGGCGCCGGAATCTCTGGTGTTGCGCCGCACTACATCCCGCCGCCATTAACCTTCAACGTGCTTCTTGGCTCCTCCTGGTTCGATAAACCTTGGTTTCTTTACGAGGGAAAACTTGCTGCTGTGCGCATCATACCTTCCTCTTGGGGTTGCCCAACGAACGTGTGAAATACACGCCATCAAGCTCTTTTTCTGGCGCCGTTGCCGGGGAGATCAAGACACGCGGCAAGGGGAGTCTCCACTTCCCAATCTCTTTACTTTGTTTTTGTCTTGCTTTATTTTATTTAGTACTTTGTTTGCTGCATTATATCAAAACACAAAAAAATTAGTTGCTAGTTTTACTTTATTTCTTGTCTTGTTTGCTATATCAAAAACACAAAAAAATTAGTTTACTTGCATTTACTTTATCTAGTTTGCTTTATTTACTACTGCTAAAATGGCCAACCCTGAAAATACTAAGTTGTGTGACTTCACTAGCACAAATAATAATGATTTCTTAAGCACACCTATTGCTCCACCTGCTACTACATCAGAATTCTTTGAAATTAAACCCGCTTTACTCGAATCTTGTTATGCGAGAGCAATTTTTCAGTGTTAGTTACGATGATGCTGCTGCCCATCTCAATAATTTTGTTGAACTATGTGAAATGCAAAAGTATAAAGATGTAGATGGTGACATTATAAAATTAAAATTGTTTCCTTTCTCATTAAGAGGAAGAGCTAAAGATTGGTTGCTATCTCTGCCTAAGAATAGTATTGATTCATGGACTAAATGCAAGGATGCTTTTATTGGTAGATATTATCCCCCTGCTAAAATTATATCTTTGAGGAGTAGCATAATGAATTTTAAACAATTGGATAATGAACATGTTGCTCAAGCTTGGGAAAGAATGAAATCTCTGGTTAAAAATTGCCCAACCCATGGATCGACTACTTGGATGATCATCCAAACCTTCTATGCAGGACTAAATTTTTCTTCGCGGAATTTATTAGATTCAGGCTGCTGGAGGTACCTTTATGTCCATCACTCTTGGTGAAGCAACAAAGCTTCTTGATAATATGATGATTAATTACTCTGAATGGCACACGGAAAGAGCTCCACAAGGTAAGAAGGTAAATTTCGTTGAAGAATCCTCTTCCTTGAATGATAAGGTTGATGCTATTATGTCTATGCTTGCGAATGATAGGACTAATGTTGATCCTAATAATGTTCCATTAGCTTCATTGGTTTCCCAAGAAGAACATGTTGATGTAAACTTCATTAAAAATAATAATTTCAACAACAATGCTTATCGGAACAATTCTAGTAATAACTATAGGCCATATCCTTATAATAATGGTAACGGTTATGCTAATTCTTATGGGAATTCTTACAACAATAATAGGAATACACCCCCTGGACTTAAAGCCATGCTTAAAGAATTTATTAGTACACAAACTGCTTTTAACAAATCTGTTGAGGAAAAGCTCAATAAAATTGATATTCTTGTTTCTAGAGTTGATAGTCTTGCCTCTGATGTTGATCTTTTGAAATCGAAAGTTATGCCTAATAGGGATATTGAAAATAAAATTGTTACTACAGCAAATGCCATCCAAGTTAGAATTAATGAGAATATAAGATTAATGGCTGAACTGCGTGCTAGGTGGGATAGAGAATAAAATGAAAAACTAGCTAAAAAGGAAAATGTAGCTAAAGTTTGGACTATTACCACCACTAGCAATGCTAATGATTCACATGTTGCTGCACCTCCTACTATCAATGGTAAAATAATTGGTGTTGGCAATGTTTCTACTCCTAGTGCAAAGCGCGCAAAATTACCTCGAAATCGCTAAAACTGTCGAAACTGCTTGTGATAAAACTGCTGAATTTTTTTCCAACCTTGGGGATGATAATCCCATTGCTTTAGATTGTAATGATTTAGATTTTGATGATTGCCACATCTCTGAAGTTATAAAGTTCTTGCAAAAACTTCCTAAGAGTCCCAATGCTAGCGCTGTAAACTTGGCTTTCACAAAACATATTACAAATGCTCTCATAAAAGCTAGAGAAGAGAAACTAAAACTTGAAACTTCTATTCCTAGAAAACTAGAGGATGGTTTGGAGCCCATCATTAAAATGAGAGTCAAAGATTTTAATTGTAATGCTTTATGTGATCTTGGTGCAAGTATTTCTGTTATGCCTAAAAAAGTCTATGATATGCTTGACTTGCCACCATTGAAGAATTGTTATTTGGATGTTAATCTCGCTGATAATGTGTAGCGACCTCATCTTTTAAGGTGCCGATCTCTGTGCATATCTGTGCTAGTCCCTGGATCAATCGCTAGCACACACAGTACAAGATGTAATACCAAGAAACAAAGGTCTTTATTACATCGTATGATCCAGAATTTACATAAAGGATTACAAATTGCATAGCACAAGGCTAGCATATCATCGGAGTTTCACAACGAATAAACATAGACAGACATGGAGTCCTTCGTCTTCATGTGCCACGAGCGAGCATGTTGAGGATAGACTCGTAACCCCTAACGTTTCCTTACTCATCGTTCGAAAAACCTCGCAACATGATACGTTGCAGCCACGAATGGTCAATACATTTGAATTGTATTGGCAAGGACACTTTGTGGACTCAAAAGGCATCCTATACCTACGTGCACATCCGGTTGGTAGAGCTCGGGTTCATTTTGCATAAAGCCAATTTTTCCCTATCATTTATCAAAACATTTTTTTTTCGATCTAATTTACATTGGTAAATCCCCAATGTAACAATTAACGGTACCATTGGTAAAGCCCCAATGTACCTTCCTACCCTTGTTCACCCATTCAAATTTTATTTAAGAAATTGGGATGAGGAGATCTTCGAACAAGGACTTGTCGGTTCGCTCAAGTTGTCCATAACCGGGACACGGCTAAGTACTTAGATTTACACTCTCGAGAGGTTGTACACCTTTACCCACATGGCCGGGTCAATCCTTCTACCTCGTTGCACATTTTGCTTAAGGACAGTGTGTAGACCGTGGCCGAGACCTTCGTGTGTAATCGCCCGAACCATTCCCTAAGGGCCACGTCCCCACCTACAGTATCCCTCTACCACCACCCGGCCCCTAGGATCCGGGTTCATACAACATACTTTGTCAAGCCGAGCCATAGTAGCATGTGGTTGTACGTGAAGCTAATGAGCAAGATTTGTCTACAATCTCTTTAAGCCCGGGTGACTTTCCGCAAGTGTGCACTAGCACCGGTGGTCTTGCCCCTGATACAGTCACCCTCTCCATAACTCCACCATTCACCCAGGTAATTCATTAAACTTAGTTGTTTTTCCTTAACCTCTATCAAAACATTTTCCATGGCATAGCAGGTAACAACTAAATTTAATGGCGGCTAAGGGAGTCTAGGAGTAGTGTAGCTAAACAACTAGGATTTAATAGCAAGCAAAAAGCAGAAACCCTAGACATGTCTACTATAAAAACACTACGTGCAAGAATTAAAACTGGGACTTTCGGTGTGTGTCACTTGCCTTGGTGAGATGAGGAGTTGGTACACTCTTCGCAAGAACACTCGTTGCAATCAGCACAATCACAATCTACAAACAAAATTTTCACTCCATAAACATATAGCAACCTATAGACAAGCACAAATAAAATATGGATGCAATATGTGGATTAAACATGAACAACACACTTAATATGTTATCTAGTTGTCAATTATATGCATGATGTCATGGCAAAATTTTAGTGTTGAATTAATAATTAAAAACATTTTCTATCATGAGAAGAGATCTACAACACTAAACAAATACTACAAGGGAATTATATAGGTCACGTTTTTATTTTCTAATGCTACTGTACAGAGGGCTCAATTATCTGTTAATAGCAAAAGGAATTACTCCAAAATAATTTGTAGAACTATTTATATAGCCAAAATACTCTATTTGAGTTTCTGCAAAAACTGTGTATAAATATGATGCAAAAGTGCAATATTATGTGTCTACTGTATTCTACACGTTTTTATGAATCCAGGGACACGAAGTTTGCTAAATTTGGATAAACGAAACTAAAGATATGATTTTTATAAGTTTCTATGTTTCTCTCGTCCAAATATCCGAAAATAGAAACAGATATGACAAGTGGCAGAATCTGGTTGGTCAATACCCCTTCGTTTAAGTGATCAGATTATGGCCCTTGGATCTAGATCGTGTGGTTCAGTGAGAATAAAGATGAAAGGAATAACACGTACAGGAAAAAGGATGATCCTGATGCTGGCGTTCAACTCCTTTGTCGATGTAGTCGCGTTGCGGTGGTCCTTGCCGTCCGAGCTGAAGACGATGATGGAGAATTCGATGGTGAGTTCTACTCCGGGATTTCACACTGGTTCACACGCAGTCGTTCGTCGGGAAACTGTCCCGCGGACGTGCTCACGGACGAAGATGTCGCCGTCGCTGTGGTGCACCAAAATCACGAAACAAAAGTCTGAGATGTGCGCAAGGAAGAAATAGGATGTTTGGAAGAAACTAGAGGTCAAAAGATGGACCTTGCTCACCGCAATCGACGATCTAGTGCGGCGAGTGCTGCGGAGCTCCGAGCTCGAATTCGAGCAGCCTCAGGGGCTCTCGGGATGTGCCGTTTGGGGGGAAATGAAGAGATGAGAGTGGAGCTTAAGTAGCAACAAACGGTGCATCAAATGGTGGATTAATTCGCCGGAAATCAATTGGCGACTAAAACGTCCCGATACACCAATACGTCCGTGCGTTTCAGTTCGTGGAATTGAAGAAGATGATGACGTGGTGGTGGGTCCCGCACGTGAGAGAAGAAAAGAAAAATCAATGAAACGCCGGATCATTGGATGCTGTCTGTGTGAGGTCGTACGTGCGGCGTGTGCCCTGACTTTGTTCTTTTGACTTTCGTCTTGCCAGCTTGCCCCGCTCGTTTCCTTTTTTTATTACTGATTAACTTTTCTTTTTTCTGTTTTAGTATTTAGGAAATTAATTTGAAAACCGAAATTTGATTAAAAATGAGTCAAATTAAGTCAGAAAATTTCAAATAAAATATCAGCGCATTCCTTATTCAATGAAGAATATTTTGGAACCACTTTTAAATCATTTGAATAATTTTAATTTGGCACATAGGCCTATGTGGCTTAATTTGCGTTACTTCGGGTTTAAGGTTTTTTTTATTCAATATAAATTTGAATTTCGCTCAAATTTCCTAGGAAATGCAAAGATGCCATGATGCTTATGAATGCAATGCATGCATGTTTTTGAAAACTCCATTTTTGGAAAATAGTTTAAGTAACACCAAAAGTTTTATTTCATTGTAAAATTTAAATCAAGACAAGCAACCAAGCTTAAATTTTATTTTTATTTTACATTCCAAAATCTAGAAAATTTTGGGATGTGACAGACTACCACCCTTAAAATGAATCTCGTCCTCGAGATTCGAGAAAGGCTAGAAAGAAAGATGGGTTTAGGATATGTCGGGGTGGGCTACCACCCTTAAAAGAAACTTTGGTAGTTAAGACTAGGTCTTGGGTTCATGCTTTGGGTTCATCCTAGGTATGACTTGGCATGGGGTCGTCTCTTGAAATACCCATGGCTTGTGACCTCCAATAGGGTTGTTTACATATAGTGAACAACATATATCTTCAAAGTGAGTCGTGTAGGTTTCCTTACTTGTCGAGATGTCGTCAATGGTCTTCCACTATTCTTCAGCTAGAGGTTGGACCTTCAAACTAAACATAGTTCTACGTTTGGCAACACTTGCCATACTATAGGGGTATAATATTTTCCACCCTAAGGTTTAGGCTTAAACGTCGACATCTGTTTTGTAGGTATATCTCTCTAGATTCGCAAAGTCAATATTACGAAAGCGAATAATAAGAGTAGTAGGAATGGTGATCAATCCATCCCTGCACCCAAATCATTACTCCGTATTTGATTTATTGAATCTCGTATTCTAACTCTTGGTCAACCTCACAAGTTTGATAAAATTTCCATGGAAAATTGAATCAATGTTTCAATCCCCATTGTTTAATTGTTTTCGAAAACATTTCTATCGATCCTTAACTAGGGTTTTGTGTATCCCACGCTCTTCTATTCTTCATCTTGATCGGAAACATCAGGTTTGGTTTACTAAGGTTGTCTTCATGACGATTTGTCAAGAAACACTTGTTGGGTTGAGTTTAGATGAGAATAGATGGAAAAGATCTAAAGAGGATTCCTACCCTCAAAATAGCATATCAAGGCAATTCATCTTACAAACAAGATCTAACAAGCATCAAGCAACATAGTTCAAACACAAACAAACTAGTATGGTCATACCACAGTTTGGTATGATCACAAACATTATTGCGATATCGTTGGCCTTATAAACTAGAATTAATGGTGGTCTATTCTATATCTATCTTCGATATTTCAAGTTTCTACTCTACTCCTTCGATGTATCTTCGTGTGTTGTGCAGTATCCGTCGAAGTTTACCTTCAAGTTCTTTGTTGGCATTCCATTAAGCTTCATCATGCTGAGTCGAGTAATAACATTTGAAGCATCGATCTTCACACTTAAGGGACATGGTAATCATCAGTCCTTTTTTTTTGATGGCTTTCAAGAGTTAGGCCATCTAAGGTAAGAGGGAATACTTTTGAAGGTGAAGTAGATGAGAATACAAGAAGTTCAAAATGCAACATATTTTAATAAGAATTGGATTAGATAGATTTTTTTCAGCCTAGGGTCTTCCTATTTCTAATCCAAACCTAGGGTCACGAACCTACGGTCAACACAATGCTCTGATACCATCTGTAGCGACCTCATCTTTTAAGGTGCCGATCTCTGTGCATATACGTGCTAGTCCCTGGATCAATCGCTAGCACACACGGTACAAGATGTAATACCAAGAAACAAAGGTCTTTATTACATCGTATGATCCAGAATTTACATAAAGGATTACAAATTGCATAGCACAAGGCTAGCATATCATCGAGTTTCACAACGAATAAACATAGACAGACATGGAGTCCTTCGTCTTCATGTGCCACGGCGAAGCATGTTGAGGATAGACTCGTAACCCCTAACGTTTCCTTACTCATCGTCTGAAAAACCTGCAACATGATACGTTGCAGCCACGAATGGTCAATACATTTGAATTGTATTGGCAAGGACACTTTTGTGGACTCAAAAGGCATCCTATACCTACGTGCACATCTGGCTGGTAGAGCTCAGGTTCATTTTGCATAAAGCCAATTTTTCCCTATCATTTATCAAAACATTTTTTTTTCGATCTAATTTACATTGGTAAATCCCCAATGTAACAATTAACAGTACCATTGGTAAAGCCCCAATGTACCTTCCTACCCTTGTTCACCCATTCAAATTTTATTTAAGAAATTGGGATGAGGAGATCTTCGAACAAGGACTTGTCAGTTCGCTCAAGTTGTCCATAACCGGGGACACGGCTAAGTACTTAGATTTACACTCTCGAGAGGTTGTACACCTTTACCCACATGGCCAGGTCAATCCTTCTACCTCGTTGCACATTTTGCTTAAGGACAGGTGTAGACCGTGGCCGAGACCTTCGTGTGTAATCGCCCGAACCATTCCCTAAGGGCCACGCCCCCACCTACGAGTATCCCTCTACCACCACCCGGCCCCTAGGATCCGGGTTCATACAACATACTTCGTCAAGCCGAGCCATAGTAGCATGTGGTTGTACGTGAAGCTAATGAGCAAGATTTGTCTACAATCTCTTTAAGCCCGGGTGACTTTCCGCAAGTGTGCACTAGCACCAGGGTCTTGCCCCACGATACGGTCACCCTCTCCATAATTCCACCATTCACCCGAGTAATTCATTAAACTTAGTTGTTTTTCCTTAACCTCTATCAAAACATTTTCCATGGCATAGCAGGTAACAACTAAATTTAATGGCGGCTAAGGGAGTCTAGGAGTGGTGTAGCTAAACAACTAGGATTTAATAGCAAGCAAAAAGCAGAAACCCTAGACATGTCTACTATAAAAACACTACGTGCAAGAATTAAAACTGGGACTTTTGGTGTGTGTCACTTGCCTTGGTGAGATGAGGAGTTGGTACACTCTTCGCAAAAACACTCATTGCAATCAGCACAATCACAATCTACAAACAAAATTTTCACTCCATAAACATATAGCAACCTATAGACAAGCACAAATAAAATATGGATGCAATATGTGGATTAAACATGAACAACACACTTAATATGTTATCTAGTTGTCAATTATATGCATGATGTCATGGCAAAATTTTAGTGTTGAATTAATAATTAAAAACATTTTCTATCATGAGAAGAGATCTACAACACTAAACAAATACTACAAGGGAATTATATAGGTCACGTTTTTATTTTCTAATGCTACTGTACGAGAGGGCTCAATTATCTGTTAATAGCAAAGGAATTACTCCAAAATAATTTGTAGAACTATTTATATAGCCAAAATACTCTATTTGAGTTTCTGCAAAAACTGTGTATAAATATGATGCAAAAGTGCAATATTATGTGTCTACTGTATTCTACACGTTTTTATGAATCCAGGGACACGAAGTTTGCTAAATTTGGATAAACGAAACTAAAGATATGATTTTTATAAGTTTCTATGTTTCTCTGTCCAAATATCCGAAAATAGAAACGAGATATGACAAGTGGCGGAATCTGGTTGGTCAATACCCCTTCGTTTAAGTGATCAGATTATGGCCCTTGGATCTAGATCGTGTGGTTCGGTGAGAATAAAGATGAAAGGAATAACACGTACGGGAAAAAGGATGATCCCGATGTCGGCGTTCAACTCCTTTGTCGATGTAGTCGCGTTGCGGTGGTCCTTGCCGTCCGAGCTGAAGACGATGATGGAGAATTCGATGGTGAGTTCTACTCCGGGATTTCACATCTGGTTCACACGCGGTCGTTCGTCGGGAAAGCTGTCCCGCGGACGTGCTCACGGACGAAGATGTCGCCGTCGCTGTGGTGCACCAAAATCACGAAACAAAAGTCCGAGATGTGCGCAAGGAAGAAATAGGATGTTTGGAAGAAACTAGAGGTCAAAAGATGGACCTTGCTCACCGCAATCGACGATCTAGTGCGGCAGTGCTGCGGAGCTCCGAGCTCGAATTCGAGCAGCCTGGGGGCTCTCAGGATGTGCCGTTTGGGGGGAAATGAAGAGATGAGAGTGGAGCTTAAGTAGCAACAAACGGTGCATCAAATGGTGGATTAATTCGCCGGAAATCAATTGGCGACTAAAACGTCCCGATACACCAATACGTCCGTGCGTTTCAGTTCGTGGAATTGAAGAAGATGATGACGTGGTGGTGGGTCCCGCACGTGAGAGAAGAAAAGAAAAATCAATGAAACGCCGGATCATTGGATGCTGCTGTGTGAGGTCGTACGTGCGGCGTGTGCCCAGCTTTGTTCTTTTGACTTTCGTCTTGCCAGTTGCCCCGCTCGTTTCCTTTTTTTTATTACTGATTAACTTTTCTTTTTCTGTTTTAGTATTTAGGAAATTAATTTGAAAACCGAAATTTGATTAAAAATGAGTCAAATTAAGTCAGAAAATTTCAAATAAAATATCAGCGCATTCCTTATTCAATGAAGAATATTTTGGAACCACTTTTAAATCATTTGAATAATTTTAATTTGGCACATAGGCCTATGTGGCTTAATTTGCGTTACTTCGGGTTTAAGGTTTTTTTTTATTCAATATAAATTTGAATTTCGCTCAAATTTCCTAGGAAATGCAAAGATGCCATGATGCTTATGAATGCAATGCATGCATGTTTTTGAAAACTCCATTTTTGGAAAATAGTTTAAGTAACACCAAAAGTTTTATTTCATTGTAAAATTTAAATCAAGACAAGCAACCAAGCTTAAATTTTATTTTTATTTTACATTCCAAAATCTAGAAAATTTTGGGATGTGACAGACTACCACCCTTAAAATGAATCTCGTCCTCGAGATTCGAGAAAGACTAGAAAGAAAGATGGGTTTAGGATATGTCGGGGTGGGCTACCACCCTTAAAAGAAACTTTGGTAGTTAAGACTAGGTCTTGGGTTCATCTTCGGGTTCATCCTAGGTATGACTTGGCATGGGGTCGTCTCTTGAAATACCCATGGCTTGTGACCTCCAATAGGGTTGTTTACATATAGTGAACAACATATATCTTCAAAGTGAGTCGTGTAGGTTTCCTTACTTGTCGAGATGTCGTCAATGGTCTTCCACTATTCTTCAGCTAGAGGTTGGACCTTCAAACTAAACATAGTTCTACGTTTGGCAACACTTGCCATACTATAGGGGTATAATATTTTCCACCCTAAGGTTTAGGCTTAAACGTCGACATCTGTTTTGTAGGTATATCTCTCTAGATTCGCAAAGTCAATATTACGAAAGCGAATAATAAGAGTAGTAGGAATGGTGATCAATCCATCCTCGCACCCAAATCATTACTCCGTATTTGATTTATTGAATCTCGTATTCTAACTCTTGGTCAACCTCACAAGTTTGATAAAATTTCCATGGAAAATTGAATCAATGTTTCAATCCCCATTGTTTAATTGTTTTCGAAAACATTTCTATCGATCCTTAACTAGGGTTTTGTGTATCCCACGCTCTTCTATTCTTCATCTTGATCGGAAACATCGGGTTTGGTTTACTAAGGTTGTCTTCATGACGATTTGTCAAGAAACACTTGTTGGGTTGAGTTTAGATGAGAATAGATGGAAAAGATCTAAAGAGGATTCCTACCCTCAAAATAGCATATCAAGGCAATTCATCTTACAAACAAGATCTAACAAGCATCAAGCAACATAGTTCAAACACAAACAAACTAGTATGGTCATACCACGAGTTTGGTATGATCACAAACATTATTGCGATATCGTTGGCCTTATAAACTAGAATTAATGGTGGTCTATTCTATATCTATCTTCGATATTTCAAGTTTCTACTCTACTCCTTCGATGTATCTTCGTGTGTTGTGCAGTATCCGTCGAAGTTTACCTTCAAGTTCTTTGTTGGCATTCCATTAAGCTTCATCATGCTGAGTCGAGTAATAACATTTGAAGCATCGATCTTCACACTTAAGGGACATGGTAATCATCAGTCCTTTTTTTTTGATGGCTTTCAAGAGTTAGGCCATCTAAGGTAAGAGGGAATACTTTTGAAGGTGAAGTAGATGAGAATACAAGAAGTTCAAAATGCAACATATTTTAATAAGAATTGGATTAGATAGATTTTTTTCAGCCTAGGGTCTTCCTATTTCTAATCCAAACCTAGGGTCACGAACCTACGGTCAACACAATGCTCTGATACCATCTGTAGCGACCTCATCTTTTAAGGTGCCGATCTCTGTGCATATCTGTGCTAGTCCCTGGATCAATCGCTAGCACACACAGTACAAGATGTAATACCAAGAAACAAAGGTCTTTATTACATCGTATGATCCGGAATTTACATAAAGGATTACAAATTGCATAGCACAAGGCTAGCATATCATCGAGTTTCACAACGAATAAACATAGACAGACATGGAGTCCTTCGTCTTCATGTGCCACGAGCTGAGCATGTTGAGGATAGACTCGTAACCCCTAACGTTTCCTTACTCATCGTCTGAAAAACCTGCAACATGATACGTTGCAGCCACGAATGGTCAATACATTTGAATTGTATTGGCAAGGACACTTTTGTGGACTCAAAAGGCATCCTATACCTACGTGCACATCCGGCTGGTAGAGCTCGGAGTTCATTTTGCATAAAGCCAATTTTTCCCTATCATTTATCAAAACATTTTTTTTCGATCTAATTTACATTGGTAAATCCCCAATGTAACAATTAACGGTACCATTGGTAAAGCCCCAATGTACCTTCCTACCCTTGTTCACCCATTCAAATTTTATTTAAGAAATTGGGATGAGGAGATCTTCGAACAAGGACTTGTCAGTTCGCTCAAGTTGTCCATAACCGGGGACACGGCTAAGTACTTAGATTTACACTCTCGAGAGGTTGTACACCTTTACCCACATGGCCAGGTCAATCCTTCTACCTCGTTGCACATTTTGCTTAAGGACAGGTGTAGACCGTGGCCGAGACCTTATGTGTGTAATCGCCCGAACCATTCCCTAAGGGCCACGCCCCCACCTACGATATCCCTCTACCACCACCGGCCCCTAGGATCCGGGTTCATACAACATACTTCGTCAAGCCGAGCCATAGTAGCATGTGGTTGTACGTGAAGCTAATGAGCAAGATTTGTCTACAATCTCTTTAAGCCTGGGTGACTTTCCGCAAGTGTGCACTAGCACCGGGGTCTTGCCCCACGATACGATCACCCTCTCCATAATTCCACCATTCACCCAGGTAATTCATTAAACTTAGTTGTTTTTCCTTAACCTCTATCAAAACATTTTCCATGGCATAGCAGGTAACAACTAAATTTAATGGCGGCTAAGGGAGTCTAGGAGTGGTGTAGCTAAACAACTAGGATTTAATAGCAAGCAAAAAGCAGAAACCCTAGACATGTCTACTATAAAAACACTACGTGCAAGAATTAAAACTGGGACTTTTGGTGTGTGTCACTTGCCTTGGTGAGATGAGGAGTTGGTACACTCTTCGCAAAAACACTCATTGCAATCAAGCACAATCACAATCTACAAACAAAATTTTCACTCCATAAACATATAGCAACCTATAGACAAGCACAAATAAAATATGGATGCAATATGTGGATTAAACATGAACAACACACTTAATATGTTATCTAGTTGTCAATTATATGCATGATGTCATGGCAAAATTTTAGTGTTGAATTAATAATTAAAAACATTTTCTATCATGAGAAGAGATCTACAACACTAAACAAATACTACAAGGGAATTATATAGGTCACGTTTTTATTTTCTAATGCTACTGTACAGAGGGCTCAATTATCTGTTAATAGCAAAAGGAATTACTCCAAAATAATTTGTAGAACTATTTATATAGCCAAAATACTCTATTTGAGTTTCTGCAAAAACTGTGTATAAATATGATACAAAAGTGCAATATTATGTGTCTACTGTATTCTACACGTTTTTATGAATCCAGGGACACGAAGTTTGCTAAATTTGGATAAACGAAACTAAAGATATGATTTTTATAAGTTTCTATGTTTCTCTGTCCAAATATCCGAAAATAGAAACGGATATGACAAGTGGCAGAATCTGGTTGGTCAATACCCCTTCGTTTAAGTGATCAGATTATGGCCCTTGGATCTAGATCGTGTGGTTCGAGTGAGAATAAAGATGAAAGGAATAACACGTACAGGAAAAAGGATGATCCTGATGCTGGCGTTCAACTCCTTTGTCGATGTAGTCGCGTTGCGGTGGTCCTTGCCGTCCGAGCTGAAGACGATGATGGAGAATTCGATGGTGAGTTCTACTCCGGGATTTCACATCGGTTCACACGCAGTCGTTCGTCGGGAAACTGTCCCGCGGACGTGCTCACGGACGAAGATGTCGCCGTCGCTGTGGTGCACCAAAATCACGAAACAAAAGTCTGAGATGTGCGCAAGGAAGAAATAGGATGTTTGGAAGAAACTAGAGGTCAAAAGATGGACCTTGCTCACCGCAATCGACGATCTAGTGCGGCAGTGCTGCGGAGCTCCGAGCTCGAATTCGAGCAGCCTGGGGGCTCTCAGGATGTGCCGTTTGGGGGGAAATGAAGAGATGAGAGTGGAGCTTAAGTAGCAACAAACGGTGCATCAAATGGTGGATTAATTCGCCGGAAATCAATTGGCGACTAAAACGTCCCGATACACCAATACGTCCGTGCGTTTCAGTTCGTGGAATTGAAGAAGATGATGACGTGGTGGTGGGTCCCGCACGTGAGAGAAGAAAAGAAAAATCAATGAAACGCCGGATCATTGGATGCTGCTGTGTGAGGTCGTACGTGCGGCGTGTGCCCAGCTTTGTTCTTTTGACTTTCGTCTTGCCAGTTGCCCCGCTCGTTTCCTTTTTTTTATTACTGATTAACTTTTCTTTTTCTGTTTTAGTATTTAGGAAATTAATTTGAAAACCGAAATTTGATTAAAAATGAGTCAAATTAAGTCGAAAATTTCAAATAAAATATCAGCGCATTCCTTATTCAATGAAGAATATTTTGGAACCACTTTTAAATCATTTGAATAATTTTAATTTGGCACATAGGCCTATGTGGCTTAATTTGCGTTACTTCGGGTTTAAGGTTTTTTTTTATTCAATATAAATTTGAATTTCGCTCAAATTTCCTAGGAAATGCAAAGATGCCATGATGCTTATGAATGCAATGCATGCATGTTTTTGAAAACTCCATTTTTGGAAAATAGTTTAAGTAACACCAAAAGTTTTATTTCATTGTAAAATTTAAATCAAGACAAGCAACCAAGCTTAAATTTTATTTTTATTTTACATTCCAAAATCTAGAAAATTTTGGGATGTGACATAATGCTAAAAAGAAACCTTTGGGGAAAGTTGATAATATTCATATTATGGTTAACAATAACCTTGTCCCCGTTGATTTTGTTGTCTTGGATATTGAATGCAATGCATCTTGCCCCATTATATTGGGAAGACCTTTTCTTCGAACCGTTGGTGCTACTATTGATATGAAGGAAGGTAATATTAAATATCAATTTCCTCTCAAGAAAGGTATGGAACACTTCCCTAGAAAGAGAATGAAGTTACCTTATGATTCTATTATTAGAACAACTTATGATGTTGATGCTTCACCTCTCGATGTTACTTGAGTTACACTTTCTGCGCCTAGCTGAAAGGCGTTAAAGAAAAGCGCTTATGGGAGACAACCCATGTTTTTACTCCAGTATTTTTGTTTTATATTTGTGTCTTGGAAGTTTTTTACTACTGTAGCAACCTCTCCTTATCTTAGTTTTATGTTTTGTTGTGCCAAGTAAAGTCTTTGATAGTAAAGTAAGTACTAGATTTGGATTACTCGCGAGTTACTGCATTTCTTTGTTGTCACGAATCTGGGTCTACCTCCCTGTAGGTAGATCAGAAAATTAAGCCAATTTACGTGCATGATCCTCAGATATGTACGCAACTTTCATTCAATTTGGGCATTTTCATTTGAGCAAGTCTGGTGGCCTAATAAAATCCATCTTTACGGACTGTTCTGTTTTGACAGATTCTGCCTTTTTGTTTCGCATTGCCTCTTTCGCTATGTTGGATGAATTTCTTTGATCCATTAATGTCCAGTAGCTTTATGCAATGTCCAGAAGTGTTAAGAATGATTGTGTCACCTCTGAACATGTGAATTTTTATTATGCACTAACCCTCTAATGAGTTGTTTCGAGTTTGGTGTGGAGGAAGTTTTCAAGGATCAAGAGAGGAGTATGATGCAATATGATCAAGGAGAGTGAAAGCTCTAAGCTTGGGGATGCCCCGGTGGTTCACCCCTGCATATTATAAGAAGACTCAAGCGTCTAAGCTTGGGGATGCCCAAGGCATCCCCTTCTTCATCGACAACATTATCGAGTTCCTCCCCGAAACTATATTTTTATTCCGTCACATCTTATGTACTTTGCTTGGAGCGTCGGTTTGTTTTTGTTTTTTGTTTTGTTTGAATAAAATGGATCCTAGCATTCACTTTATGGGAGAGAGACACGCTCCGCTGTAGCATATGGACAAATATGTCCTTAGGCTCTACTCATAGTATTCATGGCGAAGTTTCTTCTTCGTTAAATTGTTATATGGTTGGAATTGGAAAATGCTACATGTAGTAACTCTAAAATGTCTTGGATAATTTGATACTTGGCAATTATTGTGCTCATGTTTAAGCTCTTGCATCATATAATTTGCACCCATTAATGAAGAAACACTTAGAGCTTGCTAATTTGGTTTGCATATTTGGTTTCTCTAGAGTCTAGATAATATCTAGTATTGAGTTTTGAACAACAAGGAAGACGGTGTAGAATCTTATAATGTTTACAATATGTCTTTTATGTGAGTTTTGCTGTACCGTTCATCCTTGTGTTTGTTTCAAATAACCTTGCTAGCCTAAACCTTGTATCGAGAGGGAATACTTCTCATACATCCAAAATCCTTGAGCCAACCACTATGCCATTCACTAC
>NC_061513.1:66691161-66721920 GCF_022539505.1 Lolium rigidum | reverse complement strand
GAGAGCATGCAAGATCATAAACAACACATAAGCATAACTTTGATAATCAACATAACAAGTATTCTCTATTCATCGGATCCCAACAAACGCAACATATAGAATTACATATAGATGATCTTGATCATGATAGGCAGCTCACAAGATCCGACAATGATAGCACAATGGGAGAAGACAACCATCTAGCTACTGCTATGGACCCATAGTCCAGGGGTAGACTACTCACTCATCACTCCGGAGGCGACCATGGCGGTGTAGAGTCCTCGGGGAGATGATTCCCCTCTCCGGCGAGGGTGCCGGAGAGCGATCTCCGGGATCCCCGAGATGGGATCGGCGGCGACGGCGTCTCGGTAAGGTTTTCCGTATCGTGGCTCTCGGTGCTGGGGGTTTCGTCACGGAGGCTTTAAGTAGGCGGAAGGGTAGGTCAAGAGGCGGCACGAGGGCCCCACACCACGGGGCCGCGCGGCCAAGGGGGGCCGCGCCGCCTAGGGTGTGGCCCCCTCGTGGCCCCTCTTCGTCTCGTCTTCGGTCTTCGGAAGCTTCGTGAGAAAATAGGCCTCACGGGCTTTTATTTCGTCAATTCGAGAATATTTCTTTACTAGGATTTACGAAACCAAAAACAGCGAAAACGACAGCGGCACTTCGGCATCTTGTTAATAGGTTAGTTCCGAGAAAATGCACGAATATGACATAAAGTGTGCATAAAACATGTAGATAACATCAATAATGTGGCATGGAACACAAGAAATTATCGATACGTTGGAGACGTATCGGCATCCCCAAGCTTAGTTACTGCTCGTCCCGAGCGAGGTAAAACGATAATAAAGATAATTTACGGAGTGACATGCCATCATAATCTTGATCATACTATTTGTAAAGCATATGTAAAGAATGCAGCGATCAAAACAATGTGTATGACATGAGTAAACAAGTGAATCATAAAGCAAAGACTTTTCATGAATAGCACTTCAAGACAAGCATCAATAAGTCTTGCATAAGAGTTAACTCATAAAGCAATAATTCAAAGTAAAGGTATTGAAGCAACACAAAAGAAGATTAAGTTTCAGCGGTTGCTTTCAACTTGTAACATGTATATCTCATGGATATTGTCAACATAGAGTAATATAATAAGTGCAATAAGCAAGTATGTAGGAATCAATGCACAAGTTCACACAAGTGTTTGCTTCTTGAGGTGGATAGAAATAGGTGAGCTGACTCAACATTGAAAGTAAAAGAATGGTCCTCATAGAGGAAAAGCATCGATTGCTATATTTGTGCTAGAGCTTTGATTTTGAAAACATGAAACAATTTTGTCAACGGTAGTAATAAAGCATATGCATCATGTAAATTATATCTTATAAGTTGCAAGCCTCATGCATAGTGTACTAATAGTGCTCGCACCTTGTCCTAATTAGCTTGGACTACCTGGATTATCACCGCAATACATATGCTTTAACCAAGTTTCACAAAGGGGTACCTCTATGCCGCTTTGTACAAAGGTCTAAGGAGAAAGCTCGCATTTGGATTTCTCGCTTTTGATTATTCTCAACTTAGACATCCATACCGGGACAACATAGACAACGAGATAATGGACTCCTCTTTTAATGCTTTAAGCATTTGACAACAATTAATTCTTTTCTCATTAGAGATTTGAGGATGTTTGTCCAAAACTGAAACTTCCACCATGGATCATGGCTTTAGTTAGCGGCCCAATGCTCTTCTCTCACAATATGCATGCTCAAACCATTCAACTCGGTGTAGATCGCCCTTACTTCGAGACAAGACGAACATGCATAGCAACTCACATGAAATTCAACAATGAGTTGATGGCGTTCCCCGAGTAAACATGGTTATCGCACAACAAGCAACTTAATAAGAGATAAAGTGCATAATTACATATTCAATACCACAATAGTTTTTAAGCTATTTGTCCCATGAGCTATATATTGCAAAGGTGAATGATGGAATTTTAAAGGTAGCACTCAAGCAATTTACTTTGGAATGGCGGGAAAATACCATGTAGTAGGTAGGTATGGTGGACACAAATGGCATAGTGGTTGGCTCAAGTATTTTGGATGCATGAGAAGTATTCCCTCTCGATACAAGGTTTAGGCTAGCAAGGCTATTTGAAACAAACACAAGGATGAACCGGTGCAGCAAAACTCACATAAAAGACATATTGAAAACATTATAAGACTCTACACCGTCTTCCTTGTTGTTCAAACTCAATACTAGAAATTATCTAGACCTTAGAGAAACCAAATATGCAAACCAAATTTTAGCATGCTCTATGTATTTCTTCATTAATGGGTGCAAAGCATATGATGCAAGAGCTTAAACATGAGCACAACAATTGCCAAGTATCACATTACCCAAGACATTTTTAGCAATTACTACATGTATCATTTTCCAATTCCAACCATATAACAATTTAACGAAGGAGAAACTTCGCCATGAATACTATGAGTAGAAACCAAGGACATATTTGTCCATATGCTACAGCGGAGTGTGTATCTCTCCCATAAAGTGAATGCTAGGATCCATTTTATTCAAACAAAACAAAAACAAAAACAAACCGACGCTCCAAGAAAAAGCACATAAGATGTGGCCGAATAAAAATGTAGTTTCGGGGAGGAACCGATAATTTGTCGATGAAGAAGGGGATGCCTTGGGCATCCCCAAGCTTAGACAGCTTGAGTCTTCTTGATATATGCAGGGGTGAACCACGGGTGCATCCCCAAGCTTAGAGCTTTCACTCTCCTTGATCATGTTGCATCATACTCCTCTCTTGACCCTTGAAAACTTCCTCCACACCAAACTCGAAACAACTCATTAGAGGGTTAGTGCACAATATAAATTGACATATTCAGAGGTGACACAATCATTCTTAACACTTACTGGACATTGCATAATGCTACTTGGACATTAGTGGATCAAAGAAATTCATCCAACATAGCGAAAGAGGCAATGCGAAATAAAAGGCGAGAATCTGTCAAAACGAACAGTTCGTATTGACGAATTTTAAAATGGCACCATACTTGCTCAAACGAAAATGCTCAAATTGAATGAAAGTTGCGTACATATCTGAGGATCATGCTCGTAAATTGGCGTAATTTTCTGAGCTACCTACAGGGAGATAGACCCAGATTCGTGACAGCAAAGAAATGCGGAGCTGCGCGATAATCCAAATCTAGTACTTACTTTTCTATCAACGGCTTAACTTGGCACAACAAAACTCAAAACTAAGATAAGGAGAGGTTGCTACAGTAGTAAACAACTTCCAAGACACAAAATAAAAACAAAGTACTGTAGATAAAAACATGGGTTGTCTCCCATAAGCGCTTTTCTTTAACGCCTTTCGGCTAGGCGCGGAAAGTGTGTATCAAGTATTATCAAAGGGTGGAGCATCAACATTACCTTGGGCTTTACCCTTACCTTTCTTATTGTTTTTCTTTCCCTTTGGTTTAGTAAATATACGAGTTTCTCCCGGTATAGAGGTGAATTTCAAAGTGCCTTCTCCAACATCAATGCCTGCTCCCAATAGTTTCAGCGGGGATCTTAGAAGTGTGAGTTTTCTGTTTCAACAACAAGATAATCAATAGATATTGTTCTTCCACAAATAGTTGTATGCACACCTGCAGCTATTCCTTTAGGTATTATAGTAGAGTTATCAATGAGAGTTATCTCTTCTCCTCCTTCCTCAACTCCCCAAAGTTTCAAAGATTTATAAATACTTTCAGGCATAAGGCAAAATTCATACATAATATCACGGTAGGCATGGAGGGTTCGATCACCGATAGCAATTTTAACGAGCGGGATCCCACAATGAGAGTTTAGAGTTCACTAAAACTTGTTCAAGACGATTACGAACGTGGCAATAGTTATCATTCAAGCGAGATGTACTTATCTCCAGAGTATTTAATCTACTATATATGCTAGCGAGGACTGAATCAAAGTTATTAGCTGAATCATATGATGCAACAATCTTCTTTATGGCGTTAAAAGCTTGATCCCCATTGCAATGAAGGAAATCTCCTCCCGCTAAAGTATCCAAAGCATATCTATAGCGAACCATAAGACCAAAATAAAAATTACTAAGGAGCAAACTTAGAGTCATTTGAGGTTCGGTTTTACAATAAGAAGTAAAAATTCTAGACCAAGCATCCTTAAAACTCTCCTCATCTCCTTGTTTAAAAGTGAAAACTAATTCTTCGGCGAAGAAGTAACGGGTTCGAGCTAGACATGGTAACAAAAGTAACTAAATTTTTTTTTGTATTTTTAATATAGAGTGCAAGACAATAAAGTAAACTAGATGAAGTAAATGCAAGTAAACTAAATTTTTTGTGTTTTTGATATAGCAAACAAGATAGCAAATAAAGTAAAACTAGCAACTAATTTTTTTGTATTTTGATTTAGTGCAGCAAACAAAGTAGTAAATAAAACTAAGCAAGACAAAAACAAAGTAAAGAGATTGAGAAGTGGAGACTCCCCTTGCCGCGTGCCTTGATCTCCCCGGCAACGGCGCCGAGAAAAAGAGCTTGATGGCGTGTATTTCACACGTTCGTTGGGCAACCCCAAGAGGAAGGTATGATGCGCACGGCAGCAAGTTTTCCCTCGGAAAGAAACCAAGGTTTATCGAACCGGGAGGAGCCAAGAAGCACGTTGAAGGTTGATGGCGGCGAGATGTAGTGCGGCGCAACACCGGGGATTCGGCGCCAACGTGGAACCTGCACAACACAACCAAAGTACTTTGCCCCAACGAAACGGTGAGGTTGTCAATCTCACCAGGCTTGCTGTAACAAAGGATTAACCGTATTGTGTGGAAGATGATTGTTTGCGAGAAAACGGTAGAACAAGTATTGCGGTAGATTGTATTTCGGTAAAGAGAATTGGACCGGGGTCCACGGTTCACTAGAGGTGTCTCTCCCATAAGACGAACGACATGTTGGGTGAACAAATTACGGTTGGGCAATTGACAAATAAAGAGAGCATGACAATGCACATACATATCATGATGAGTATAGTGAGATTTAATTGGGCATTACGACAAAGTACATAGACCGCCATCCAAGCTGCATCTATGCCTAAAAAGTCCACCTTCGAGGTTATCATCCGAACCCCCTCCGGTATTAAGTTGCAAAGCAACGAGACAATTGCATTAAGTATGGTGCGTAATGTAATCAACAACTACATCCTTAGACATAGCATCAATGTTTTATCCCTAGTGGCAACAACACAACACAACCTTAGAACTTTCTGTCAACTTGTCCCGGGTGTCAATGCGAGGCATGAACCCACTATCGAGCATAAGTACTCCCTCTTGGAGTTAAAAGCATCTACTTGGCCAGAGCATCTACTAATAACGGAGAGCATGCAAGATCATAAACAACACATAAGCATAACTTTGATAATCAACATAACAAGTATTCTCTATTCATCGGATCCCAACAAACGCAACATATAGAATTACATATAGATGATCTTGATCATGATAGGCAGCTCACAAGATCCAGACAATGATAGCACAATGGGGAGAAGACAACCATCTAGCTACTGCTATGGACCCATAGTCCAGGGGTAGACTACTCACTCATCACTCCGGAGGCGACCATGGCGGTGTAGAGTCCTCCGGGAGATGATTCCCCTCTCCGGCGGGAGTGCGGAGAGCGATCTCCGGGATCCCCGAGATGGGATCGGCGGCGACGGCGTCTCGGTGGGTTTTCCGTATCGTGGTTCTCGGTGCTGGGGGTTTCGTCACGGAGGCTTTAAGTAGGCGGAAGGGTAGGTCAAGAGGCGGCACGAGGGCCCCACACCACGGGGCCGCGCGGCCAAGGGGGCCGCGCCGCCTAGGGTGTGGCCCCCTCGTGGCCCCTCTTCGTCTCGTCTTCGGTCTTACGGAAGCTTCGTGAGAAAATAGGCCTCTGGGCTTTTATTTCGTCCAATTCCGAGAATATTTCTTTACTAGGATTTACTGAAACCAAAAACAGCAGAAAACGACAAGCGGCACTTCGGCATCTTGTTAATAGGTTAGTTCCAGAAAATGCACGAATATGACATAAAGTGTGCATAAAACATGTAGATAACATCAATAATGTGGCATGGAACACAAGAAATTATCGATACGTTGGAGACGTATCAGAGGACTATATTTCGACTCTAGGCGTAGAACCTCCTGAGCTGTGCCACGTTCCAGGGGTTTTTCTCGGGAATCCCTGTCTTCTTGTCCTTGATCCTGTACGCTCCTCCGTCGATGACTTCCGTGACGACGTAAGGTCCCAACCATGGTGACTCGAGCTTCTCAGTACTTTGCTGGTTGAGCCGTAAGACCAAATCACCGACCTGGAAAGATCTGAGCCGTAATCGTCGACTATGGTAATTCTTCAGATCTTGCTGGTACTTGGTAACTCATGACAGTACTTCATCTCGAGCTTCATCGAGTGCATCCATATCATCCTCCCGAGCTTTTTGTGATGTTTCCTTATCATACTCTGTTACTCTTGGAGAATCGTGCTCTATTTCAATTAGTAATCTTGCTTCGGCTCCGTGGACGAGAAAAAATGGAGTTTCTTGTGTCGCCGTATTTGGTGTTGTTCGGATGCTCCACAAAACACTTGGCAATTCTTCGGCCGGGTATGTCGAGCCTTTTCAAGTGGTCCCGACGGACGTTTTTTAATGCCGTTGCGAGATGATACCATTGGCTTTTTCGACTTGACCATTGGTTTGGGGATGTGCAACTGATGCGAAGTGCAATTTTATGCCTACCTCTGCACAGTATGCCTTGAACTCCTTCGACGTAAAATTGCTACCATTGTCTGTGACAATGCTATGAGGCACTCCGAACCGAAAAACGAGGTCTTTCACAAACTTTATTGCTGATGCTGCATCTGGTGAATTTATTGGCTTCGCTTGTACCCACTTGGTGAATTTGTCGACAGCGACCAATAGGTACTCGTATCCTCCTGGCGAAGCTTTGTGCAACTTGCCTACCATGTCGAGTCCCCATTGGGCAAAGGGCCACGACAATGGTATTGGCATCAGTTCTGCCGCCGGAGAGTGCGGTTTTGCGGCCAATCTCTGGCACGCGTCGCAGGTTCGTACTATCTCTTTTGCGTCCTCGATTGCTGTCAACCAGTAGAATCCTGCCCGAAAAACCTTGGCTGCAATAGCTCGACTGCTTGCGTGATGACCACATATTCCTTCATGCACATCCTTTAGGATTATTCTTCCTTCTTCGGGTGTGACACATCTTTGCAAGACGCCTGAAATACTTCGCTTATATAACTCCCCTTTGACCACTGTGAAAGCTTTGGATCGTCGAATAATTCGCCTTGCTTGCAAGCTTGGATCGTCGGGTATTTCCTTCCTGAGGATATATGATATGTACGCTTGCATCCAAGGAACTTCTACCATCATCACAAGTTCTTGGTCCTCTTCATCCTCCACGGCTTCTTTGAGAGACGCCAAAGTTTTTTCTTCCTTTGCTTTTTTCTGCATCTTCTTCGGCTTCGTTGATCTCTCCGCTATTTCTTCCCAAAATACGCCTGGCGGGATTGGAAGGCACTGGGACCCGATGTTTGCGAGGACGTCGGCTTCGTCATTGCTCAATCTACTGATGTGATTTACCTCGCATCCATCGAACAGCTTCTCAAGCTCATTGTACACCTCCTTGTACGCTATCATGCTATCATTGACTGCATCACATTGGTTCATAACTTGCTGAGCCACTAATTGCAAGTCGCCGAAGATTTTTAGTCGAGTTGCACCGCAAGCTTTCGCCATCTTCATCCCGTGTATGAGGGCTTCGTATTCTGCTTCATTGTTGGATGCGTTTGGGAACGTCATCCGTAGGACATATTTTAACTTGTCGCCTTCAGGTGATATGAGTATCACTCCTGCGCCAGCTCCTTCTACTCTCTTGGATCCATCAAAGTTCGTAGTCCAAGTTCTCGATAGATCTGGGGGGGTCCCGTGTTTTGCAGCTCCATCCACTCTGCGATGAAATCTGGTAAAACTTGCGACTTGATTGCCTTTCTTTTTTCATACGTGATGTCCCGAGGGGAAAGTTCTATTCCCCAAAGGGAGACACGCCTGTAGCTTACGGATTGTTCGGTATGTTTGAGAGAGGTGCTTCATTGACTACTATTATCGGGTGTGCCGAAAAGTAGTGGCGCAACTTTCTTGCTTGTTGTAATCACTCCATATGCTAGTTTACGGTACTTGCGGGTACCGCTGTTTGGAAAGGCGATAAAACTTCACTAATGAAATATACCGGCCTTTGCATTCCATGGAGTTTTCCTTCTTCTTCTCTTTCGACAACTAGCACCGTGCTAACCACCTGGGGTGTGGCTGCGATGTATAGCAGGAGAGGTTCTTTTTCCTTCGGCGCCACCAGGACTGGTGGTGTCGAGATTGTGCGTTTTAGATCCTCGAAAGCTCTATCGGCTTCTTCGTTCCACTGGAATTTCTCCCCTTGCTTTATCAAGGCGTAAAACGGTAGTGTTTTTTCTCCCAGCCTGGCGACGAATCTGCTCAAAGCTGCGACTCGCCCAGTTAATTGCTGTATTTCTTTCAACTTGGTTGGCTTCCTCATTGTTACGATGGCTTGTATCTTATCGGGATTTGCTTCAATCCCTCTTGCTGAAACTAAGAGCCCAAGAAGTTCTCCTGCTGGGACGCCGAAAGAGCACTTCGTCGGGTTCAGCTTGAGGCAGAATCTGTCGAGGTTATCAAAAGTTTCCTTGAGATCTTCGATCAGCGTCGTCCCCTTCTTTGATGTTATGACTACATCATCGATGTATACTTGCACATTTTTTCCAATACGTGTTGCCAAACACTACGCATCATCCTCTGATATGTTGCTCCCGCGTTTTTCAAACCAAAAGGCATTGTTTTGTAGCAAAACACGCCGTAAGGTGTGATGAACGCTGTTTTTTACTTCATCTTCTTCTTTTAATCTAATCTGGTTATAACCAGAATACGCGTCCAGGAAGGAAAGACGTTCACATCCTGTCGTGGAGTCGATAATTTGGTCGATCCTCGGGAGGGGAAAGTGATCCTTTGGATAATGTTTATTGAGACACGTAAAATCGACGCACATGCGAAGGACTTTAGTGTTTTTCTTTGGCACCAACACTGGGTTTGCCACCCATATGGCCTCTGTATGCGGCTCTTTGATAAAACCAGCTTCTCTCGGTCGATCAATTTCGACAGACATAACCTTGCGATTTGGTTCGAAAAACGTCGCAAAGGTTGTTTGATTGGTCTCGCTAATGGATCCAAGTTTAGGTGGTGCTCGGCAAGTTCCCTGGGTACTCCTGGCATGTCAGCTGGACACCATGCGAAGATTTTCCAGTTCTCACGGAGGAACTCGACGAGCGCGCTTTCCTATGCGAGGTCCATGTCGTTTGCGATGGATGTCGTCTTTTTTGGATCCGTTGGGTGAATCTGCACCTCTTTAGAATTTTTCTCAGTGTTGAAAGTTGATTCTTTGTTTGGCCTTCCAACGTCTGGCAGCACGTCGTAGTCAGTCATGAGCCTTGACGCCAAATACTCAGCTTGCATCCCGAAAGTTTCTGATATTCGATGAAAATCCTTATCACATTTATCGGCTAGGGCGAAGCTTCCTTTGATCGTGATTGGTCCTTTAGGTCCAGGCATCCTCCACAACAGGTACGTATAATGTGGTACCGCCATAAATCTAGCGTATGCTGGTCGTCCCAACAGAGCGTGGTATTGCGACGGGAAATCTACAACTTCAAACTCCAACTTCTCTATTCTGTAATTTTCTCGGGTCCCGAACTGAACGTCGAGATTAATCTTCCCCAACGGATAGCTTGGCTTCTCTGGTGTGATACCGTGAAATCTCGTGTCTGTTGGCTTCAAATTTGCTAGGGATATGTTCATCTTCCTTAATGTATCTGCATACATAAGGTTTAAGCTGCTGCCACCATCTATAAATACGCGAGATACGTCAAATCCTGCGATGACCGCTGGTAATATGAGTGTTGACTGCCCTGGTCGAGGAACTTGCTGTGGATGATCTGCTATAGTGAAACCAATATCTTGTCCTGACCAATTAAGGTACTCGACTGTTGGTGGAGGCATTTTCTCTGCCATGAACACCTGCCGTGAAATTACTTTCTGAGTTCTATTGGATGACCTTCCCTTCTGAATCATCGAGACTGCTCCGTTAGAATTAGGATCGACGTAAGGTGGTGGTGCAGGTGCCGCCGTTATTCTGAGCTGATGTCGATTGTCGTCCGTAATCGCGGGAGGAGGTGGCAAGTGAACCTCACTTCTGGGTTCCCGAGGATTTCTTTGCGCTGCCTATGCATTAGCATGCCCTGCATATCTTAGCATTGCTTGGAAATTACGACAATCCTTCTGCAGATGTCCCGACTGTCTTTTTCCGTTGCTGTCGAGGAAAAAGTGCATCTGACACGGCCCGTTCATCATTTCTTCGGGAGACACGAAAGGCCTTTGGAACCTTGGCACGTTATTTTGCCTATTGTTTCGAGATTCATCTCTATTGTCGCCTGATGACCCACAAGTATAGGGGGTGTATCGTAGTATCTTTGATAAGTAAGAATGTCGATCCCAACGAGGAGCAGAAGGTGTTGACAAGCAGTTTCGATGAAGGGTTCACTGTAAATGCTCACAGACAAGTATTCGGGGGTTTTGATGTAACGGATGAATAAAGTACGAGTAAGTAAAATGCGAGAGAAATAATTGCAGCGAGTGGCCCAATCCTTTTTAGCACAAAGGACAAGCCGGTTTGTTTACTTATAATGACCAAACGTTCTCGAGGACACACGGGATTTTAGTCTAGTGCTTTCGCTACATACGGTTGATTAATCTTCATTGTTTTGATAAGTGTTGTGTGGGTGAACCTATGCTAATGTACCGCCCTTCCTAGGACTAATACATACTTGTGATTATACCCCTTGCAAGCATCCGCAACTACAAGAAAGTAATTAAGATAAATCTAACCACGGCCTTAAACTGCGAGATCCTGCGATCCCTCCTGCATCGATATACCAACGGGGGTTTAGGTTTCGTCACTCCGGCAACCCCGCAATTGGCAAACGAGTACAAGATGCATTCCCCTAGGCCCATAAATGGTGAAGTGTCGTGTAGTCGACGTTCACACGACACCACTAGAAGAATAACACCACAACTTAAATATCATAACATTGAATATTACTCAACCATAGTTCACTACTAACATTTAGACTTCACCCATGTCCTCAAGAACTAAACGAACTACTCACGAGACATCATATCGAACATGATCAGAGGTGATATGATGATGAATAACAATCTGAACATAGACCTTGGTTCAATGGTTTCACTCAATAGCATCAACAACAAGTAGAAATCGAGTATCGGGAGAGTTTCCCCTATCAAACAATCAAGATCAAACCCAAATTGCTACAGCGGTGACGATGTCCAGCGGTGGAGATGGTGGTGATGATGGTGGAGATGATGATGATGGTGATGGAGATGATGTCCGGCTCGATGGCGGTGACGATGGCGTCGATTTCCCCCTCCGGGAGGGAATTTCCCCGGCGGATTCCTGCCCGCCGGAGAGCTCTTTTCTCTCTGGTGTTCTCCGCCCCACGGAGGCGGGCCGTAACCCTTCGTGAGGATTCCTCTCGTGGCTTAGGTCTTCGGTACGAAGGGTTTCGCGAAGAAAAGGAGGCGAAAGAGGCCGAGGGGCTCCACACCACATGGTGGCGCGGCCGAGCCATGGGCCGCGCCACCCTATGGTGTGGGCCCACCCCAGGTCCAGGCGGCTCCCCCTTCGGCTTCCTCCGTCATCCGGGGATTTTTGGTAAAACTTCCTTCCACGGTTGATCTTCAGAAATATTGCATCTCGACGGTGCTTTTTCCAGCGAGAATCCCGGCTCCGGTTGCTCGATCCCCAAATAATCATGAAACATGCAAAATAGATGAAATAACATAAGTATTGTGTCCCAATATGAAATATATCAATGAATAACAGCAAATTATGATATAAAATAGTGATGCAAATTGGACGTATCATCGCCTCGTTGCTCATTACTTCTCTGGTAATCATCTCTGTTGTTCCCTCCTGCACTTGCTCGGAAACCGGCCGAGATTTGTCCTGGAGCATCATAACTCGAGTACTGTCGAGGAAATCGTCGCCTTGGTTGATAATTTCGACCGCAGTCTTCCTCTGGCGACCTATGCCGTTTGTTGTGGATAGCATCTTCTCCATCTGCCCATCTGTTTGCTATTTCCATTAATGCGGATACTGTCTTTGGATTGGTCCTTCCCAAATCTTCAACAAAACCACGCCTGATCCCTGCGACAAATGCATCTATTGCTCTCTCGTCAGATATGTTTTCTGCCGAGTTTTTGATGATGTTCCACCTTTGGATATATTTCCTCATTGGCTCGTCAGGCTTCTGTCGACACGCCCGTAATTCCTCTAGAGATGCGGGTTTCTTGCAGGTGGACCGGAAATTCTTAACAAATATGTCCTCAAAGCTATCCCAGCTGTCGATAGACCCTGGAGGGAGCTTTTTGATCCAAGATCGTGCGGCTCCACTTAAATGCACTTGGATGCTTTGCATGGATGTTGCCCTGGTCCCTCCAGTTAACTTCACTGTCTCGAGGTAATCAACTAGCCAATCCTCTGGATCTTGCAAGCCGTCGAATTTCTTGAAGTTATCAGGCAACTTAAATCCCGAAGGGACTCGAGTTTTTCGTACTCTCCTTGTGAAACACGGCAAACCGCACATATCCTTGTCGTTTAATTCTGGGGAATGCCGATGTTCCCTTCTGCTTTGCCGTGCTCTGTCTACCCTTGCTTGTGCTGTCGTGTTTCTTGCTCCACTTGCTGCTGCTACCGCAGGTCGTGGACTATTTTGCCTTGCTGCTTCCTCTGGCGGTGTTGATGTGAACGCCGTTCCCATGGCTTCAGCTCCTGCCACTGCCATGTTGTACAGTGCCTCCCTTGGATCTCCTGGAGGTGGCCTAGATGCAAGGATAAAGGCTTGTGTCGCCATATACCCAGCTTCGGTGTCTTGGGGATAATATTCCCTCTTGTGTCTATCGACATAAAAGACATGTCGAGGTTTTGAACCAGGTACTCTCTTTCTCCTTCGGGTATATGTTGCAATCTTGACCTTGCTGCGATTCCGAGCTTCTCTGTGGCTATCTCCCGAGGTTCCAGATTGTCGACTTAACTCCGCCCTTCGTCTGCTTGAAGCGGAGGCTGCCTCCTTTCTTCTATTTAAAGCCTCTGTCTGTTTTTGCAATTCCCTTGCAGCTCGTGCGAGCCTATATTGATATGCTTGCAACTCTGCTGGCGTGGCTGTTGTAGCCATTGGTTCTGAGCCATCCATAGCTCTTGCGGCTCTATCCCATGCTGCTGCGGAAGCTGAACTCTATCGCGAGGCTCGGGGCCGACGTATTTCTTGCCTAGACCTTGTCGCAGATTAGAGGGATCAACGTATGGATTTCCCAAATCGTCGAAAGCCTCGGATGTTTCCTCCTGGTCACGGCTTGGCTCTCCGATAACATAAATCCGATGATGCTTTGTATTCAGATCTATGTTGGGTTTGGTGACACCATCATTGAGGCTGGTGAAGACCTTGCTCATTGTAGTAGATTTGTCGATGAAGTTGTAGCTATCGACACTTGCTTGAGCCATCGCTTATATAGGAGTCCGCGAGATGACTCAAACGACATGTCGGCGAAGATCTTGGCGAGTTTTCTCTTGCCCTAGTGCTGATGAAGCGTGACGACGAAGTTTCTTCCTCTCCTGATTCGATTGACGATGTATAACTTGAAAAATCGGAATCGACCGCCGATGATCCCGATGAAATCGGAATTTCGACACGATACGATCCTTCTTTCTCGACGCGAAAGTGAAACCTTCCGAACGTCATCTCCATAGGCTCCTCCAAATATGCATATGCATCCAAACGGGAGGGCGGGTGAGGAACAAAATCGACAAGACCAGTTGCGATCTGTTTACCTCGATCCATTGCGTTGTTTGCGGTTGACAAAGTCGACGATCTTGAACGTGCCATCGAGATCAGATCCTTGATGCCTCTAATTCCCACAGACGGCGCCAATTGACAAGGTATTAACTTATCAATGCCTACGAGTTGTAGACTAGGGTTTAGTTGGAAGTAGAGGGCAAGTAGATCTCGAAGGTTTCAGCCGAAAAGTACTCGACGATTATGAAACTAGGGTTTGAGAAACAATGATTCGATGCTTTCTTTGTCCCTCGACCCCCCCTTATATAGGAGGTGGTGTCGAGGGATTCGTATTGTACAAGTTACAGAGTCCGGGAAGGTTTCTAACTCCTCCCGCAAGATTACAAATATTACTTCCTATTACAACTCTAGCTTTCCTTAACAATATCTTGGGCTTCCGAATCTTCTTATTCTTCGAGTAGTGGGCCTTCAGTAAACCCCGGGTACTATCTTCGGCAGGCCCATTGGGGATGCCTATGTCAGCTGGATCGGGTGGTATTCGGTCGCGCGCACCCATGCTTTTATTCCGACCGTTTGGTTCTGGAGGGAGTGGCGCGAAACTCTTTTTCTGTGTTGACATCAAGTGACTATGAATCCATGATGAAAGTTGGAAGAAGAGAATTTCATGAAGGCCAGATGAGAGGACTAGCTAAGGGAGGTTCAAGTCTTCGCGCTGTTGAGGAACTTGCTTGGTGTTCCGGGCTTCACAGCAGCGGTATGAAAGTGAGGGCGATAACACAGGTGAAGTTCAGAGTCCTACCTTTCAGAGTGAAACCCAAGGTCTGGCCTTAACTGGTTGTGCCTGGCAATGGCCTTGTTGGAGGCATTGTTTTGAGAGCGGGGACTATCTTTAGGGTGAAAACCTAAGAGCTTTGATTGGGCGACAACGGTGTTAGAGCACTGTTTCCTTCTTGAAGGCGTCGTTTTTGGAGAGTCTGTATTTCAGGTGTTGTCTTTGTGGTGGATCAATTGCTGTTGTTAGGCTCGAGATACTGTAGCGGGACTTTTGTTTCTTAGTTTTCTTTTCTATTTTTTGGCTGTGTGCATCTGTAATGCCATTATGGTGGTGCGTTGTTGCAGAAGCTGGGTGTAATTAGTTTCTTTTGATATTAATATATTCCCTTTTATCGAAAAATAGCCGTCATCCAATAGTCTTCGCCCAGGCTCACTTATCATGCATAGCAGGATACAAAACAACAACCAAGATAGATCGAGTAAAGAGAGTAATGTGGTGGTTGACTGCATAGAAGAAAATGGGAGCAAGATATCTGCCTTATCAAGACAAAGATGATAACTACATGTGTCTTTGACTGCGCATATTCATGATGTAGAATCTTGATTGTTATTCAATAACAACACACTAGTATCTAGTTAGTGATAACCAAAACATCACTAGCAAGTTGAGGACCGAGCACTTGACATCAAATATACACTAGAATTTTCTGTTTAATTTCACCTAAAATAATCAACCATATATACGTATTGAAAACTTCCACACAAAAGTGCACTCTCCCTGCCATGATATTTAATGATATTATATCAGCTACACATGCTTCTAGTTTTTCATAGAATGAAAACAAAACCACATTGATAGTACTAAAACAAAACAAAAATATGTAATAATGAGAAAATAAACAATTATGGGTGTAAGCTAAAACAACAAAAGACTTAGAAATTATAATGCTATATCAATGAACAAAGTATGTATAAATAATATTTGATATTCACCTATTTAAGTAACTAGAAAAAACAATTACTATTGCCAATGGTTTATTAATATGTTTCGGAAGCATAGTCAACCTCCAGGGTAGTCTTATTGCTAGGTCTAGCCAGCTGAAACCTGTGCGGTCAGAGCTCCTAAGTACATGGGTTCCGTACAAAAATATATATAAATAGAAGGGGTTTTAAGAAAAGGTGTGGGGTCAGCTGACCCCACAGCTAACACACAGCTACGCCACTAGCTGCAGTGGTCCATATCCACTATTCAAAGAACTTCATCACGAGGCAATAGTTATTTATAGTTTTATGCTACTTATTTAAAATAGTATTACTATATTTTTGAAAAGTAGGAACACAAACATATCACCCCAAACTTGCAAAGCGTAAGAATGTTTATCTTTTGAAACAAATTGTTTGCGTTAAATGTGATCAAATGAGGTAGAAGATTTTTCTAACTATATTTTATTCTAATTAAAATTTTTTAAGTGAAGAAAGTAAATGTTGTATCTACAAATTGCGAGGTTTTTCCCTTAAGTGTGGCAAAGGCTTCATATTTCACAGAAAACTCATGAATCATCTACTACATCATTACCAATATGTAGTTTGCTATCTTCACAACTAGAGGCCACCACTACTATCATAACGCACCGAAAACACTAACATGGGCGGATCCAGCAGGGTGGAAGGGTGGGGAAATTCAGCCCGTTAGCCCATATAGATTTTACCTGTGAAAAAAAAACTTGTTTGGACTACACCTGTTCTACAATTATGCACTGTTTTCATCGATTCCTCGTCCGCTCGACTTCTGAATCGCAAACGTCCCGATCTAGAATCTCATCGTCTAACAGAATTTTTTTGATCGATGCAAAGGTCTTTTTGTGGTCTTGCCCAATTGTTGATCGCGTGATCCGATTGATTGCGCCAGAAAGAAGAAATAAGAAGGGACGACGACGGACGATAGTTGCAGCAACCTCCAGCATACATGCAGGCTACGATTTGGAGCTAGATGGTGGAGATGCTCTTATGAGAACCTAAAAGCAAAAAAAACAAGGCAAAGGAATTCTCATATGCTGTGTTTGGATGCATGGAAACTAGGCATGGAATTGGAATTGCGCTCGATTCCACAAATTCCGCCGTTTGGTTTGCGCTCTGAATTCATTTGTGGAAAGCCAACCAAATTCCAAGCCCTCCCACCTCACGTGTAAATAGATTGGAAAACTTTCCGAGCCTGGGAGCTCGGAAAGGCTCGGAAACTGCCCCCGTCTCCATCCCCGCGTCCCTCCCAGCCTCCCTCCACCACGCTCCCCCGCCGCGGTCGCCGGCAGATGGCTGCTGCGCTCACCGGAAGGTCGCTGTCCTCCACGCTCCCCCGCCGCGCTCCCCTGCAGGAGGCCCTCCTCGACGCTCCGCCCCGTCGTGCTCCCCTGCAGGAGGCCCTCCTCGACGCTCCGCCCCATCGTGCTCCCCTGCAGGAGGCCCTCCTCAACGCTCCGCCCCGCCGTGGGTCGCCGTCCTCGATGCTCCTGCCCGCGCGCTCCATCCCGTTGCGCTCGGCGGCAGGCCGCCGTTCTCAACGCTCCAGGCCGCGCGCTCGCCCACAGGCGGCCGTCCTCGATGCTCCAGTCCACGCCCTCGCCGGCAGGTGGCCCTCCACGCAGCTCCGGCCCGTGCGCTCGCCGGTAGGCGGCCGTCCTCGCAGCTCCGCCCCGCACGCTCGCCGGAAGGCGGCCCTCCTCGCATCTCCCCTTGCCTGCAGCTTCCCTCTCCAACATCTCCCTTCCAGATTCATCTCAAATTCAACAAAATATTAAATTCCATAGTTTATACATCCAAACAGCATTTGGAATTTGTTATATCATTTGATTCCAATAGCTAATTCCAAAGACATCCAAACAACAAAATTGAATTAGAGGCCAATTCATTTCTATCTCAGATTTGGAATCTTACTCCAATTCAATTCCATGCCAACTTTCTATGCATCCAAACACAGCAGAAGAGAGTACGAAAGAATTGTAAACAGAGCAGACCGCAGAAAGATTCTAAATATGACAAGTCCCCCATGGATTCGATAATAAGGAAATGAAGAACGGGAACGAAACGAAATAAAGCATTTCTAGCGGATGAGCTTCTCCCAATTTTGTCTGGTAATAGAATAGGGCGGCTTGCTTTGACCAACACTCCACTTTTTGCTCTGTCCATGGAGCGTATGAATTTCCTTAAATAGTTCATTGAATTAAGGGAGGACCATTGAGAGGGGGGCGGGGGGTCGTGGAAGAGTTGGGTCCAATTACCTTTACACGCGATGTGGCAAACAAGACCGATTCAACAAAATATGCCATGCTATCTTTTGGATTTAAAACGTGACGTCTACTTTCAAAACATGTCCGAAACAGAGAACTTTCTCTAATCCAACGCCGCATTCTCCAAAGATTGAGGAACAAGAGAGTTTCGTTAAAAGAACTATTGATCCGCTTTCAAGATCTATGAGAAAAAAGGTCCATGTAAAAAAAGGATAAAAAAAATTTAAAAATCTTATGAGTAATTGGTTGTTTGCTTAGGATGCAAGACTTTGTTAGAAAATTTCAATGTTTACAACAAAATAGCAGTATCATTAGAAAATTACACGTTTCATTGGCGCTTAGAAGATGTATAGAAGATACCCTTAATAGATACATGATAGACTTAACTATGATATCCAGGATATGTTATGCATAAATAGTGTTATACTCAATGCATGTTGTTTCGTCTTGCTTGGAAAGTTGAAGATCAAATCAATATATGCGTACATGACACAAAATTAACAAAAAACAGGGTGTAGACTTTGCATCTTGTATGGTTGGGTCGCTTGTTTATGTGCATTTTCCATCGCATTATTTTTCCTTTGCTCCTTTTTTCTCACCGTTCTTTCCCTTTGGCCCCTTTTCCAGTTTCCCCCCACTAGTAGAAACAAGGGCTTTGGTTTTTTGCCCCAGATGTCATTTGCACCGGATTTGGCACGAACCGGTGCTAAAAGGGGTCATTAGCACCGGTTCGTGGGGAGCAGTCGGCCGAGGGACCTTTAGCACCGGTTCGTGTTACGAACCGGTGCAAATTATCTATCTTTTGCACCGGTTCGTAACACAAACCGGTGCTAAAGGTTCGTGGGCCAGGCACGTGTCAGCCGAGGAACCTTTAGCACCGGTTCGTGTTACGAACCGGTGCAAAAGATAGATAATTTGCACCGGTTCGTAACACGAACCGGTGCTAAAGGTCCCCAGCCCTATTTCAGCTCAGCTACACTTGTCAAACAGCCCACTCACTTCATTTTTGCTAGGAGAAGGTGTGTGTGTTGAGTGCTAAGTTGCTTCTCTTTGGCATGCACATAAGGTGCTCGATGAAATGTGTGAGAGAGTGATGCCGCTTGATTTTACACCCAACAAAAATGAGATGAGGTGCCGGAGCGACACTTAAGCTTTCTCCTCTTTCTTTCCTCCTCGATCAAGGTTTAAGCAACAACTTAACCCTTTCATTTGTACGGTGCTAATTTCCACTATTTATAAATATTATGATGTTTTGTAATTGTTTATTGATAAACTTAATTAATTATTTGATGTAGATGAACCGGCGGCAATGGATGTACGTTGACCGACGTCTACCCGAGTTCAGATCGGGCCTGGAAGAATTTATCCGTGTGGCTCGGGAAAACCCACGGGCGGATGGTTTTATGTGTTGTCCATGTGTTGATTGCCATAACTTGAAGCAATACCCTGAATGGCAAGTCATTCACTCACACCTGCTTTGGAAAGGTTTCATGCCCAGCTATAATTGTTGGACCAAGCATGAAGAAAGAGGGGTTATGATGGAAGACGACGAAGAAGAAGAAGAGGATGATGATATGTACCCTAACTACGGTGATACTGCAACAGGGCATGATGAAGATGAAGATGCAGGAGGAGGTGATCAAGATGAAGAGGCATCGGATGAGCCCGTTGATGATGATCTTCGTCGGGCCATCGCCGATGCACACAGAGATGCGGAAACGAGAAAACGAGAAGCGAAAGTTAAAGGGCATGTTAGATGATCACAAAAAGAAGTTATACCCAAATTGCGAAGATGGCAACACAAAGCTCGGTGCCACCTCGGAGTTGCTTGCAATGGAAGGCGAGAGGCTGGTATATGTGACAAGCCATTTGAGAAGTTACCGAAAATAATGAAGAGGAGGTTTCCAAATAATAACGAATTGCTCGACGGTACGTACGAAGCAAAGAAGGTTCTCTCGCCCTCTAGGATTAGAGGTGCTGAAGATACATGCATGCATTAATGATTGCATCCTCTACCGCGCCGAGTATGAAAATTTGGAAAAATGTCCGGTATGCATCGCACTTCGGTATAAGATCGGGCGAGATGACCCTGGTGATGTTGAGGGCGAGCCCCCTAGGAAGAGGGTTCCTGCCAAGGTTATGTGGTATGCTCCTATAATACCACGGTTGAAACGTCTGTTCGGAAATAAAGAGCATGCCGGGTTGTTGCGATGGCACAAAGAAGACCGTAAGAAAGACGAGATGCTTGAGACACCCCGGCTGATGGGTCGCAGTGGAGGACAATCGATAGAGAGTTCCCGGATTTTGCGGATGACGCGAGGAACTTAAGGTTTGGCCTAAGTACGGATGGAATGAATCCTTTTGGGGAGCAGAGCTCCGGTCATAGCACTTGGCACTGTAACTCTATGCATCTATAACCTTCCGCCTTGGTTGTGCATGAAGCGGAAGTTCATTATGATGCCGGTGCTCATCCAAGGCCCAAAGCAACCCGGCAACGACATTGATGTGTACCTACAGCCATTATTTGAAGAACTCTTACGGTTGTGGAGCAAACCAGGTGTACTTGCATGGGATGAGTACAAACAGGAGTCATTTAACCTACGAGCGTTGCTTTTCGTGACCATCAATGATTGGCCTGCTCTTAGTAACCTTTCGGGACGGACAAACAAGGGATACAATGCATGCACGCACTTGTTTAGATAAGACCGAAGGTGCCTATTTGCATAAATGTAAGAAGGTTGTGTACCCGGGGCATCGTCGATTTCTTCCAAAGAGGCACCCCGTCGAAAAGAAAGGCAATCATTTCGGAGGTGAGGCAGATCGCCGGGTGAAGCCTGAACTCCGTACCGGTGATGCTTTACTTGATATGGTCAAGGACCTAAAAGTAATCTTTGGAAAGGGTCCTGGCGGTCAATCTGTTCCGAATGACGACGTTACGGACACGCACCCATGTGGAAGAAAAAATCTATATTTTGGGATCTACCCTATTGGAAAGTCCTAGAGGTCCGCTCTTCAATCGACGTGATGCACGTGACGAAGAATCTTTGCGTGAACCTGCTAGGTTTCTTAGGCGTGTATGGGAAGACAAAAGATACACCAGAAGCAAGGGAGGACCAGTATCGTATGAAAGTCCCAAAAGACAAGCAAGAACAGGATTACAAGGATACGGGAGTCGCTTAAGTCCCGCCGACTACGCTCTTACCAAAGCGAGAGAAGGATATCTTTTTTGAAGTCCTTTACGGTATCAAGGTCCCGTCCGGCTTCTCCTCCAATATAAAGGGAATTATAAATATGGAGAAGAAAACATTCCAGTAACACGAAGTCGCATGACTGCCACATTATTATGACGCAGCTTGCTTCCAGGTTGCACCGAGGGGGCTTCGCCGGAAAATGTTCGAATACCAATTGTGAAGCTATGTGCATTCCTTAATGCGATATCTCGGAAGGTAATCGATCCGACTAGTCTTCCAAGGTTACAGAAGGATGTGGTGCAATGTCTTGTTAGCTTTGAGTTGGTGTTTCCACCATCTTTCTTCAATATTATGACACATCTCCTGGTTCACCTTGTCGAAGAGATTGCCATCCTCGGTCCTGTCTTTTTACACAATATGTTCCCCTTCGAGAGGTTCATGGGGGTCTTAAAGAAATATGTTCATAACCGTGCTAGGCCGAAGGAAGCATCTCCAAGGGCTATGGAACGAGAGGAGGTCATCGAGTTCCGTGTTGACTTCATTCCCGACCTTAAGTCGATTGGTGTTCCCGAATCGCGACATGAGGGGCGACTAAGTGGAAAAGGCACGCTAGGAAGGAAATCAATGATATGTAGGGACGGCATTTCTTTCACTCAAGCACACTACACGGTTCTACAAAGTTCCACCTTGGTGGCCCCGTATATCACCGATCACAAGAATATTGTGCGCTCGGAACATGCAGGGCGATCGAAGACCGGATTACGCATAAACATATGCGGACATTCGGCGGTTGGCTCCGAGAACATCTCATTAATAACAACAATATTGTAGATCAGTTGTACATGTTGGCTGGGTCACCATCTTCGACTATAGTGACTTTCCGAGGGTACGAGATAAATGGAAATACCTTCTACACGTTCGCCCAAGATAAAAAGAGCACCAACCAAAACAGTGGTGTCCGCATTGATGCAACAAACACTAGCGAGTGGCAAAAAGGACACATATTATGGTTACATAGAGGAGATATGGGAACTTGACTATGGACCTTCTTTTAAGGTCCCTTTATTTCGGTGCAAATGGTTCAAGCTTGGATGGAAAAGGGGTAAAGGTAGACCAGCTCGTACGGAATGACAACAGTGGATCTCAACAATCTTGGTTACGGAGACGAACCATTCGTCCTAGCCAATGATGTGGCTCGGGTTTTCTATGTGAAGGACATGTCCTCTAGACCGAAGAAAAGAAAACATAAGGAAACGAGCTCATCCGATGAGCCAAAGCGTCACATAGTTCTTTCGGGGAAAAGAACCATCGTGGGAGTCGAGGACAAGACGGACATGTCGGAAGATTATAATAAGTTTGCTGAAATTCCGCCCTTCACGGTGAACATTGATCCAACCATCGCGTTAAATGTCTGAAGATACTCCATGGTTACGGTTGAAGCGATCATAATGTATTAATTATTATCATGTACCTTGAGCTCATATTGTGAAGCGTTTGTTGTGATATGTATCGATAACATTGGTCGTTTGAACTAAATGCAATTATCCAAGTTTATTATTTTTGTAGATACACATGTTTGGAAATTTATCCTCACCTACTGGTTGTTGGGTGTATAGTAGCAGCTTCCGAGCGGGACTTGCGGGAAGAGTTACTCGGGCGGAGCTTCCGAAGATGTCTAAGACGGCCGTCCATCTAAGACATCTTCGAGAAACTCCGCCGGAGAGGCTCTTTCCTTCGAGGTCGCCGTCGTCGGGTTATATACCAGCTCCCTGCAAGCTCTCTATGCTCTCCCCTCCTTACCCTGAGCTACTGTTTGTTGGGTGTATACTAGCAGCTTGCGGGAAGAGTTCTCGGGCGAAGTTTCCGAAGATGTCTAAGACGGCCAGCCATCTAAGACATCTTCGAGAAACTTCGCCGGAGAGGCTCTTTCCTTCTTGGTCGTTGCATCTTCTCTCTTTGTTCTCTCTACTCTCCCCGGAGGGGCTATATATAGCGGTGTGTGCCTCCGGATAATCCCCTCCCCGGATGAAACCACCCCGGATAAGGCAAATAAATAACGGATAAGCCTCCCCGCATTTAGCCCCCCATCTTTAGCACCGGTTCCGGCCAGAACCGAGATAAAAGGATATATAAACTAATCCACCATCTTTATCACCGGTTCCAGCCAGATACTCGGGATAAAAGGGGTATATAAACTAATCAACCGTCTTTAGCACCGGTTCCGACCATTAACCGGGATAAAACGACAACGACTTTATTGAAATTTAACAAGATACGTTAACTAAACTTAAACTAAAACAACGACAACACTGCTTTATAAAAATTGAACATTAACTAAATTTAAACTAAAATAACAACTTCTACTAGTTCTTCCGCGCATCCGCTGCTGCCCTCCTGGCTGCCGCCTCCTGCCGCAGCTCCTCCTCACGACGATGCTTATGCATCTCCTCACTATCCAGATCCATCACACGCGGCCGCTTATGCAGTTCCTGGAGACTCTTGCCTCTCAAATGCTTCTATTGTAGCCGCTAGCGCTGCCTCCTCCCACTCCTCTATCTCTCGCGAGCTGCGGGTCCACCTCATCCGCTGCTGCCCTCCCGGTTGCCGCCTCTTGCCGCGGCAGCTCCTCCCACTCCTCTATCTCCGCGAGCTGCGGGTCCACTTCCACCGGCGGCGGGTGCGGCTTTGGGGGCATTGTGCAATGGGCTAGGGTTTGGTGATGAGTGAAATGGGAGACACGGGGGCGTACTATTTATAGAGGGCATTTAGGCGGGAAATCTCCGCGCTGCGCGTCGTGGCGGGAAAATATCCCGCGCGGCGTCGTGGCGCAGAAAATGTCCCGCGCGGTGTCGTGGCGGGAACATATCCCGCGCGGCGTCGTGGCGGAAACCCGCGCAGCGTCGTGGCGGGAACTCGATCCCGCGCGAATCAGAGAAAAAAGGCGGGAAGAAAGCAAAAAATTTCAGCCGAAATTTGACCCTTTTGCACCGGTTCGTGGCTGGAACCGGTGCAAAAGGGTCTTTTGCACCGGTTCCAGCCACGAACCGGTGCAAAAGGGTCGCGATGATAACTGCCCCCGCGCGCCCCTTCTTCTCCATTTCGCGCGAGGACACAAATACAGGCGAAACTCGCCCAATTTTTTCCCCGGCCCGCCGCCCGCCCGCGCCGTCGCCCGCCGCCCGCCCGCGCCGTCGCCGGCCGTCGCCCGCACGCCGCGCGCCCTGCTGCTCTTCTTCCTCCGCGCCGCCGCCGGCCCCACCACTCCGTCGCCCGCCGCCCGCCGCCCGCCCGCGCCGTCGCCGGCCGCGTCGCCCGCACGCCGCGCCCGCGCGCCTCGCTGCTCTTCCTCCTCCGCGCCGCCGCCGGCCCCACCACTCCGGCCGCGCGCCCGCCCGCCGCCTCTCGCGCCGCCCGCCGCCCGCGGCCGTCGCCTCCTCCTGCCGCGCCGCCCTCCGCCGCGCGCCGGCCGGCAAGGTGAGGCCGCACCCCCCGGCCCTTCTTTTTTTTCTTTTTTAGTTAGATTTTAGTATATTTTAATTACATTTTTGTTAGAATTAGTTAGATTTTGTTAGATTTTTGTTAGGTTTTGTTAGAATTAGTTAGATTTTAGTTTTGTTAGAATTAGTTAGGTTTTGTTAGAATTAGTTAGATTTTAGTTTTGTTAGAATTAGTTACATTTTTGTTAGGTTTTATTAGAATATTTGTTAGGTTTTGTTAGATTTTAATTAGTTAGGTTTAAATTTGTTAGTTTTAGTTAGAAAATTTAGTTCGACATTTTAGTTAGGTTATTTAGTTAGAAAATTTAGTTATTTAGTTAGAAAAAAGTAGTAAGTACTTTATTAGTATGTGTTAGAAAAAAGTAGTAAGTACTTTATTAGTATGTGTTAGACAAAATTTAGTTAGTTCATAAGTACTTTATTAGTATAGCTTCATAAGTACTTTATTATTATATTTGTTAGTTCATACGATGCCGCGGCCTCCGCGTCCCGGAGCTAGGACAGTTTTAGAGGAGATGCAGCGGATGGGGGAAGTCCGGGACCGGGCTCCGCCGGGGTGGCACCGGGAGGTGTTATCTTCCGGGCGCGCACCTTGGTGCGGAATCCGGGTCCCGTCGTCGACCCGGATATTCTCTCGGTGGAGGTCTTATGGGCCACGTTCGTTTCGGAGGGAGCCGGCCCCGCCGGAGGAGGTAGCTCGGCGCATTGAAGCGGAGGACCAGCACGTTCGCCGTTACATGTATGCGTTAGACAACATGTATAGGGGCGGATGGAGCGTTATGCGGGGATCTCATGTTAGCTATGCTCCCGTTGTTGTTCCGTGGCTTTGAGGGCACACCCGGCGCGGCTCGGGACCCGGTCGGCGCCCTCTAGGACCCGGTCTCGCGCGGTTGAGTGTTTGTAGTAGTGATTGATGTATTATCGATCTATGTATGCATGTAATCGCACCGTCTCGCTTTCAGCACTATTATTGATCATGTATTGAGCATTATTCTTAATTACTTGTAAGTCTTTGCAGAAACTTGTAAGTCTTTGCGAATCTAGCTTCGTTGTGTTTATAGCATTAGAATAACTTTTAAGTCTTTGCAGAAACTATGGAAAGAGACCTAGAACAAGAATACCTCGTCGAGGAGATTATCCGTGATGATGACGATATCACCTCTCTTTACCTAAACCAATCCGGCGAGGGAGACGAGCGAACCCGAGGAGACGGCTCCGATGAGGAAGATGATCAAGACCACCGTGGAGACGGCTCCGGTGAGGGAGAAGGTGACGACTGCGAGGGAGAAGCTCACCACGTCGAGGTGTATATATATTAATTAACCAAGCCTACAGATATGTGCATATACATATATTAACGTTGTTTCTTCTTTTAGACCTCCCAATCAACACACTCTACTGGCAGAACTAATGCGATATCAACGGCCCCTATGAGAAGATGGCAACGCAGTTCAACGACTACAAGAAGAAATTGGACAACTCCTTTGTCAAGAAAAAGAAGACTCCAGATTTCAACGGTCCCTATGAGAAGATAAAAGACCACTGGGAGGCATTTGTGAAGTACAAGACATCGGAGAGGGCAAAGACAAGGTCAGACACCAACAAGAAAAATGCTGCTAATAAGATGTACTTCCATACCATGGGGCGAGGAGGCTACAAAGTCGGCGGACCTAAGTGGGAGAAATGGGAGAATGACCTAATTAAGAACGGGATCCGACGCAGGTACGGAAATGGAACCGACGGTCAAGGGATTGGTTTTACGCGCATGGGGGCACGTTGGACGCACAAGGGTTCCGCATATATACACAAAGACATCGGGAAAACCCACTTCCCATCGAAGCCTTTAGAAATGCTTGCAAAGGAAGTTGAAGAGGGGAAGTTCCGTCCCGAAAGAGAGAAGGACCAGCTCACACGCGCCCTTGGGAATCCTGAACACCCAGGACGAACACGAACCATACCAGGTGGCAAGCCGTGGTGTATTGGGTTTCCTGCAGAAACGAAGAAATATCCCGATAGAAGCCGTCAGAGGCAAAAGGATGTGGTTCAAGAACGCGTTGCTAAGCTAGAGGAGCAAGTGAGGATGATAATGTCAGGCTCACTCACAGTCAGCCAACCTCAACCTAATCCGCGGATAGAAGAAGTTGCATTCGATGCTACCGGCCGGGGATCTCGGCGGAAGAGCGGCGTGGCTTCCACGGAGCTGCTCGGTGATGATGCGGATGTGGATCCGCGGATGGCTCCTCCCTCCCCGTGGATCCGCGAGATGCCTTCGATCTCTACCCTGTGGACTTTATCACGAGTCGACACCTTGTGAGCTACATTTCCAAACGATGGGCTACTTAACGCTCAAGGCGGCGATCGGCTATGTCTTACCGCCGGTACCCGATCAAAGATATCACTTCAAGCCGGTTCCACCTGGATACGCTGTTGCCGGGGTGGATCAATTTATGGATGGGTATGGGCCGGCGAGGCTTGACCACCCCTGCCGGTGAAGGGGATTTGCTAGAGCCGGGAGAGGCCAAGAACACTACGGTTCTATGGCGAAAGGAATTCATTGTGATTCCGGGTTGGAAGGCGCCAACAAGGTCTCCACCGAGCCAGCATTCTCCACCGATGCAGCCGTCTCCAGTGCGTGAGCCTTCCCCGCCGGCGCGTGAGCCTTCCCCGCCGGCGCGTGAGCCATCTCCGCCGCCGCGTGAGCCTTCTCCGCCGCCCAACTATAAGAGGAAAATTAGGCGGACCGCTACGACACAGCTGAGTCGTAACAAATCACCGAGACGCAAACAAGAGCCCCTCCCAAGAGTGCCTAAGGTTGCTCCCAAGAGACATTATGACTATACAGTTGAGGAAAATGCCAAGATCGTAGCTGAACAAGCACAAGCAACAAATGTTGAAACTTAAAAGCCCCGGCTTGAGCCGGAGCCGACTATATCTGCTGGAAAGAAGTTGAAACTGCTGAAGAACCTTCATCAACCTGAGCCAAGTCTTTCATCGAACTATGACCGGTCTATTCGCAAGTCAAATGTGTTAGCAAAAGAGCGGTGGGAAAAAAGTAAGGTAGATGGGAAACCAGTTCCCCGACTTGGAGCCCGGAAAAACTCGTGCCCCCGCTCCAAGTGTATCCCGATGTCCTAGCGTGCCTTGATCCAACGATGGTAAAACTATACAAAGATGAGGCAGATGCGGCCGGTATGAGTATTCATGAGTACTTAAGCCGCATCGAATTCATGGCCACGGACGATGTCCAATTAGCATACCATTACACATACGGGGAACCTCTTGTCGAAGCTGCGGAGTTGCCTAATCTATCAACACGAGCTGCGAAGACTACATAATTGGTACTTGGATGCATGTAAGGACGACCGGAAAACTGGATCATGGTGGCAATAAGAGATGAGCACTACGGGCGAACTGACGTGATGAACATCGAATTTTGTGAATTATTTCAGTTATTCAACCAAGACGCCCTCGACAAATCTCTGCTGAGTGCATACTGCCTGTAAGTATTATTTATGTAATTAAGTCTCTACCGCGACTCGTCCATTATTGCATGCATATAACCATACTCTCACCGTATTATGCGAGAATGAAGATTCGCGAATGCCGCAAGGGGCAAATCTATGATCTTGGGTTCGTTGACCCATACACCGTGAATGGGTATACTTGTCGACAACTCTCCCAAGGACATAGAGAATAACTTGGTACATGTCTTAAGGAAAAACTCATACAAAAGGGCAATACTATTTCCTTACAACTTCGCGTGAGTGTTACTCTCTTCACACATTAAATCTTTTTCGCTTACTCCATGTGTTAAGTGTAATTGATGAGTTATGCATATATATATATATGTGTGTCCGCAGGTTTCACTATATCCTGCTAGTCATTGAACCCGACACCGGGATAGTAGAAGTCATGGACTCGAAGAGTAAACCCCTTGAGGCGTGGGGGGACATGGCTGATATCCTCCACAAGGCTTGGAAACGGTTCACCAACAAAGCTCCGGGTTTAAAGAATAAAGAACTTCGAATAAAACATGTACCGGTAAGTACTAATGGCTAGGCCGCGCATCTCTTGATTCTAGTTTCAATACAATTATTATCATCCTTGATTATATATATATATTATTTTGATTGAACTTTGTTCTCGTAAAGTGCTTGAGGCAAGAGGACGGGAATAATTTATGCGGGTTCTACGTTTGCGAGTTCATCCGCCGAGAATACCCATCATGTGAGGGACATTTTGGAACAACTTGATGTAAGTAATTAAACAACATTCATGGCTTTATTTTATCACCTTGTGTTTCATTCACATACACACACATATATATATTGACCACCGTAGCTTCTTCAAATTATTAGATCCAACGGTTGCGGAACGGTCTTCTAGCAACGAGAGCGTGTACGAGCAATTCAAGAAGAACTGGCGGGGTTCTTACTTGAGCAAGTCATAGCTCCGGATGGAGAACACTATGTGGACAACCGCCAATATCAAAGTTGATGTAGACATATATATATATGCATGAACGTGTGTCACTTTGATCGATATATGTAATACAATGGTTTCCTATATATATATTTGAATTGTTTGCATTAATATTATACCGTGTTTCGAATGGAGGCGAGTACGCCGCGGCGGCGTTTTAGTGAAAATTCCTGCCGCGGCAGAGTCCGCCGCGGCAGGGAATGGCACCAAAACCCTGCCGCGGCCCAACCTTTTGCACCGGTTCGTATTACGAACCGGTGCAAAAGCTCCCCGCCGAGCGCCCCACAGCCGGCCACGTGGAGACCCCTTTAGCACCGGTTCGTAAGAGAACCGGTGCAAAAGGGGGGGGGGGGGCTTTTGCACCGGATGGTTTGCACCGGTTGGCCATCCGGTGCATATGGGCCTTTTGAACCGGTGCAAAAGAGCAGTTTTCCACTAGTGCCCGTTTAGTTCCTTTTACACATGTTTTCTTCCGTTTTGGTCCTTTTACATGTGGTTTTTGTTATTTGTATTTTTCCGTTCGGTCTCATTTAAACTTTGCCCAATCCAAATATGTTATGGTGTTTTCTACGTTATTTCTAGTGGTGTGCTTTCTATATCTAAGGCTAAACACATTGGGAAACTTAGAAAGCTTTACCCTTCTCGGTTGCTCCCTCCGTAATTCCTTTGCACAATGCTTTGAAATGAATTTATGCATTGCAATATGCTAATTGCTTAGTGGTGACACCTCACAACTGTCTCATCTAGGTAAAATCTACTGGTTTTCCTAAATCTCAGTTGAATGTTGTTTTCTTAAGTCTCAGTCACCCCAAAAAAAAATTAATCACGGTTTAGAGAGTTGCACTTTTCTAAAAATGGAAGGCGTTAAATAATATGGTTGTTTTTTAACATCTGATATTGTATCTATAACATAAGTTGTACCAGGATCTTCGCGCAACTGTGGATTTGATCATGTAAAAACTTGTCAACAATGCATAAATAACAAGCCATTCTAAATTCAAGCAACCGCCAGCGAAGGCATGTCGAACAGAGAGTTCGCTAGCTGCTTCCCAAACCCGATTTGAGCAGACCCATCTGTCCTGGAAAGAAGTCCAAATAACCCCCTAACTATCTTCTTTGGGACAGAGAACCCCCTAAGTTCAAAATAGGGCACTTAACCCCCCTAACTATTCAATACCAGCTAATTCACCCCCTTCACACGACTAGAGCTGTTTTGGTGGCCGGTATCGTTGACGTGGACTATGATTTGAGCCACGGAGGCGCGCTAGGCGGCCTGCGCTGGTTATGCGTCGAGGAGCTTTGGCGGGAGGAGAGGCTAGTGTGCAGTCCGTCATGGCGGGGTGCTCGGGCTGTGGGCCGACGATCTCGTACATGATCTAGTACACGACTGCGGCTTCATTTCCCCCCTCCTCACCACCTGCGTGTTCGCCGCAGCCGACGCCTTCCTCCTGCGCCCGTGCCTCTGTCTCTAGCTCATCTTCGAGTTCAGGGCGATGTGGACGAGTTCGGCCACGACGGGCTGCACGCAGGCACATCTTAGTGAGGCTAAAACGTGACAAAT
>NC_061513.1:66627398-66691061 GCF_022539505.1 Lolium rigidum | reverse complement strand
CCTGGTAATGTTCCTCAAGCCTTGTCCGAAGTAAGGGCGATCTACACTGAGTTGAATGGTTTGAGCATGCATATTGTGAGAGAAGAGCATTGGGCCGCTAACTAAAGCCATGATCCATGGTGGAAGTTTCAGTTTTGGACAAACATCCTCAAATCTCTAATGAGAAAAGAATTAATTGTTGTCAAATGCTTAAAGCATTAAAAGAGGAGTCCATGATCTCGTTGTCTATGTTGTCCCGTATGGATGTCTAAGTTGAGAATAATCAAAAGCGAGAAATCCAAATGCGAGCTTTCTCCTTAGACCTTTGTACAAAGCGGCATAGAGGTACCCCTTTGTGAAACTTGGTTAAAGCATATGTATTGCGGTGATAATCCAGGTAGTCCAAGCTAATTAGGACAAGGTGCAAGCACTATTAGTACACTATGCATGAGGCTTGCAACTTATAAGATATAATTTACATGATGCATATGCTTTATTACTACCGTTGACAAAATTGTTTCATGTTTTCAAAATCAAAGCTCTAGCACAAATATAGCAATCGATGCTTTTCCTCTATGAGGACCATTCTTTTACTTTCAATGTTGAGTCAGTTCACCTATTTCTATCCACCTCAAGAAGCAAACACTTGTGTGAACTGTGCATTGATTCCTACATACTTGCTTATTGCACTTATTATATTACTCTATGTTGACAATATCCATGAGATATACATGTTACAAGTTGAAAGCAACCGCTGAAACTTAATCTTCTTTTGTGTTGCTTCAATACCTTTACTTTGAATTATTGCTTTATGAGTTAACTCTTATGCAAGACTTATTGATGCTTGTCTTGAAGTGCTATTCATGAAAAGTCTTTGCTTTATGATTCACTTGTTTACTCATGTCATACACATTGTTTTGATCGCTGCATTCTTTACATATGCTTTACAAATAGTATGATCAAGATTATGATGGCATGTCACTCCGTAAATTATCTTTATTATCGTTTTACTCGCTCGGGACGAGCGTAACTAAGCTTGGGGATGCTGATACGTCTCCAACGTATCGATAATTTCTTGTGTTCCATGCCACATTATTGATGTTATCTACATGTTTTATGCACACTTTATGTCATATTCGTGCATTTTCCGGAACTAACCTATTAACAAGATGCCGAAGTGCCGTTGTTGTTTTCTCGCTGTTTTTGGTTTCGTAAATCCTAGTAAAGAAATATTCTCGGAATTGGACGAAATAAAAGCCCAGTAGGCCTATTTTCTCACGAAGCTTCCGTAAGACCGAAGACGAGACGAAGAGGGGCCACGAGGGGGCCACACCCTAGGCGGCGCGGCCCCCCTTGGCCGCGCGGCCCCGTGGTGTGGGGCCCTCGTGCCGCCTCTCGACCTACCCTTCCGCCTACTTAAAGCCTCCGTGACGAAACCCCCAGTACCGAGAACCACGATACGGAAAACCCTACCGAGACGCCGTCGCCGCCGATCCCATCTCGGGGGATCCGGAGATCGCCTCCCGCACCCTGCCGGAGAGGGGAATCATCTCCCGGAGGACTCTACACCGCCATGGTCGCCTCCGGAGTGATGAGTGAGTAGTCTACCCCCGGACTATGGGTCCATAGCAGTAGCTAGATGGTTGTCTTCTCCCCATTGTGCTATCATTGTCGGATCTTGTGAGCTGCCTATCATGATCAAGATCATCTATATGTAATTCTATATGTTGCGTTTGTTGGGATCCGATGAATAGAGAATACTTGTTATGTTGATTATCAAAGTTATGCTTATGTGTTGTTTATGATCTTGCATGCTCTCCGTTATTAGTAGATGCTCGGCCAAGTAGATGCTTTTAACTCCAAGAGGGAGTACTTATGCTCGATAGTGGGTTCATGCCTCGCATTGACACCTGGACAAGTGACGTAAAGTTCTAAGGTTGTGTTGTGCTCGTTGCCACTAGGGATAAAACATTGATGCTATGTCTAAGGATGTAGTTGTTGATTACATTACGCACCATACTTAATGCAATTGTCTCGTTGCTTTGCAACTTAATACCGGAGGGGGTTCGGATGATAACCTCGAAGGTGGACTTTTAGGCATAGATGCAGCTTGGATGGCGGTCTATGTACTTTGTCGTAATGCCCAATTAAATCTCACTATACTCATCATGATATGTATGTGCATTGTCATGCTCTCTTTATTTGTCAATTGCCCAACCGTAATTTGTTCACCCAACATGTCGTTCGTCTTATGGGAGAGACACCTCTAGTGAACTCGTGGACCCCGGTCCAATTCTCTTTACCGAAATACAATCTATCGCAATACTTGTTCTACCGTTTTCTCGCAAACAATCATCTTCCACACAATACGGTTAATCCTTTGTTACAGCAAGCCGGTGAGATTGACAACCTCACTCGTTTCGTTGGGGCAAAGTACTTTGGTTGTGTTGTGCAGGTTCCACGTTGGCGCCGAATCCCCGGTGTTGCGCCGCACTACATCTCGCCGCCATCAACCTTCAACGTGCTTCTTGGCTCCTCCTGGTTCGATAAACCTTGGTTTCTTTCTGAGGGAAAACTTGCTGCTGTGCGCATCATACCTTCCTCTTGGGGTTGCCCAACGAACGTGTGAAATACACGCCATCATCCTCCTTTGTAAAAATACAATGTACTGAAACGCCCGCGAGTTTTCAGACGCACTCTTTTCCTTTTCGGGGCACCGAGTGGGGCCGGAAAGGTTTTTAATGCGGCGGGCTCGCGGTGCTGCAATATAATAAAGATATTGCAGATATACTTCTTATTCTTCGACATGCTCGGGGGCTCAGTGCCTTTAAATTACAAAATATATACAATACAGATAAACCAGACTTACCAAAATATTTCGCCTTGGTACAAGAATACCTCGCCAAATAGAACATCGGAAGATAGCAACTATAAATATAGTATACTCGTCAAAATTCTATTGCTTTGGTCTAAAAACCTCGCAACAAAAATATAGAACGTCACAACCTAGACACTCGGGGGCTTGTGTCCATCGACAGCAAAATATATATATTTCCTCGCAATAAGAGAAAATCTTCGGGATAACAAAACAGTATAAGCTCCAGCCAAAGGCTCGGGGGCTTGACGATCAAAAATAGAAATAATACATATTTACAGAGATGACAGCTTTACAATATAAATCATGTCTACAAAGACATATCAATAGTGAACCTACAGCAAGAATAAGGAAAAAATCCTCAATGGACACCTAGCACATGGTCTATGGTCGTTCGTTCATTGGACGGACGAGTACTATGCTCGGCATAGCTACCCTTCACAAAGAACTCAGCGTCCATCCGAAGAAGTCCATCCATCATATCTTCAGCCACAGGAGTCACCAGATCATCAATTTTGCCCACGTTTCTCTTTTTCTTCGACATTTTAGCCAGACACGTGGGAACAATTTGATCCAAGGGCAATTTTGGATGGCAAATTTTTATCATCATCATAGCAAATCTTGCGCCAGCAGAGAGTTGAGCCCGCACAAAGCCATGGATTCGAGGAGCATCTCGAAATTTTTCCATTAGTGCAGGAAGAGTTTCTGGCATCTTGTTGCGAGGGAACATGGTTCCATAAACTAAGAATAAAGTCCTCGTACAGAAGTCAAGGAAGTCACGGACCTGAGCCGCGCGGTCTTGAAATCTGACAATTTGGCGGGTACGCTCAGGAGTGACCCAAAAGTTAGAACCATGTTGTGCAGCCAGTCTGAGCAAAACATTGGTTCGAGCTTCAACACGTTGATCTTCGGCAGCAGTATCCAAAAATGAGCCTGGTACAGCAAACAAACTGTCAAGGAAGGAAGAATAGCGGGAATAATATCCAGCATGGTTATGAACAGGAAATATACCTGTCATGTCCAGGTCAAGCGTCGATCATTAGCTAAAGCATATAATTTTCTCGAGAGGAAGCTTCGGTAGCCTCGAAGAACAGCGAGCATCCTTTGCAGCAATGGCTTCTCTTGCCTGTTGAAGAGCAATGTTCTCTCTCTCGGATGCCTGTCGAGATTGTTCCATCATCACAAGAGTTTGTTTTTTCATAGATTGGAGTTGTTGGCGCAATTCTTGCAAATCTTGCGACAAATGTTGTCCCAAAGAACCGTCGACAAAGTTATCATTGACTAGTGTTTTCTTCGAGAAGGAAGAAGCAGGAGAAGTATCGGTAGAATGGAGATCAGCAGAGTAGTTATCAAATATCAACTGGAAAAGAAAATTCAAATATCAAAGGACTGCACAAGACAGAATTCCATTGCTCTTCAAGAAATTTACATGGATATTACAGAAGGAGTTCTTCAAAAGTACTAAGGTAATTGTCGCCAAAACTCATATGGCGACAACAGCTAAAGAAACAGGAAAAATAAAAAGAAGGAGCATTCAACTAGACCTCCGGCTTTGATGAGCTAGGAGTCGAAGATGGCTTGATCCCGAGATAGGACAGGATTTTCTTCGTGTTGGGTTTTGCCGCCTTGATCAATGATCGCCACTTTGTCTGTTCTATCTGCTCCGTGTCGCCTACTTTCGCCCAGCCGATAGTTTGTTGGCTATCGCTGACCAAGGCAACAACGCTTTCAACAAAGAACCTTCATGTTCTCTCGGCGCATCTTCAGTCCAAGATCTTCTGGTGGATTAAAACACTTGGCAAGAGCAAGGAAAGTCGCGGGTTCCTCTTTCTTCGGGAAGAAATAGGGGAAAAGTCGCGACAACCCGGATTTAGCTTGATCAATGCCTTCGCGTGCTTCTGTTCCATGAAACTCAAGGAATGAAATAGCGTCAAGAAGAGGATCGTTGTCAGGATCTTCAAGTTCAAATTCTTGAGATGTTTTACCTGTCAAGATAAAAACTTATTGATCAACAAACGAGTGAAAGAAAGAAAATCGAAAGGATGTGAAGTGGTTCAGATACTTACTGACAAAGAGACGGTTTTGCGACCTTACGCGCTTAATGATCGCTTCCTCGCGAGCAGATTGTGCGGCTATATGCTCGCTCAGCGAAGTCTCGGCATCGTGCAGTCTCTTCCTAAGATCTTCGACACCAGCAGCATTGGCCTTGGCCTTGTCAGCTTCTGCTCTAGCTTGGATAGCATCTGCTTCGGCCTTCTTACGAGCCTCTTCACTTTGCTCTAATTTTTGAGCAAGTATATTGGCACGTTCGTTGACCTCTGTCAGTTTTTCTGCCAAGAAAGTTAAATTTAGTTAAAAACATCGACAACAAAGGCGTAAGAAGGCAAGGGCAAAAAGAAGTAGCAAGGCATTACCTTCAGTCTTACTCGCATATTCACGATACCCAATGAATTGGCCACCGATACGAATAAGCTCTTTGATCATAGGCTGTCAAAGAAGGATAAAGAAAGAAAATGTCGGTATAGGAAAATTATGATGGCATAAAGAAGCAAACAGAGGAAATACAAACAGTGACAAGAAAGTTAATAACTTACATCATCCAAGAGAGGGTTAGCGGAGTTACTCAATTGGAGAGTAGGCTCCGGGATTGTTTCAACCCTTGCCCTTTTCGGTGAAGGGACAAGGGGGCTCGAAGGAGGAGTAGAAGCGCCGACATTTTGTTGAGGAGGCGAGGATTCCTCTCCTTCAACTGGCGTATCCGAAACAACCAGGGTATGTGACGTACTCGTTCGAGCAGCCACATCAAAAGCTGGTACTTCTTCCTCATCATCACTGCGATTAAATGTTGGCAGCATAAAAAGCAAGATAGAAAAAATCTTCGAGTACCAAAATAATAAAAAAAACTTACGAACAGATGAGGGCCTCGAGGTATGGATCATAAGTTGCCTTCTGACGTGAAGGAGCAACTTCTTCGGCTTTGGAGGTGCCGGAATCTTCGACATCATTCCTTTTCCTTTTGTTCTTGGTAGAAACAGCAGGAGGAGGAGATTGTGCTGATGCAGTGCCTTCCGATGCAGCTTCCTTTTCAGAAGATCCCGCAGATTTGTGAGAATCTACGGGTTCATTCACAAAAGAAGGGGCATCTTGGTTGTCGTCGGTGACAACGGCCCTTTCCTCGACTTCTCCACCTTCAGGAAGGGGAGGAAGCGAGACAAGATTTGGATGGTTCTGTACAAAAATAGGGGGTGATGTCAAAAAGGAGACGCAAAAGATAGAGAGGCAATAACAAATTAATCGACAAAGTTTACCTTGGGAAGCGCATGGCTAGCGCTGTACGGTTTTACACGACACGAAGAAGGGACAGAGTCTTTTTTGCTGAGAGAGGAGATTTTTCGGACAAGCTTTTCTAAATCCTTGACCTCCAAATCCACTGACAGCCGATCTGCGTCTTCCTCTCCAGCATACTTCCAGAGAGGGTTTTTACAAGCCTGAAGAGGCTGCACTCTGGTTCTAAGAAAATACGCTGTAATTTGGATACCTGACAACTCTTTGCCGCGAGTATTTTGCAACTCATGGATGCGAGTCATCAGGGCCTCTGTCGAAGTTTTTTCTTCCTCGGTAGCCTCTCGCATCCCAGGAACGGCGACGAAGGATTTTCTCGGCACCATCGAAAGGAGGGATGTTGTCTTCAGCACATCCATGGTTCTCCTCCTGAATATACAACCACTTCTTGCGCCACCCTTGAACTGAGTCAGGGAGTTTGACGTCGAAGTAATCGACTGTGGGGTGAACAGAAATAACAACGCCGCCTATATTATAGGCGATATTGGGAGAGCCATTGCGGCGACAAAAGAAAATGCGCTTCCATAGCGCCCACTTAGGCTGAACGCCAAGGAAGGCCTCACAGAGGGTGATGAAAATGGAGATATGAAGGATAGAGTTGGGTGTGAGGTGGTGAAGTTGAAGACCATAAACAAAAAGCAATCCACGGAGGAAAGGATGAATAGGGGCGGAAAGACCGCGGATGAGATGGTCGACGAAGCTTACCCGATACCCCATTGGAGGAGTTGGGTAGCTTTCTTCACTAGGGAAGCACAGGGCTTTGGGTTTCTTGTTAATCCCTAGCTTCTTCAAGAGATTGATGTCCTGGGTGGAAATTTTGGACCTTTCCCACTCCGCGCTTCCCAGATCCGCGGCGGCCATTGACGATTCAGGCGTGTTGTGCCTGGTCAACCGACGCGGTGGCATCAACAATGGCGCAGGAATGCAGCTTGGAGAAGATAAGCTTAAGGAATTGAGGGGCACAGGAGGAGGTTTTGCAGAGGAGAGCAGGAGAACGGCGCGAGCGGAAGTGCTCGAGGAAGAAGAAGGAGATCTAATATAGAGGTGCGGCTAAGCGGCGTACCGTAGGATGGAAAAAGTGTGCGGCAGATGATAACCACGTGGAAACAAGGGTAAAAAAATATTTTAACATTGGAGAAGTTACGGTACGTGCGCCAGGAAAAGCGGAGAACGTGTGTCCCCCATTTACACGACGTGTCAAGATAATGGATAATTTGGGCCCGCAGGGTGATACGTCTCCGACGTATCGATAATTTCTTATGTTCCATGCCACATTATTGATGTTATCTACATGTTTTATGCACACTTTATGTCATATTCGTGCATTTTCTGGAACTAACCTATTAACAAGATGCCGAAGTGCCGTTCTGTCGTTTTCTGCTGTTTTTGGTTTCGAAATCCTAGTAAGGAAATATTCTCGGAATTGGACGAAATCAAAGCCCAGGGGCCTATTTTTCCACGAAGCTTCCGAAGTCCGAAGACGAGACGAAGAGGGGCCACGGGGTGGCCAAACCCTAGGGCGGCGCGGCCCCACCCCCGGCCGCGCCGGCCTATGGTGTGGGCCCCCGTGCCGCCTCTTGACTTGCCCTTCCGCCTACTTAAAGCCTCCGTGACGAAACCCCCGCACCGAGAGCCACGATACGGAAAACCTTATCGAGACGCCGCCGCCGCCGATCCCATCTCGGGGGATCCAGGAGATCGCTCTCCGGCACCTCGCCGGAGAGGGGAATCATCCCCGGAGGACTCTACGCTGCCATGGTCGCCTCCGGAGTGATGTGTGAGTAGTCTACCCCTGGACTATGGGTCCATAGCAGTAGCTAGATGGTTGTCTTCTCCCCATTGTGCTATCATTGTCGGATCTTGTGAGCTGCCTATCATGATCAAGATCATCTATATGTAATTCTATATGTTGCGTTTGTTGGGATCCGATGAATAGAGAATACTTGTTATGTTGATTATCAAAGTTATGCTTATGTGTTGTTTATGATCTTGCATGCTCTCCGTTACTAGTAGATGCTCCGGCCAAGTAGATGCTTGTAACTCCAAGAGGGAGTACTTATGCTCGATAGTGGGTTCATGCTCGCATTGACACCGGGACGGTGACAAAAAGTTCTAAGGTTGTGTTGTGTCGTTGCCACTAGGGATAAAACATTAGTGCTATGTTCAAGGATGTAGTCACTAGTTACATTACGCACCATACTTAATGCAATTGTCCTGTTGCTTGCAACTTAATACCTGGAGGGGTTCGGATGATAACCTGAAGGTGGACTTTTTAGGCATAGATGCAGTTGGATGGCGGTCTATGTACTTTGTCGTAATGCCCAATTAAATCTCACTATACTCATCATGATATGTATGTGCATTGTCATGCTCTCTTTATTTGTCAATTGCCCAACTGTAATTTGTTCATCCAACATGTTGTTCGTCTTATGGGAGAGACACATCTAGTGAACTGTGGACCCCGGTCCAATTCTCTTTACTGAAATACAATCTATCGCAATACTTGTTTTACTGTTTTCTCTCGCAAACAATCATCTTCCACACAATACGGTTAATCCTTTGTTACAGCAAGCCGGTGAGATTGACAACCTCACCGTTTCGTTGGGGCAAAGTACTTTGGTTGTGTTGTGCAGGTTCCACGTTGGCGCCGGAATCCCTGGTGTTGCGCCGCACTACATCTCGCCGCCATCAACCTTCAACGTGCTTCTTGACTCCTACTGGTCCGATTAAACCTTGGTTTCTTACTGAGGGAAACTTTCCGCTGTGCGCATCACACCTTCCTCTTGGGGTTCCCAACGGACGCGTGTCGAACGAAAAGACAATACGTCAACCACGCGCATCACAGGGCAGCGGGAGAAAACTTCTCGCGATTTTTGGATTTACAATCGTGGCTATCGTCAGCAAAAAACGTCACCTTGGCAGAAAGAAAAAATCGACTAAACAGTTGCATCAAAATGCGACATGCAAAAATATTGGAGAGCCTTTGATCAAATACAAGTTTTTGGTAAAATGCTCGGGGGCTACTTTGAAAAAATGAAAAGATCAAGAAAGACAAGATAGAAATAGCGTGAGCCTATGGTCAAATACAAATATTTGTTCATAGCCTCGGGGGCTACTCCCATCGGGAGCGCTGTTCGCGCACCCGAGAAATTATAGAACTTCGGGAGAGAAAGAAAATATAGCGGCATAAAGCGTGGAGCCTACAACCAAGCACAAGTCCTTGGCTGTAGCCTCGGGGCTACTCCCATCGGGAACGCTGTTCGCGTGCCCGATGAAATTATAAAAAAGAAAGACAGAATGAAAAGAAGAAAGTTAGAAGAGCAAAAGAGTATATTTCGAGTTATAAATAACTCTGCATATACTCCCATCGGGAGAGCAATATAAGTCATCTTTGACTCAATAAAATGTGCCATTCCATCAGCCGAATAAGCACTCGACAATATATTCTCGGAACGCCGAAGTTGCGATCAATTTCTGAATGCCGCAAAACTTTGCGAAGGTAAGACCCCGGATCCATTCTCGTGAGGCGTGGCGCCGTCTCGACGTCGGTTTGCTACTTTTATCCGTATCAACAGATACGAAGAAAAATCCTAACGGACGCGTTAGGTACCCGATAAATATGACTAGGACTCGACAGAATGGTAAGACCTTAAGCGGCACCTGTCGAAGTTTACACCAGTATCCCGAAATCATGTCCAGGGACGTGATTTTGAAGTAGGTTTTTGCGGATTGCCACTAGAGCAGTTAACTAGTACCTGATCCGTCAGATGAACTAGCCCCAACTACCATTATCCCTGTACAATATAGAAATTTATGTGAAGAAATATAGAAAAGTTTAAGTTGTCGAGTAAAAATAAACAGTGGAGATTTTCCCTGACTCTACGATTCGAGCAAAATCTCGGGGGCTACTGACATAGGCATCCCCAATGGGCCTGCCGAAGATAGTACCCGGGGTTTACTGAAGGCCCACTACTCGAAGAATAAGAAGATTCGGAAGCCCAAGATATTGTTAAGGAAAGCTAGAGTTGTAATAGGAAGTAATATTTGTAATCTTGCGGGAGGAGTTAGAAACCTTCCCGGACTCTGTAACTTGTACAATACGAATCCCTCGGCACCACCTCCTATATAAGGGGGGTCGAGGGACAAAGAAAGCATCGAATCATTGTTTCTCAAACCCTAGTTTCATAATTGTTGAGTACTTTTCGGCTGAAACCTTCGAGATCTACTTGCCCTCTACTTCCAACTAAACCCTAGTCTACAACTCGTAGGCATTGATAAGTTAATACCTTGTCACCAGCAAACTACAGGCAAAAGATGCGCTGATGCATTCGCCGGTGGAGCTTTCTCGAACTCAACACTCCGGCTAGATGAAAAGGATCAGCATCCAGTAGGTCTTCATCTTCGCAGAAGAAGAACCCTAGGACCACCACCTTCAAACCCGAAGCAGACGAACATCCCATCCGCTGACCAACGGTGACGAAGGAGAATTCGGTGAACGGCGGAAGCAGCAACCACACCATCCCCGCCCCCTTCCTCGCGCCGCCAGCAGAAACCGACGATGGATCTCGGCGGGCACAAGATCCAACAGCCGCCGCCACCACCATCCATCGCCGAAGGCCATGGAGGAGGAGCCGCCGCCGCACATCCAGGGACGCCACCCTAGACGCGGAGCGCGCCGAAGCCGGAGGTCGCCGCCCCAGCCGCCACCGCCGGTCGCCGCCTCCAACAACCCCCCGGGCACTTTGGCGCTGGGGCCCGCCGCCACCATGGCCAGCACCGACGACAGCGGAGGAGGGAGAGAAACGGAGGGAGGGGGCGGCGGAAGGAGGGAGATCGGCCCCCCGGCAGCGTCCTGGGGAGAGCGACGGGAGGGTTTAGGGATTGATCAAGAAAGAAAGAGAGGGATGACGGCTATTTACCCATAGAAAACATCTCTTCACTATACACTGGCGGAGCCAGCTTGTGTTAGGGTGGGGCGCCCCACCCTAACATTTCATCGTAGCATACTTTTTAGTGAGAAAAAAGAAAGTATAAAAATATAGCTCATATGTACTTAGATTATTTTAGTTGCCCCACCTTAAGAAAATTTTCTAGATCCGCCAATGTCACTATATGCTACAACTTCAAAGGACAACCCATGATGGAGCTCGGGCAGCTGTACGGACTTGGACCTCTCCCCTAACTATCGACCGCTCGCGGAGTACACGTTTTACTTGTCCGAGCGTACTCATATGTATACTGCTAAAACTTTTACTTGTCTGTTGCCGACTGATTCTGGCGCGGGCGAGGCTCCACCTTATTTTCCTCCCTCGAGTCCCTAACTGCGCTCCTTCTTGTGGTCATGCTCATGCCCTCTGCAACAAACCCCTACCGACCACCACCCCGTCGACCCAAGATGTTGCTGTCGGATAGGTAGGGCCAAGCCGGTAAAAGTTGAGGCCCTGTGCGAAACTCTGGAATGGGTCCTTTCGTGCTAGAAAATAAAACTAATCAATATTAATATCAGCATATATCATAGTATCTTACACATTGATCTAATATTTTATAATAACCATTTAATTATTGGAGGACTAGTTCTTGCTAATTATTTAAAAACTGGACTAGTGACCAAACATGTGGAGGCCTTCGTCTGTTCGATTTACTTGTCCGTTTATTAAAGATTAACAATGGGAAATACTAGTAACATGTTAAAAATTTAAGCGTTTGTAATACATTTTTAATGTACTACTTGTAGACAAACAAGATATTCACTTTGGCTAGCACATTTTACCTTGTTTTGCGCCTTTTGTAGAGGTCGAGGGATCGTTTCTTCATGCAATCATTTAACTTTTTTTTGGCACCGAAGGCTTCCACTGATGGCCCATTCCAACCAGGTGAGCCCGACCGGGTCGACCATCTCTTGCTGCTCGTTGCGGCAGCACAGCCTGAGTTTTGATGGGCTTCGAAGCCTATTAGGTGAAATAGAAAATTATGGGCCCAACGAAATTTGGGGCCCGATGTGGCTGCATAGGCCGCACTCCTGTCGACCCAGGCCCGCGGACAGGCTTGGCCATGGCTCCCATTTGCTCCGTGTGGTTGACTCCAACCTCCTCAAGCTGCTCCACTACCCTACCTTGATACATTCTCCTACTCCGAGCCCATGCTCAATTTCACCTCCTCTAGTTTATGCTCAACTCCACCACCACGTCCTCTCGGTTCTGATGGTGATGCACCGATGTACTCGTGGTGTTGTTGTATGCGTATTGCTGATGTGCTACTCATGGTGTTTGTTGTCGATGATGTGATGTTGTTGATGCCGTGTTGCGGGGATTAGTCATGTGGGTGTGGTGGTGATGGTGTTGATGTGCCGCTCATCTCAACTCCGACGCCAACGAGACGGTGCTGCAGACGCAACCATTGTGTTGGCCTTGTCTGCTCCTTTATGGCACTATGAGCTAATTCCCCCTCTTCTTTGTCCATGGCTCTGAATCGGTGATCATATGCTTGTGAATTTATTGCTTAATGATATAGTGCTCCCGTGATTGGTGTGCTTATTACCGTTGTACTATCGAAATTGAATATCAATTAGACCATTAACTGGAGAGCTTTCTACTAAGAGCATTGATATGTGTTCTTTGCTTTGTTTGGGTTCCAAATGACCATTTTAGTTGACATTTGGAATTAAGCTCAATTGGAGCGCAAACAAAGTAAAAAATAATTTTATTATGTTCCGAGATTTAGTCCTTGGCATTTAAGATATTATTTGGTAGTATATTTGTTGAAGAAGAGTAAATACTTGATCTTGTTGCTTAACTATTCCTTCAACTCATATCTGTTGTTGGTGGTATTCAAAGTGTTGATATGCAATATTTGGAAAGATATGTTGCTTATACATGGATACTTTATGTGATGACTGGCTGGTGAGCTTGTATGCTGATGACGCGTAAAGCACACATCCGTTGGGAACCCCAAGTGGAAGGTGTGATGCGTACAACAGCAAGTTTCCCTCAGTAAGAAACCAAGGTTTATCGAACCAGTAGGAGTCAAGAAGCACGTGGAAGGTTGATGGCGGCGGAGTGTAGTGCGGCGCAACACCAGGGATTCCGGCGCCAACGTGGAACCTGCACAACACAATCACAGAACTTTGCCCCAACGTAACAGTGAGGTTGTCAATATCACCGACTTCCTGTAAATAAAGGATTAGATGTATAGTGTGGATGATGATGATTGTTTGCGAAGAACAGTAAAGAACAATTGCAGTAGATTGTATTTCAGTTGTAAAGAATAGGACCGGAGTCCACAGATCACTGATACGTCTCCAACGTATCTATAATTTCCGATGTTCCATGCTTGTTTTATGACAATACCAACATGTTTTGTTCACACTTTATATCATTTTTATGCGTTTTCCGGAACTAACCTATTGACGAGATGCCGAAAGGACGATTCTTGTTTTCTGCTTGTTTTTGGTTTCGAAATCCTAGTAAGGAAATATTTTCGGAATCGGACGAAATCAACGCCGAAAGTCTTAGAAATACGCGAAGCTTCCGGAGCACCGAAGAAAGGTCGAGAGGGTGCCGGGGGCCCCACACCTGTGGGCGGCGCGGCCTAAGGGGGCGCGCCCCCTAGGGTCCGGGCAGCCCGAGCCCCCTCCGACTCCGACTCTTCGCCTATTTAAGTCGTCGTGACCTAAAACCTCGACACCAATTGACGAAACTCCGAGAAAGACTCCGGGGGCGCCGCCACCGTCACGAAACTCCAATTCGGGGGACGGAACTCTGTTCCGGCACCCTGCCGGAGCGGGGAAGTGCCCCGGAAGGCTTCTCCATCGACACCGCTGCCATCTCCATCGACACCGCTGCCATCTCCACCGCCATCTTCATCACCGCTGCTGCTCCCATGAGGAGGAGTAGTTCTCCATCGAGGCTCGGGGCTGTACCGGTAGCTATGTGGTTCATCTCTCTTCCATGTACTTCAATACAATGATCTCATTGAGATTCATATGAGTTTGTATCACTACTATCTATGTGCTACTCTAGTGATGTTATTAAAGTAGTTCTATTCCTCCCGCACGTGTGTAAAGGCGACGAGTGGGTGCACCGTGTTAGTACTTGGTTTATGCTATGATTATGATCTCTTGTAGATTATGAAGTTAACTATTGCTATGATATATTGATGTGATCTATTCCTCCTACATATGCATGAAGGTTACGGTGTGCATGCTATGCTAGTACTTGGTTTAGTCTCGTTGATCTATCTTACACTAAAGGTTACTAAAACATGAGCATTATTGTGGAGCTTGTTAACTCCGGCATTGAGGGTTCGTGTAATCCTACGCAATGTGTTCATCATCCAACAAAAGTGTAGAGTATGCATTTATCCGTTCGTTATGTGATCAATGTTGAGAGTGTCCACTAGTGAAAGTGTAATCCCTAGGCCTTGTTCCTAAATACTGTCTGAGTTACTACTGCTTGTTTACTTCGTTTTACTTGTGTTACTACTACTTGCAATATTACCACCATCAACTACACGCCAGCAAGCACTTTTCCGCACCGTTACTACTGCTCATACTTATTTATACCACCTGTATTTCACTATCTCTTCGCCGAACTAGTGCACCTATTAGGTGTGTTGGGGACACAAGAGACTTCTTGCTTTGTGGTTGCGGGGTTGCATGAGAGGGATATCTTTGACCTCTTCCTCCCTGAGTTCGATAAACCTTGGGTATCCACTTAAGGGAAACTTGTCAGCTGTTCTACAAACCTCTGCACTTGGAGGCCCAACACTGTCTACAAGAATAGAAGCTCCCGTAGACATCAAGCACTTTTCTGGCGCCGTTGCCGGGGAGGAAAGGTAAAAGGTACTCACACTCCGGACCTCGGCTACCAAGCTATTTCCATCATTGTAAGTACTCGAAGCTATTTCCTTTAGATCCTGCAATTGCAACTTTTTGTTTCTTGTTTACACTAGTTTGGCATAATGTATAAGAGTGAGCTTCTTGTTCTATTTCCTGATTTAAAACTTGGATTGTTTGATGCGAAAATTAAAAAACCTATGGAATCTTATTTGCATGCTGGTAGTAATATTAGTATGAACGCTTTGAACACCATTGTTGATAATGATATAGAAAGTTCTAAGCTTGGGGAAGTCTGGTTTTCATGATATTTTTAGTCCCCCAAGCATTGAGGAGAAAATTTTCTTTGATGATACTTTGCCTCCTATTTATGATGATTATAATGATAGTGGTCTTTTGGTGCCACCTACTATGGAGAGTAAATTTTGTTGTGATTATACTATGCCTCCTACACTTGATGAGAATAATAATGATAGCTACTTTGTTGAATTTGCTCCCACTACAACTAATAAAATTAACTATGCCTATGTGGAGAGTAACTATTTTATGCATGAGACTCATGATAAGAATGCTTTATGTGATAGTTATATTGTTGAGTTTGCTCATGATACCACTGGATATTATTATGAGAGAGGAAAATATGGTTGTAGAAATTTTCATGTTACTAAAATGCCTCTCTATGTGCTGAAATTTTTGAAGCTACACTTGTTTTATCTTCCTATGCTTGTTACTTTGCTCTTCATGAACTTGTTTATTTATAAGATTCCTATGCATAGGAAGCATGTTAGAATTAAATGTGTTTTGAATTTGCCTCTTGATGCTCTCTTTTTCTTCAAATACTATTTCTTGCGAGTGCATCATTAAAACTGCTGAGCCCATCTTAATGGCTAAAAAGAAAGAACTTCTTGGGAGATAACCCATGTGTTATTTTGCTACAGTACTTTGTTTTATATTTGTGTCTTGGAAGTTGTTTACTACTGTAGCAACCTCTCCTTATCTTAGTTTTGTGTTTTTTTGTGCCAAGTAAAGTCTTTGATAGTAAAGTAAGTACTAGATTTGGATTACTAGCGCAGAAACAGATTTCTTTGTCTGTCACGAATCTGGGTCTAATTCTCTGTAGGTAACTCAGAAAATTATGCAAATTTACGTGAGTGATCCTCAGATATGTACGCAACTTTCATTCAATTTGAGCATTTTCTTTTGAGCAAGTCTGGTGGCCTAATAAAATCCATCTTTACGGACTGTTCTGTTTTGACAGATTCTGCCTTTTATTTCGCATTGCCTCTTTTGCTATGTTGGATGAATTTCTTTGATCCATTAATGTCCAGTAGCATTATGCAATGTCCAGAAGTGTTAAGAATGATTGTGTCACCTCTGAACATGTTAATTTTTATTGTCCACTAACCCTCTAATGAGTTGTTTCGAGTTTGGTGTGGAGGAAGTTTTCAAGGGTCAAGAGAGGAGGATGATATACTATGATCAAGAAGAGTGAAAACTCTAAGCTTGGGGATGCACCCGGTGGTTCACCCCTGCATATATCAAGAAGACTCAAGCGTCTAAGCTTGGGGATGCCCAAGGCATCCCCTTCTTCATCGACAACATTATCAGGTTCCTCCCCTGAAACTATATTTTTATTCCATCACATCTTATGTGCTTTTTCTTGGAGCGTCGGTTTGTTTTTGTTTTTGTTTTGATTGAATAAATTGAATTACATCATGATTGTGTGGGAGAGAGACACGCTCCGCTGGTTCATATGAACACATGTGTTCTTAGCTCATAATATTCATGGCGAAGTTTCCTCTTCGTTAAATTGTTATATGGTTGGAATTGGAAAATGCTACATGTAGTAATTGCTATAATGTCTTGGGTAATGTGATACTTGGCAATTGTTGTGCTCATGTTTAAGCTCTTGCATCATATACCTTACACTTATTAGTGAAGAAATACATAGAGCTTGTTAAAATTTGGTTTGCATGAGTGGTTTCTCTAGAGTCTAGATATTTTCTAGTAAGATGTTTGAACAACAAGGAAGACGATGTATAGTTTTATAATGCTTGTAATATGTCTTTTATGTGAGTTTTGTCTGTACTAGTTCGTGCTTATGTTTGCTTCAAACAACCTTGCTAGCCTAAGCCTTGTATCGAGAGGGAATACTTCTCATGCATCCAAAATCCTTGAGCCAACCACTATGCCATTTGTGTCCACCATACCTACCTACTATGTGGTATTTCCTGCTATTCCAAAGTAAATTGCTTGAGTGCTACCTTTAAACAATTCAAAATTTATCACCTCTGATTTGTGTCAATGTTTTATAGCTCATGAGGAAGTATGTGGTGTTTAGCTTTCAACCTTGTCATTTACTTTTGACGGACTCTCATATGGACTAGTGGCACATCCGCTTATCCAATAATTTTGCAAAAAGAGCCGGCAATGGGATTCCCGAGTCCCAAATTAATTAACAAAAATAGACACTCCTCCATGGTATGTGATTGTTGGACGGCACCCGAAGGATTCGGTTAGCCATGGCTTGTGTAAGCAAAGGTTGGGAGGAGTGTCATCATAATAAAACTAAAATAAAAAGGCACTCCTTCATGGTATGAGATTGTTGGCAGTGCACCCGAGGATTCGGTTAGCCATGGTTTGTGAAAGAAAGGTTGGAAGGAGTGCCACCCAAAAATAAAATAATTCATGGGAGCCGCTCTTGGAAGTCCGGTTGGCGAGGTAGTTAGTGTACCCATTACCATTCGTTGACAACAACAAACACCTCTCAAAACTTTACTTTTTATGCTCTCTATATGTTTTCAAAACCAAAGCTCTAGCACAAATATAGCAATCGATGCTTTCCTCTTTGAAGGACCATTCTTTTACTTTCATTGTTGAGTCAGTTCACCTATTTCTCTCCACCTCAAGAAGCAAACATTTGTGTGAACTGTGCATTGATTCTTACATACTTGCTTATTGCATTTGTTATATTGCTCTGCATTGACAACTATCTATGAGATATACATGTTACAAGTTGAAAGCAACCGCTGAAACTTAATCTTCTTCTGTGTTGCTTCAATACCTTTACTAAGAATTTATTGCTTTATGAGTAACTCTTATGCAAGACTTGTTGATGCTTGTCTCGAAAGTACTATTCATGAAAAGTCTTTGATATATGATTCAATTGTTTACTCATTGCATTTACATTGTTTCGAATCGCTGCATTCATCTCATATGCTTTACAATGGTATGATTAAGATTATGTTGGTAGCATGTCACCTCGAAATTATCTTTTATCGTTTACCTACTCGAGGACGAGTAGGAACTAAGCTTAGGGATGCTGATACGTCTCCAACGTATCTATAATTTCCGATGTTCCATGCTTGTTTTATGACAATACCAACATGTTTTGTTCACACTTTATATCATTTTTATGCGTTTTCCGGAACTAACCTATTGACGAGATGCCGAAAGGACAATTGCTTGTTTTCTGCTGTTTTTGGTTTCGAAATCCTAGTAAGGAAATATTTTCGAATCGGACGAAATCAACGCCGAAAGTCTTAGAAATACGCGAAGCTTCCAGAGCACCGAAGAAAGGTCAGAGGGGTGCCGGGGGGGCCCCACACCTGTGGGCGGCGCGGCCCAAGGGGGGGGGGGCGCCCCCCTAGGGTCTAGGCAGCCCAGGCCCCCTCCGACTCCGACTCTTCGCCTATTTAAGTCGTCGTGACCTAAAACCTCGACACCAATTGACGAAACTCCAGAAAGACTCCAGGGGCGCCGCCACCGTCACGAAACTCCAACTCGGGGACAGAACTCCGTTCCGGCACCCTGCCGGAGCGGGGAAGTGCCCCGGAAGGCTTCTCCATCGACACCGCTGCCATCTCCATCGACACCGCTGCCATCTCCACCGCCATCTTCATCACCGCTGCTGCTCCCATGAGGAGGGAGTAGTTCTCCATCGAGGCTCGGGGCTGTACCGGTAGCTATGTGGTTCATCTCTCTTCCATGTACTTCAATACAATGATCTCATTGAGATTCATATGAGTTTGTATCACTACTATCTATGTGCTACTCTAGTGATGTTATTAAAGTAGTTCTATTCCTCCCGCACGTGTGTAAAGGCGACGAGTGGGTGCACCGTGTTAGTACTTGGTTTATGCTATGATTATGATCTCTTGTAGATTATGAAGTTAACTATTGCTATGATATATTGATGTGATCTATTCCTCCTACATATGCATGAAGGTTACGGTGTGCATGCTATGCTAGTACTTGGTTTAGTCTGTTGATCTATCTTACACTAAAGGTTACTAAAACATGAGCATTATTGTGGAGCTTGTTAACTCCGGCATTGAGGGTTCGTGTAATCCTACGCAATGTGTTCATCATCCAACAAAAGTGTAGAGTATGCATTTATCCGTTACGTTATGTGATCAATGTTGAGAGTGTCCACTAGTGAAAGTGTAATCCCTAGGCCTTGTTCCTAAATACTGCTGAGTTACTACTGCTTGTTTCTTGTTTCTATCGTGTTACTACTACTCGCAATATTACCACCATCAACTACACGCCAGACAAGCACTTTTCCGGCACCGTTACTACTGCTCATACTTATTTATACCACCTGTATTTCACTATCTCTTCGCCGAACTAGTGCACCTATTAGGTGTGTTGGGGACACAAGAGACTTCTTGCTTTGTGGTTGCGAGGGTTGCATGAGAGGGATATCTTTGACCTCTTCCTCCCTGAGTTCGATAAACCTTGGGTATCCACTTAAGGGAAACTTGCTGCTGTTCTACAAACCTCTGCACTTGGAGGCCCAACACTGTCTACAAGAATAGAAGCTCCCGTAGACATCAATCACTAGTGGTGTCTCTCCCATAAGATAGCAAATGTTGGGTGAACAAATTACAGTTGGGCAATTGACAAATAAAGAAGGCATAACAATGCACATACATATATCATGATGAGTACTATGAGATTTAATCAGGGCATTACGACAAAGTACATAGACCGCTATCCAGCATGCATCTATGCCTAAAAAGTCCACCTTCGGGTTATCATCCGAAACCCCTCCGGTATTAAGTTGTAAACAACGAGACAATTGCATTAAGTATGGTGCGTAATGTAATCAACACAAATATCCTTAGACAAAGCATCGATGTTTTATCCCTAGTGGCAACAACACATCCACAACCTTAGAACTTTTCATCACTTGTCCCGGATTTAATGGAGGCATGAACCCACTATCGAGCATAAATACCCCCTCTTGGAGTCACAAGTATCAACTTGGCCGAGCCTCTACTAGCAACGGAGAGCATGCAAGAACATAAATAACATATATGATAGATTGATAATCAACTTGACATAGTATTCAATATTCATCGGATCCCAACAAACACAACATGAAGGATTACAAATAGATGATCTCGATCATGATAGGCAGCTCACAAGATCTAACATGATAGCACAATGAGGAGAAGACGACCATCTAGCTACGCTATGGACCCATAGTCCAGGGGTGAACTACTCACACATTGATCCGGAGGCGATCATGGCGATGAAGAGACCTCCGGGAGATGATTCCCCTATCCGGCGAGGGTGCCGGAGGCGATCTCCGAACCCCGAGATGGGATTAGCGGCGGCGGCGTCTCTGGAAGGTTTTCCGTATCGTGGCTCTCGGTACTGGGGGTTTCGCGACGGAGGCTTTAAGTAGGCGGAAGGGCAGGTCAGGGGGCCACACGAGGGCCCACACGCCAGGGCCGCGCGGGCCCCTTGCTGGCCGCGCCGCCCTGTTGTGGCGGCGCCTCGTGGCCCCACTTCGTAAGTCCTCCGGTCTTCTGGAAGCTTCGTGGAAAAATAGGCCCCTGGGCGTTGATTTCGTCCAATTCCGAGAATATTTCCTTACTAGGATTTCTGAAACCAAAAACAGCAGAAAACAGCAACTGGCTCTTTGGCATCTCGTCAATAGGTTAGTGCCGGAAAATGCATCATAATGACATATAATGTGTATAAAACATGTGAGTATCATCATAAAAGTAGCATGGAACATAAGAAATTATAGATACGTTTGGGACGTATCAAGCATCCCCAAGCTTAGTTCCTACTCGCCCTCGAGTAGGTAAACGATAACAAAGATAATTTCTGAAGTGACATGCTATCATAATCTTGATCATACTTTTGTAAAGCATATGAGATGAATGCAGCGATTCGAAGCAATGATGAAGATAATGAGTAAACTAATGAATTATAGCAAAGACTTTTTATGAATAATACTTTCAAGACAAGCATCAATAAGACTTGCATAAGAGTTACTCATAAAGCAATAAATTCAAAGTAAAGGCATTGAAGCAACACAAAGGATGATTAAGTTTCAGCGGTTGCTTTCAACTTGTAACATGTATATCTCATGGATAATTGTCAACACAAAGCAATATAACAAGTGCAATAGGTAAACATGTAAGAATCAATGCACGGTTGATACAAGTGTTTGCTTCTGGGATAGCAAGAATAGGCAAACTGACTCAACAATAAAGTAGAAGATAGGCCCTTCGCAGAGGGAAGCATTGATTACTATATTTGTGCTAGAGCTTTTCATTTTGAAAACAAGAAACAATTTGGTCAACGGTAGTAATAAAGCATATGAATTATGTATAAGACATCTTATAAGTTGCAAGCCTCATGCATAGTATACTAATAGTGCCCGCACCTTATCCTAATTAGCTTGGATTAACACGGATTATCATTGCATAGCATATGTTTCAACCAAGTGTCACAAAGGGGTACTTCTATGCCGCCTGTACAAAGGTCTAAGGAGAAAGCTCGCATTGGATTTCTCGCTTTTGATTATTCTCAACTTAGACATCCATACCGGGACAACATAAACAACAGATAATGGACTCCTATTTAATGCATAAGCATTCAACAAAAATTAATATTCTCATAAGAGATTGAGGATTTATTGTCCAAACTGAAACTTCCACCATGAATCATGGCTTTAGTTAGCGGCCCAATGTTCTTCTCTAACAGTATGCATACTCAAACCATTTGATTGTGAGAACCGCCCTTACTTCAGACAAGACGAACATGCATAGCAACTCACATGATATTCAACAAAGGTAAAAATTGATGGCGTCCCCAGAAAACATGGTTACCGCTCAACAAGCAACTTACTAAGAAATAAGACACATAAGTACATATTCTTCACCACGATAGTTTTTAAGCTATTTGTCCCATGAGCTATATATTGCAAAGGTAAAGAATAGAAATTTTAAAGGTAGCATTCAAGTAATGTACTTTGGAATGGCGGAGAAATACCATGTGGTAGGTAGGTATGGTGGACACAAATGGCATAGTGGTTGGCTCAAGGATTTGGATGCACGAGAAGAATTCCTCTCAATACAAGGCTAGGCTAGCAAGGTTGTTTGAAGCAAACTCAAGTATAAAAGGTGCAGCAAAGCTCACATATGAACATATTGTAAGCATTATAAGACTTTACATTGTCTCCTTGTTGTTCAAATACCTCAACCAGAAAATATCTAGACTCTAGAGATCAATCATGCAAACCAAATTTTAACAAGCTCTATGTAGTTATTCATTAATGAGTACATGGTACATGATGCAAGAGCTTAAACAAGATCTATATGAGCACAACAATTGCCAAGTATCACATTATTCAAGACATTAAACCATTTACCACATGCCGCATTTTCCGTTTCCAACCATATATCAATGAATTAAATAGTTCAAATTTCGCAATGAACATTAAAGATGAAGCTAAGAACATATGTGTTCATATGAAACAGCGGAGCGTGTCTCTCTCCCAAACAAAGAATGCTAGGATCCGATTTATTCAAACAAAAACAAAAATAAAAACAAACAGACACTCCAAGTAAAGCACATAAGATGTGACGGAATAAAAAATATAGTTTCACTAGAGGAACCTGATAAGTTGTCGATGAAGAAGGGATGCCTTGGGCATCCCCAAGCTTAGATGCTTGAGTCTTCTTAAAATATGCAGGGATGAACCACGGGGGCATCCCCAAGCTTTGACTTTTCACTCTTCTTGATCATATTGTATCATCCTCCTCTCTTGACCCTTGAAAACTTCCTCCACACCAAACTCGAAACAAACTCATTAGAGGGTTAGTGCATAATCAAAAATTCACATGTTGAGAGGTGACATAATCATTCTTAACACTTCTGGACATTGCACAAAGAGACTGAAAGTTAATGGAACAAAGAAATCCATCCAACACAGCAAAACAGGCAATGCGAAATAAAAGGCAGAATCTGTCAAAACAGAACAGTTCGTAAATACGAATTTTAAAGTGGCACCAGATTTTCTCAGATGAAAATGCCCAAATTGAATGAAAGTTGCGTACATATCTGAGGATCACGTACGTAAATTGGCAGATTGTTTTGATTTTTCTACAAAGACTACTGCTCAAATTCGTGACAACAATAAATCTGTTCCTGCGCAGTAATCCAAATCTAGTATTGGCTTTACTATCAAAGACTTTACTTGGCACAACAATGCAATAAAATAAAGATAAGGAGAGGTTGCTACAGTAGTAAACAACTTCCAAGACTCAAATATAAAACAAAGTGCAAAAGTAAAATAATGGGTTGTCTCCCATAAGCGCTTTTCTTTAACGCCTTTCAGCTAGGCGCAGAAAGTGCGAATCAAGTATTATCGAGAGATGGAGCATTACCTCGGGCATTACACCTACCTTTCTTATTCTTTTTCTTACCCTTTGATTTAGGGAACACATGTCTACCTCCTGGTGTAGAGGTGAATTTTAAGGTGACTTCTCCCACATCTATGACTGCTACCAATAGTTTCAGCAGGGATCTTCCGAGTGTGATTTGTCCTGTTCCTACACAATCAATAACAAGATAATCAGTCGATATTGTTCTTCCAATAATGGTTGTATGCACACCCTCGGCTATTCCCTTAGGAGTTATAACAGAGTTATCAATAAGAGTTATTCCTTCTCCCCCTTCAACGAGTCCCCAAAGTGTCAAAGATTCATAAATACTCTTAGGCATAAGGCAAAATTCAAACATAATATCACAATTGGCATGAAAAGTTTCACCACCTATAACGATTTTAATAGTAGGATCCCATATTGAAGGTTCAGAGTTCACCAAAACTTGATCAAGACGGTTACGAACATAACTATAATTTTTTTCCAAGCAAGATGCACTTGTCTCAAGAGTGTTTAATCTATTATAAATGCTAATAAGAGCTGAATCAAAGTTATTAGCTGAACTATGTGATGCAACCAATTTTTTTATGGCATTAAAAGCTTGATCACCGTCGCAATGAAGGAAATCTCCTCCCACTACAGCATCCAAGGCATATCTATAGTGAATCATAAGCCCGAAATAAAAGTTACTAAGGAGCAAACTTAGAGTCATTTGAGGTTCAGCTTTACGATAAGAATAAAAAATTCTGGACCAAGCATCTTTAAAACTCTCCTCATCCCCTTGTTTAAAAGTGAAGACTAATTCCTCAGGTGAAGAAGTAACAGGTGCAGAGCTAGACATGATAATAAAAGTAAAATGCAAGTAACTAATTTTTTTTGTGTATTTGATATAGAGAACGAGACAGTAAATAAAGTAAAGCTAGCAACTATTTTTTTTGTGTTTTGATATAATGCAGCAAACAAAGTAGTAAATAAAATAAAGCAAGACAAAAACAATGTAAAGAGATTGGAAGTGGGAGACTCCCCTTGCAGCGTGTCTTGATCTCCCCGGCAACGGCGCCAGAAATTTAGCTTAATGACGCGTAAAGCACACGCCCGTTGGGAACCCCAAGTGGAAGGTGTGATGCGTACATCAGCAAGTTTCCCTCGGTAAGAAACCAAGGTTTATCGAACCAGTAGGAGTCAAGAAGCACGTTGAAGGTTGATGGCGGCGGAGTGTAGTGCAGCGCAACACCAGGGATTCCGGCGCCAACGTGGAACCTGCACAACACAATCACAGAACTTTGCCCAACGTAACAGTGAGGTTGTCAATCTCACCGGCTTTGTAACACCCCAACTTTTGCAACCTTGTTTATTTGTCCATAATGCAAAAATTAGGGGGAACAAAAACTTTTTCTATAGACTAATTAAGATAAATTGCCTTGATCTGTCTGTTATGATGAATTGGCTTGATCTGTTGGTAGATGATCTTTTGTCAAAAAAAAAAAAATTAATCTCCATTCTGCATCTCTATCTTTCCAAGGTCATCCAAGTCTATGCTAGAGGTATTCTTTGTCCTCAGCCATAAACAAATAAATAAATGAACCAAACATGATATTTACCTCAATAGAATCAGGACCATAGCTCTACCAAAAACCTTAAGCTTAAAACTAAAACAAGACCCCTGAAAATTTTATCTCGGCTAATACCCATCTCCTTGGAGAACGATAGTACTAACCAGAACACCATGAGCTTGGGCATTTCCTTTAAAAGAAAACCTTGCTTACCATGATTCCCATTCCAACTCAATTTTAAAATCCTCCTTATTTATGCAACCAAAACCATATGTCTCTAGGACCTATGAATTTTTGTTATTTTAAAATGAGGTTTTAAAGATGTTATCTCTTCATTTATTTATATCAGCTTTGTTCTACCTCTCTACTTAAAACGTTGCTCCTCTCTCACATGGTTCCTTAAAACCATCTCACTCCTTAATTATCAAAATTACTTTATAAAATGATTCAGTTTATGAACGCAAGAAATTAGTGTGAAGATTAATACCTCATGTGTTTTTCCAAAAATATTCCTTACAAAAGTATACTCAATTTTTTAAAATCCCATTTCCAAACCCTATATTTATTTATTTTAAAACTATGCAAAGCCCATATTTGGGAAAAGTGCATAACTTTTCCAAAGACCATCTTGGTTATTTTCAAATTCTTCAAATCTCCAACTTATCTTTTTCGGCTATATTTGAAATTCTAAAAGAAAGAGGATCAAATCTTTTCATAAAATTTCCAACGCTTGTGGAGTAGTGCACCACATCTTTCAACCGATTTTTACACTAATGGAAATACACCTTTTTTTTTCTCCAAAATTCTAGAATCCTTTCAAACCAAGTTTTGGATCAAATGTTAGTTTTTTTTTTTTCAATTCAAACCTTGCTCTCTACCCTGTCTCATTCTCCTAGCCATTTCTCTCTCACACATCTCTGTCTATCATGACATTGTTGCACCAACTTTGCTTCAAGTTTTCGGCAAAAAAAAAAAAAAGAGGAAATAGACGAGACCAAGTTTTAATCAAAAACTTGTGCCCATTCCCTGGCAGGTGCCAGCCAATCTGATCAACCTTGAACCCACTACACAGTACACACACACGACCCAGGCCTGCAAACAAGGCACACACACGCGCCCTGCCCTATGACGACCAGGCACGCTCGGACCTTAGTCCAACAGTCCCGATCGACCGCCCAGGGCGCGCTCGCCCGCGCACGCGTGGACCAGCCCAGCATTGACCCAACCCTCTCCGTGCCCATGCCCGCTCCCGCCCATGCTCGGCTCGGTCGCCATGGCGAGGTCGCGTGCAGCCTTGCCAAACCAACCGAACCAGGCCTCGCTCACCTGCACGCGCGTGCAACGGCTCCACCAATGCTGACGACACCGCGGCAACGTCAGCAACTCGTCGCCCGAGGCCACGCCATGACGCCAGCACCCAGTCGAACACCTCGCTGCGCGGTGGCCCTGCCTCGCTCTTCCGCTCGTTCCCGCGCAGAGCCTCGCCTCCGAAAACCTAGCGCGCGCGGAGCCGCTCACCACCGCCCCAGCTGCCCAATGGCGAGCCGATGTACCGGTGCACCGCGGGGATGCGCCGCGTCCACCGTACACCGACGCTCAGCTATAAAAAGGCGCCCAGAGCCACTCCCTCCTCCACACCGCTCTCCAGCACTCCTCTACACACTTACCTGAACCACGCCGAAGCGCTCAGCCCCGCTGCTGCTCGCCGGCAGGAGCGCCACTTCTGCCCGTGGTCACCGCGAGGGTGACGAGCACGTCGAGCTCACCCCCGCTGTTCTCGTCCCTCTCTCTCAGTTCCATTGCGTTTCCCGTCTTTCTCTGGCCCTAATCAGTGCCTCCGCACCTTCCAGGTCCGCCGAAGCTGCCGCCGCCGCTGCTGTCCGAAAGCTGCTGCGAGCATGGCGCCATCGGGAGCAGCCGCTGCCGGACGAGAAGATGGCGCCGAGCGCGCCCTGGAACGCCCCCAAACCGCAGCCGCCCCGCCCCCACCTCGCCGTCGACCACCACCGTCGCTGGTAAGCCCCCTGGCCGCACCCTTCTTCTCTCCCGAGCTGCGCGCGTGCGTAGACGAGGAAGACGACGACCCAGGTCGCGACCCGATCGTGGGGATGCGTGGCCTGCATGGCCACGTCAGCCCATGCACAGGCCTGGCCCACTTGGGCCCCCTCTCCCTTTATTTCTTTTTGTCACACCTCCACCTGGACAACTTGCCTGGGCCGGCCCAAGTCCTCAAAACCGCACGGCCCAAATCGTTTTCCCGCCCGGCTTAAAATTCAAATTTCTGTTAATTAGTGAATAAAACCAGAGGCATTCAAACGTGAATAACTCGAGTTCTACAAACCCAAATTGAGTGAAACCAATTGCATTAATTCAGAAATTTTATTAGCTTTCCAATGCCACTAGTCTCACATTTTTAGGATTTTTGTACGATTTTTAATGTATTAAACATGATCACTTGTATTTTGGTTAGTATTTCTAATTCCTAAAATTGTAGATTTCATATTTTTTGATGAATCCAATTGTGTTAGTCTTGTTTTGTTACTGTCCATCTAGGAAAAATACGGTTAGTCTCTGTTCATGCATATTTGTTATTGTTTGTGTTATGTGTGTGTCACATTAAATGTTGTACCAAAACTTTTGTTTATTTAAAATATTTGACCAACTCTTTTTATTTAAAAATATTCAACCTATGTTTTATTCTTTCAAAACAAAACCTCTGCAACTTAACATTAGACCTATTGTTTTGCTTAAGTTTTCAAAAGAGTGTAGCATATTGTTTACCTCCTATTTTTGTATAGTGTCTATTAGCCAAATAAACTAGGAAAATGATTTCCTTCTTTCCCAAAAATGTTTTAAAACAAAATATGAAATCTTTTGATGCCTAACCAATGCACTTGTCTTCTTTGTGGTGTTATATACCAAGGGATAATTAATTTATGCCATGGTGATACCCAAAGAGGCAATTGATAATTGGTAAGGCTCTTATGCCCTTATTAGGTGAATAAATTGGGTTTTCTAAATTAAAACTCTTAAAGTTGTTTTGTGGTATCTATAAGTACTTAGTATGTTATACCTTGGCTGCATGGTTAGTTATTGATTGCTGAATGTTGTCTTGTTGATGCAATGTAATTGATTGTGTTCCTTTTATATTTTCCGGCGCTAGATGCGAACAATTCCGGGAAAGAAGAAGAAGTGGTTCGGACGAGGATCTTATTGATATTGTTGGAAATTTCTTTTTGATGGAGTTGACGAAGTCCAGGGACAAACAAGCCAACCAAGGCAAGCCATCTTTTGATCTCTTGCTATTTATCCTTCTTGTTGTGCTCATTGCTCCATTATATACTTGGTTCCTTATATCATGTGTGATTTTTGGTCCTCTACTCTATGCATACTTATTCCCAAAGTATGTTGAACCCCTTGTTGATGCTTTGCATACTTGCTCCCAAGTATGTGAACCTCCTTGTTGATGTTATGCATGCTTACCCTAAGCATGTATGCCTCCTTGACCATATCAATGTTGTCATCTTCTTAGTGGTATGATGATTAACATCATGACGGTTTGAATCATCTTAATTTTGTTGTCCCTATACATGCTTATCCTAAGTATGTATGATCCCCTATGTATGATCCCCTTAAATTATCATCCTCTTAGTGGTATGATGGCTAGCATCATGTCATTGTGACTCTTAGTTCCTTCATAAAACTATAGGTTGGGAACCCCCTTGGAAAAAAAATACCTTGTTGAAAAGAATTTTTGAAAACCTTGGGTGAGTTGGACTTACCCAAGCGTGTGTTTATGAAAGGAAAGGATCTTGGCAAGGATGGTTGGAAAGAAAATCTTGTTTTCGAAAACTTTGGCGCCTAAGTATTCACCCGTGACAATTAACCCGCGCAACCACATTACCCTGGAGTGGGACGGGGCTTAGTCCGTAGTTTGTTGAATTTGACATGAGATACCTTCACCACTCTCTAGGAGGGTCACGATGACCTCTGACACCGGGTTGCGCTCTGAAGGAGGCAATACATCGCATTAACTTGCGGCCGGACGATTGCGAGGGTCTTACGTCGTGGCGCCGGAGATACGCTCAAAAAGGAGGTATCGTTGCCGGGGTGCCGAGAAGGGTTAAGCCCGCGAGGAAGGGCTCGGAGTTAAGGGAGACGGAGCGAAAGGCTATGTCCGAGTTTTTGTCATGGCATAGTTGATATGCGGGGATGATGCCCACATGATGAACTCGCGGATCTTGTGGGGAAAGTGTGCAAACTCTGCAGAGTCAAATCTATTCGAATAGCCGTGTCCGCGGTCATGAACGGTTGGAATGGCTGTTGCTTAGCCTGATGAGTTTTTGGTTTAAAAAAAATTGTTTGGAAAATGAAAGAAAGGAACTTGTTTTCGGAGTACCGGAAGGGTACGGGAATGGTTTGGTTGACCATATGGAGAGGGTCGGAAAGGAATCAAAATTGGGTTACCCCCTCCCTAGTGTTTTATGTTGTAGAACTCTTTTGAAGTATCTTCTTCAATAGAGATATAGAGATGTCTTAGATAAATTCTTGAAGTGTCCCCTTCAATCGAGAAGTTGGGATGCTATCTCCACCAAAAACATCTCTTCTCTTCTACATGCTATATCCACAAGAGAAACTATTCTTCCTCTCTTGCCTTCTTTAGTTAGAATTGTTATCACCTTCTTGATGTTTTGCGAGTACAATTCAAATGTACTCACGGCTTTGTCCCTGGCTATTTACTTGGCCAGACCTGGAGGACTTCGACAGATGAAGAAGGAGTTGACGACGTCTATGCGAGCTAGGAACGTCTTCCCGATCGGTTGCTCGTAGGGTTAAGGCGGATGACTTGGGCTCCTGCGCTCGCTGAAGTGATTCCGCTACTCCGATGATTAGATTAGGCCCTTCGAGGCTATTATGTAAAGATTGGTCATGTGACCTTATTGTAATTTTCTTATTCCGTTTTGTAAAGGATGATGTAATTTGATATCAGTTCGGTTATGTGTTCACGGCATACTGATCATGGGAACGTGAGCTGTATACATAACAGGGTATTTCGGACAGCTAGTCCGGGGTTCCCACAGAGCTGGTATCAGAGCCATCCTGACTGCATGAGACCTTAGTTAGCATGGACGTTAGTTAGGAAATAAGTACTTGGGCAAAATTATTTACGAAACAAATTCTTTCTTTAGTCGGAAGCATAGCTTCTACTCCTCTTGTTTCTTCAAAAACTTGTAAATTCTTATCCCTCCGCTTTATAAAAAGGTTTGAAAAGTCTTACTCTATTGTCTCATCCACTTCAAACCTACATATCGGACGATGTCCCCAACTCAGACCGGAGACTCGAACTCAAGAATGAATCACTCCCTCATGAAGACTCATGTATCTCCCACGACAGTTATTGAAGATTGGATGCCGATTTAGTCGTGCACATAAAGGGATAATAACATCATGTCTTGGTTAACACCAAAGTCTGTCAAGGAGCTGACCTTGTTCCTCCGTGGACTTGCACTTTTGCAGTTGTCAGGGATCAAGTCCTCAGTTTCTTGACTAGTAATTTTTAGGACAGCCACGAGAAGATCTCGACTTCGGGAGCACCTCAACAGCCGCCCCCTCGAAGACCTCACATCCCCAGGATGATGAGCAAGAAGACTACACAGTTTCAGCCTCTACCTCAACATCGACGACTCAACACCAGGCCGCATCACCACTCTCTGCTTCGAGAATCCTTGTTGAAGACGATGTCAATAAGGTGAAGACGCCAACATATGTGACCAGCCCCAAACCAATAGGATGGATAGGACAAACTCAATCGCTTCGATTGAGCTACCCCCACGTATTAGGTATCCATAGATACTTAGAGTGCCTTGTTTGGTGTGATGATTGCTTGTTGTTTCCTAGTGTGTTGCCTGGAGTGTTTTTTTTTATCTATTTGTTGTGTGCATGATTGTCTTGATCCTTCGGTTTGAAAAACACCCTCGGTGTGATAACCTAGCTTAGACAGCCTCCCTAAGATGTTTTTACCCTCATCAACCACGCCATTAGAATACTAACTGCTAGTTACTAGATAAGTTAACTCTGTTAACCATCGATTCTCAACCGTCAGAGAAACTAATCCAGACCCCTATCTACGCCGACTACTTTCAAGATCAGCCGAAGCATCTCCACTATGCCAAGAAAGAAGAAGCCCCTACCTTCAAGAGTGACTACACCTCTGCGAGAAGACATACCAACTTGGTCTAACCTTGGAGTAATCGCGCTAACCTCGGGGATAACTTCTTGAAAACCACCCTCTAACACACCGTCTAACAAGCTGATAGAACAATAGCGTCAAAGCCAAGCTACACCACATTGGTTCATCTGGTCCTCATCAAGAAAAGCTCCTGAAGATTCCTCAAGACTCAAGATTAGGTGTAGTTGCTCACTTCTTAACTGGTACAAGTCAGCACCAACTCTCAAGCTCAAGATTGTCTCCGACGACCTTTGTTGCTGCTTCATATGGATACAAACCAGGCATTTCTTCAACTTACTAACTCGCCGCGCGTCCCCTATGGCACCGTGAGCGCCTCTTGAAGTTGTGGTCTGCACGTCGCCCATGAAGATTCTTCAACTGGATAGGGAAGATCGACGACTTCTTCAGAAAACCCAGACAGAGCCACAAGGCAGAAGCTCAGATATTTTCTGAAACCCCCGACGAAAAATCTTAAGGGTGGAAGACTTCGGCTTCCACTAAGAATTGGAGCTAACCTTAACATTTTCAACTTTTCTAAAAACACCATTGGGAACTTGGGATGCACTAACTCCCCTCTTTGGCTGTGGACTGTACATCGCCCCCTTGAAGGTGTTTCCACTCAAGACGGGAGATCAATGGCTTCTTCAAAAAGCGCCCGTCAAGACCCGTGGCCGAAGCTTAGAGTTTTTAAACCCCCCTATGAACAATTTTAAGGGTGGAAGACTTTGTCTTCCACTAAAAATTTACACTAACTCTAAAAAAAAAAAAAGCTACAGATCTAACACCGTATAGAGTAGTCAACCTCTTCATGAAGCTCGCCATCATCAGGAATCCATCATGCCTCCCAGAAGATGAAGCCACGACCATCTCAACAATGGTGCATCTACAGAAGAATGGAGTCTAACTTTAGTTGAACTTTACAACCCCTCTAGTTCTACGCTTAGTAATCTCGGGACGAGATTATTTTAAGGGTGGAAGAGCTGTAACACCCCAACTTTTGCAACCTTGTTTATTTGTCCATAATGCAAAAATTAGGGGGAACAAAAACTTTTTCTATAGACTAATTAAGATAAATTGCCTTGATCTGTCTGTTATGATGAATTGGCTTGATCTCGTTGGTAGATGATCTTTTGTCAAAAAAAAAAAAATTAATCTCCATTCTGCATCTCTATCTTTCCAAGGTCATCCAAGTCTATGCTAGAGGTATTCTTTGTCCTCAGCCATAAACAAATAAATAAATGAACCAAACATGATATTTACCTCAATAGAATCAGGACCATAGCTCTACCAAAAACCTTAAGCTTAAAACTAAAACAAGACCCCTGAAAATTTTATCTCGGCTAATACCCATCTCCTTGGAGAACGATAGTACTAACCAGAACACCATGAGCTTGGGCATTTCCTTTAAAAGAAAACCTTGCTTACCATGATTCCCATTCCAACTCAATTTTAAAATCCTCCTTATTTATGCAACCAAAACCATATGTCTCTAGGACCTATGAATTTTTGTTATTTTAAAATGAGGTTTTAAAGATGTTATCTCTTCATTTATTTATATCAGCTTTGTTCTACCTCTCTACTTAAAACGTTGCTCCTCTCTCACATGGTTCCTTAAAACCATCTCACTCCTTAATTATCAAAATTACTTTATAAAATGATTCAGTTTATGAACGCAAGAAATTAGTGTGAAGATTAATACCTCATGTGTTTTTCCAAAAATATTCCTTACAAAAGTATACTCAATTTTTTAAAATCCCATTTCCAAACCCTATATTTATTTATTTTAAAACTATGCAAAGCCCATATTTGGGAAAAGTGCATAACTTTTCCAAAGACCATCTTGGTTATTTTCAAATTCTTCAAATCTCCAACTTATCTTTTTCGGCTATATTTGAAATTCTAAAAGAAAGAGGATCAAATCTTTTCATAAAATTTCCAACGCTTGTGGAGTAGTGCACCACATCTTTCAACCGATTTTTACACTAATGGAAATACACCTTTTTTTTTCTCCAAAATTCTAGAATCCTTTCAAACCAAGTTTTGGATCAAATGTTAGTTTTTTTTTTTTCAATTCAAACCTTGCTCTCTACCCTGTCTCATTCTCCTAGCCATTTCTCTCTCACACATCTCTGTCTATCATGACATTGTTGCACCAACTTTGCTTCAAGTTTTCGGCAAAAAAAAAAAAAAAGAGGAAATAGACGAGACCAAGTTTTAATCAAAAACTTGTGCCCATTCCCTGGCAGGTGCCAGCCAATCTGATCAACCTTGAACCCACTACACAGTACACACACACGACCCAGGCCTGCAAACAAGGCACACACACGCGCCCTGCCCTATGACGACCAGGCACGCTCGGACCTTAGTCCAACAGTCCCGATCGACCGCCCAGGGCGCGCTCGCCCGCGCACGCGTGGACCAGCCCAGCATTGACCCAACCCTCTCCGTGCCCATGCCCGCTCCCGCCCATGCTCGGCTCGGTCGCCATGGCGAGGTCGCGTGCAGCCTTGCCAAACCAACCGAACCAGGCCTCGCTCACCTGCACGCGCGTGCAACGGCTCCACCAATGCTGACGACACCGCGGCAACGTCAGCAACTCGTCGCCCGAGGCCACGCCATGACGCCGAGCACCCGGCCGAACACCTCGCTGCGCGGTGGCCCTGCCTCGCTCTTCCGCTCGTTCCCGCGCAGAGCCTCGCCTCCGAAAACCTAGCGCGCGCGGAGCCGCTCACCACCGCCCCAGCTGCCCAATGGCGAGCCGATGTACCGGTGCACCGCGGGGATGCGCCGCGTCCACCGTACACCGACGCTCAGCTATAAAAAGGCGCCCAGAGCCACTCCCTCCTCCACACCGCTCTCCAGCACTCCTCTACACACTTACCTGAACCACGCCGAAGCGCTCAGCCCCGCTGCTGCTCGCCGGCAGGAGCGCCACTTCTGCCCGTGGTCACCGCGAGGGTGACGAGCACGTCGAGCTCACCCCCGCTGTTCTCGTCCCTCTCTCTCAGTTCCATTGCGTTTCCCGTCTTTCTCTGGCCCTAATCAGTGCCTCCGCACCTTCCAGGTCCGCCGAAGCTGCCGCCGCCGCTGCTGTCCGAAAGCTGCTGCGAGCATGGCGCCATCGGGAGCAGCCGCTGCCGGACGAGAAGATGGCGCCGAGCGCGCCCTGGAACGCCCCCAAACCGCAGCCGCCCCGCCCCCACCTCGCCGTCGACCACCACCGTCGCTGGTAAGCCCCCTGGCCGCACCCTTCTTCTCTCCCGAGCTGCGCGCGTGCGTAGACGAGGAAGACGACGACCCAGGTCGCGACCCGATCGTGGGGATGCGTGGCCTGCATGGCCACGTCAGCCCATGCACAGGCCTGGCCCACTTGGGCCCCCTCTCCCTTTATTTCTTTTTGTCACACCTCCACCTGGACAACTTGCCTGGGCCGGCCCAAGTCCTCAAAACCGCACGGCCCAAATCGTTTTCCCGCCCGGCTTAAAATTCAAATTTCTGTTAATTAGTGAATAAAACCAGAGGCATTCAAACGTGAATAACTCGAGTTCTACAAACCCAAATTGAGTGAAACCAATTGCATTAATTCAGAAATTTTATTAGCTTTCCAATGCCACTAGTCTCACATTTTTAGGATTTTTGTACGATTTTTAATGTATTAAACATGATCACTGTATTTTGGTTAGTATTTCTAATTCCTAAAATTGTAGATTTCATATTTTTTGATGAATCCAATTGTGTTAGTCTTGTTTTGTTACTGTCCATCTAGGAAAAATACGGTTAGTCTCTGTTCATGCATATTTGTTATTGTTTGTGTTATGTGTGTGTCACATTAAATGTTGTACCAAAACTTTTGTTTATTTAAAATATTTGACCAACTCTTTTTATTTAAAAATATTCAACCTATGTTTTATTCTTTCAAAACAAAACCTCTGCAACTTAACATTAGACCTATTGTTTTGCTTAAGTTTTCAAAAGAGTGTAGCATATTGTTTACCTCCTATTTTTGTATAGTGTCTATTAGCCAAATAAACTAGGAAAATGATTTCCTTCTTTCCCAAAAATGTTTTAAAACAAAATATGAAATCTTTTGATGCCTAACCAATGCACTTGTCTTCTTTGTGGTGTTATATACCAAGGGATAATTAATTTATGCCATGGTGATACCCAAAGAGGCAATTGATAATTGGTAAGGCTCTTATGCCCTTATTAGGTGAATAAATTGGGTTTTCTAAATTAAAACTCTTAAAGTTGTTTTGTGGTATCTATAAGTACTTAGTATGTTATACCTTGGCTGCATGGTTAGTTATTGATTGCTGAATGTTGTCTTGTTGATGCAATGTAATTGATTGTGTTCCTTTTATATTTTCCGGCGCTAGATGCGAACAATTCCGGGAAAGAAGAAGAAGTGGTTCGGACGAGGATCTTATTGATATTGTTGGAAATTTCTTTTTGATGGAGTTGACGAAGTCCAGGGACAAACAAGCCAACCAAGGCAAGCCATCTTTTGATCTCTTGCTATTTATCCTTCTTGTTGTGCTCATTGCTCCATTATATACTTGGTTCCTTATATCATGTGTGATTTTTGGTCCTCTACTCTATGCATACTTATTCCCAAAGTATGTTGAACCCCTTGTTGATGCTTTGCATACTTGCTCCCAAGTATGTGAACCTCCTTGTTGATGTTATGCATGCTTACCCTAAGCATGTATGCCTCCTTGACCATATCAATGTTGTCATCTTCTTAGTGGTATGATGATTAACATCATGACGGTTTGAATCATCTTAATTTTGTTGTCCCTATACATGCTTATCCTAAGTATGTATGATCCCCTATGTATGATCCCCTTAAATTATCATCCTCTTAGTGGTATGATGGCTAGCATCATGTCATTGTGACTCTTAGTTCCTTCATAAAACTATAGGTTGGGAACCCCCTTGGAAAAAAAATACCTTGTTGAAAAGAATTTTTGAAAACCTTGGGTGAGTTGGACTTACCCAAGCGTGTGTTTATGAAAGGAAAGGATCTTGGCAAGGATGGTTGGAAAGAAAATCTTGTTTTCGAAAACTTTGGCGCCTAAGTATTCACCCGTGACAATTAACCCGCGCAACCACATTACCCCTGGAGTGGGACGGGGCTTAGTCCGTAGTTTGTTGAATTTGACATGAGATACCTTCACCACTCTCTAGGAGGGTCACGATGACCTTCGACACCGGGTTGCGCTCCGAAGGAGGCAATACACCGCATTAACTTGCAGCCGGACGATTACCGAGGGTCTTCCGTCGTGGCGCCGGAGATACGCTCAAAAAGGAGGTATGCTGCACGGGGTGCCGAGAAGGGTTAAGCCCGCGAGGAAGGGCTCGGAGTTAAGGGAGACAGGCGAAAGGCTATGTCCGAGTTTTTGTCATGGCATAGTTGATATGCGGGGATGATGCCCACATGATGAACTCGCGGATCTTGTGGGGAAAGTGTGCAAACTCTGCGAGTCAAATCTATTCGAATAGCCGTGTCCGCGGTCATGGACGGTTGGAATGGCTGTTGCTTAGCCTGATGAGTTTTTGGTTTAAAAAAAATTGTTTGGAAAATGAAAGAAAGGAACTTGTTTTCGGAGTACCGGAAGGGTACGGGAATGGTTTGGTTGACCATATGGAGAGGGTCGGAAAGGAATCAAAATTGGGTTACCCCTCCCTAGTGTTTTATGTTGTAGAACTCTTTTGAAGTATCTTCTTCAATAGAGATATAGAGATGTCTTAGATAAATTCTTGAAGTGTCCCCTTCAATCGAGAAGTTGGGATGCTATCTCCACCAAAAACATCTCTTCTCTTCTACATGCTATATCCACAAGAGAAACTATTCTTCCTCTCTTGCCTTCTTTAGTTAGAATTGTTATCACCTTCTTGATGTTTTGCGAGTACAATTCAAATGTACTCACGGCTTTGTCCCCGGCTATTTACTTGGCCGGACACTGGAGGACTTCGACGGATGAAGAAGGAGTTGACGACGTCTATGCGAGCTAGGAACGTCTTCCCGCTCGGTTGCTCGTAGGGTTAAGGCGGATGACTTGGGCTCTGCTGCTGTTGAAGTGATTCCGCTACTCTGATGATTAGATTAGGCCCTTCGAGGCTATTATGTAAAGATTGGTCATGTGACCTTATTGTAATTTTCTTATTCCGTTTTGTAAAGGATGATGTAATTTGATATCAGTTCGGTTATGTGTTCACGGCATACTGATCATGGGAACGTGAGCTGTATACATAACAGGGTATTTCGGACAGCTAGTCCGGGGTTCCCACAGGCTTGCTGTAAACAAAGGATTAGATGTATAGTGTGGATGATGATGATTGTTTGCGAAGAACAGTAAAGAATAATTGCAGTAGATTGTATATCAGATGTAAAGAATAGGACCGGGGTCCACAGATCACTAGTGGTGTCTCTCCCATAAGATAGCAAATGTTGGGTGAACAAATTACAGTTGGGCAATTGACAAATAAAGAAGGCATAACAATGCACATACATATATCATGATGAGTACTATGAGATTTAATCGAGGCATTACGACAAAGTACATAGACCGCTATCCAACATGCATCTATGCCTAAAAAGTCCACCTTCGGAGTTATCATCCGAACCCCTCCGGCATTAAGTTGTAAACAACGGGCAATTGCATTAAGTATGGTGCGTAATGTAATCAACACAAATATCCTTAGACAAAACATCGATGTTTTATCCCTAGTGGCAACAACACATCCACAACCTTAGAACTTTCTCGTCACTCTCCCGGATTTAATGGAGGCATGAACCCACTATCGAGCATAAATACCCCCTCTTGGAGTCACAAGTATCAACTTGGCCGAGCCTCTACTAGCAACGGAGAGCATGCAAGAACATAAATAACATATATGATAGATTGATAATCAACTTGACATAGTATTCAATATTCATCAGATCCCAACAAACACAACATGAAGGATTACAAATAGATGATCTTGATCATGATAGGCAGCACACACGATCTAACATGATAGCACAATGAGGGGAAGACGACCATCTAGCTACTGCTATGGACCCATAGTCCAGGGGTGAACTACTCGCACATCGATCCGGAGGCGATCATGGCGATGAAGAGACCTCCGGGAGATGATTCCCCTCTCCGGCAGGGTGCCGGAGGCGATCTCCTGAATCCCCCGAGATGGGATTGGCGGCGGCGGCGTCTCCGGAAGGTTTTCCGTATCGTGGCTCTCGGTATCGGGGGTTTCGCGACGGAGGCTTTAAGTAGGCGGAAGGGCAGGTCGGGGGCCACACGAGGGCCCCACACACCGGGGCTGCGCGGGCCCCTTGCGGCCGCGCCGCCCTGTTGTGGCGGCGCCTCGTGGCCCCACTTCGTAAGTCCTCCGGTCTTCCGGAAGCTTCGTGGAAAAATAGGCCCACGGGCGTTGATTTCGTCCAATTCCGAGAATATTTCCTTACTAGGATTTCCGAAACCAAAAACAACGAGAAAACAGCAACTGGCTCTTCGGCATCTCGTCAATAGGTTAGTGCCGGAAAATGCATAATAATGACATATAATGTGTATAAAACATGTGTGTATCATCATAAAAGTAGCATGGAACATAAGAAATTATAGATACGTTAGAGACGTATCATATGCTTACTTATCATGGATTTGTTGGTTGTTTTGGTTCTACTTGATTGGCCTACGAATAATTCGTGTACCCTAAGTAGACCTCTGCAGCTTGGAAAGTATTGCTCAAGTGTTGTGGTATATATTTGGATAAGAACAAATCTTGTGCTTTGCTTTCTTGGCCCTGCCTATGATGCAAAGGCTAAGTTACTTCCTTTAATAAGAAAAAATACTATTGAGTGGCCTTTAATTCTTTGTGATGAGCTTAGCATAGCACTTCTATGCCAGTTCTGAGAGAAATCCCTCCGAAAACATTTCTTTGTTTTTCGAAAATTGATATGAATAGATGTGTTATTTATTATTCTTGATGTTTTATTGCTTCTTCTAGCTCTTGGTTACTGGTGGTGATCATCAGTCCAAATGATGGTGATCTTGAGCTTGCATATAATGTTGCATGCATTTTATTGATCCCCCTTGTATGCAACTAAGAAGAAATGATTTTATTATGTGTTACTAGATCAACCTTGTGCCATAGAGTAGCTTGCTCATTTGGTTTCTGATATGGCCTTCTTCTTGTGGCATGCATCCACCTCCTAGCTGCTTGGCCTATTTCCTAGTGGCTCTAAATAATCTTGGTGGTCTGTGGTTGCATGGTTCTTGGTATTCTTGATGGATTTGGATGTGGTCTTGCTGGTAGATCTTGCATATAGCTAAGAGAGGATTTAGTTGGTGTTCTTGAGATTTTAGCTTGAAGCATGAACAAATGGTGTGGTTGGCTACTAATGCCCTGTTTTCATAATACCTAACTTCCGCTGTAATGTCGACAACACATCTCTTGCATGTGCAGTGTGAGTTGCTCGTTTGTGGGCTCCACTTGATAGTATAAGTCCCAATGTTGGTTGCTTTACCCCTTGTGCAAGCATACAAATGGACCTTGCTTTACTCATCCAAATGACTTCCTTCTTGTTGGAAACTTGATTTTCTCTTCTCCTAGTGCATGGCACTGTTTGACATCGATAAACATTCATAATTGATTTATTTATTTAGTGCCAAGTATATTAACTCTTATTGACGACCCTTATTACATGGACTCTATTATTTATTTGAGCTTTGTTTATTTAATAAGTGACTTAATTTTGAATAATTGCATATAGTAAATATGTATCTTTTGTTTGTTCAATCTTATTAACTCTCCTTGCGTGTGAGAGTGTGCATTTTACTATTTGCCAAACTGCTATGTATAACGAGTTGCAAAACTGTGTTTATAAACATTATAATGATCAAATTCTCGTACAACTGTAATACCTCACTTTAACCATCCAAACAACATTTGGTATTCAACTTCAATACCATGTGCGGAATCCTAATATCTACACATCCAAAAAGAAGTATTGCCATTTGGTCTCATTATCAATATCCTACCTATTGGTCATTCAACCCAACATGATGCCAAACCTCCTAGTGCAAACGTGCAAACGGGGGCTTAACTTGGAGAAGACCGCCAACAAAGCTAATCCGAATGCAGGTGGATCTTGCATATCATTGGTGCTCCAACCCTAGGTTAATCAAATTCCAAAGCCAGCTCCAAATTGGCTGACTATTTGAGTTAGCCGAGGGAAATGCATCTTCATTTTGGGATATGCTGTGGGCAAATAAAAAATATAGAGCTTATAAACTTAGGCAAAAAGGAAGAAAGACCGGAAAAGTACAGACCCGGGATGTAAGCGATCCCTAATTCAAGTCAGCAAAAAAAAGGCTGCTACATCACCACATGTTCCAGCAAAAGATAAGAAACGGACATGGACGGATGAATGTTGGCAAATTGCTTGGAAAAAATGGCAAATCCTATACACCGACCAGGTCGGTGCCTACGTGCACCGCACACCTTGGTCGGGTACTGGGCCTTGCCCATTTTCACATTTTTTTCTTTTTTTTTGTTTTCTATTTTTTGTTTTTGTTTTTTCTTTTCTTTCTTTTTCTGTTTTCTTTTTTGTTTCCTTTTCTTTTCTGTTTATTTTTATTTTTGTTCAAAATTGAAAAAGTTCAAAATTGAAAATAGTTCAAATTCGAAAAACGTTCGAATTTGAAAAGTGTTCAAAACGAAAAATGTTCGAAGCTAAAAATTGTTTGTATCCGAAAATTGTTAAAATTTAAAATATGTTCATTTTTTAAAAATGTTCAAATTTTGGGAAAATCGAATTTTTTAAAAATGTTCAATCTAAAAAATGTTCAATCTAAAAAAATATTCAAATTTTGAAAAACAATATTCAAACATAAAAATGTTCAAATCCGAAAATTGTTCAAATTCCAAAAAGATGTTCAAATTCGATAAATGTTCAAATCCAAAAATTGTTCAAATTCGGAAATTGTTCCAACAAAAAAATAAAAAAATAAAAAATTCAATTTTTCGAAAATATACAAATTTAAAAATATTCAGATTTTGGAAAATTCATATTATAAAAAAATTATTTTCCCGAATTTTTTTCACATTAGCACTTAGATTTATATAAAAAAAATGAAACAGCAGAAAAGGAGAAAACAGAAAAAAAAAACGAAAAGAAACGTGACTGGGCCGGCCCAACAGACTCCCTTGGGGGTGCGGCACCGAGCAGGGTGGTGTATAGCACCTCCCGGAAAAAATCGGATTTCCTATACACCGACCAGGTCGGCGCGTACCGCGCGCCGCACACCCCCGCGCGCGGTACGGGCCGGCCCAGTTCGGGTGTTGGGCCACTTGGCCGTTTTCTTTTTTTGAGATCATTTTCTGTTCTTTTCTTTTTCTGGTTCGTTTTCTTTTTCATTCCTGTTTTTTCTTTTTTGTTTCTTTTTATTTTCTGTTTATTTTTCTTTTCTGTTTTTTTCGTTCTTAAGATTTAATTTTTTAATTAAAATATATATTTAAATGTAAAATGTTTTATCTCAAATATTCGAGAAAATTCAAATTCGAAAATTGTTCAAATAAAAAATTGTTCAAATACGAAAATTGTTCAAATAAAAAAATTGTTCAAATACGAAAATTGTTCAAATAAAAAAATTGTTCAAATAAAAAAATTGTTCAAATTCGAAATTTGTTCATATATAAAAAATAATAAATTTTGAATTTTTTTGTTCAATTTTAAAATTTGTTCCAATTTAAAATTTGTTCCAATCTAAAAAATGTTCAAATTTTAAAAATATTTAAATTTTAGAAAAACTAAAATAATTTTTAAAATCGGGTCTAAAAAGAATCAGCTTTTAAAAAACGTAAAAAGAAAATTGAACAGAAAAAACAAAAAAGCAAAAGAAACAAAAAAAAGAAAGAGTGGGAATGTTGGGCCGGCCCAACAACCCGCCTGGGGGGTGTGCGGCGCCTGGTCCGCACCGACCAGGTCGGCGTACAGCACCCCCCGGAAAAAATAATGAACAAAACATATGACAAAGAGGAAAAGGTCTGATGAGTGGGCTAGCCCGTGCTGGACCATGTAGAGGCCCAATTAGGACGAGATTTGGATGAACCAACTAATTGGGTTGGGCCAGGATGTTATTCTAGAATGTGGTCAAAGCGAAAGAAGAGAAGTGGCCTACGATGGTTTCACTCACGGCAACGGACTTACCGTGTCAAACATCATTGGCAGCTTCGTCAGGGCCTATCCACATCTGCAACATTCACGCAAGCACTAGACGAACAAGACACTACGTCGCCGTCCCAGATCGAGGGAGAAGGAGAGGCAGGTGCTGTCTCAGATTCACAGCAGAAAGCTGGCCATGGCCATGGGACTGTGGAGTGGGGAGTAGTACGTCGGACGAGCTAGAGCCAAGAGACCCAGACTGGTCCTGGGCCTCCGGACTCCATCGAGGACATGCGCACATGTTCCACTGCCCCACTCGTATATATGTCAACGCGACGGCCCCTTGATGACTGATCCCATCCTGTCACGTCGGCAGATGCCTGTGTTGATTGCGTTCCAAGGAAGGGATTATTACGAGACACATGCAGCCAGCATCACCTCACCCATCACATTGGCATCCATCCAATCCATGGTCCTGGAAGAGAATCATGTTCGTTTGACGTGCGTACTTGCAAACGTTTGCAGCTAGGGCCGTGATTGTGCGTGCTTGTTTTATGTGTCCGGATAATGCTGATAGACTTGCTCCGCACTTGTGGAAAAACCATCCTGCAGACTGATCTCCTCCGTAGTCGATCAAGCAGAGTGGTTACATATATACCGCGAGATGCATGGTCCACTCTCGACTGGATGCCTATACTGCTATACATAGAAACCGAGAAACCTTCATACGTTTCTCCAGTACCCTATGCATATATAAACCTTCATACTTTGTTAGATACCATCGCCAAGAGCTTTGCTGCTACTGACTCCAAATACACTGAATCCATATACTCTTAACTCTAAATATTTCGTATGGCTATGAGAATCTTCGGATCGTCAAGGAGATTCATCGTTAGTTCATCCTACTTCTTTGTCTCTGGGACGGATGTGGTCTTTTCGACCCGTTCGGCGACTTCCCGTCCGCAACCAACAACGTCAGGCCGACTCAGGAAGGAGCGGCAGCGACAACGCGTTGTCGACACAGTCTAGAAGTTAAGATGAAGGGCTTTTTAAGGATCTCGTTGTAATTTTTGTTTTTCTTGGACTGTTTTGTACTGTTCGATATTTCTTCTAATGCCAGTGTCCTATTCGCAAAAAACAAAATATTCGTCGCAGATTTAGGGAAGTACGTTGATGGAATTGATTGATCACTGCTACTACAAGCAGAAGGAATCCTGAAGCTATACCTACACGAAGGCGGCACTTGGGAGAGGGAAAAAATTATACTCGACCGTCGCTCGGTCGAGTAAATGAAGAGGAGTGAGGTATATGCTAGCTATTATAAGGGTTTTGCTAGATGCCGATTAGAGGAATAAAATCAATTATAAATGATTGGTTAGGGATGCTCTAACTGGTCCATATGCGTACGTGCATCATGTCAATGCAATTCAAGATGCATTATCAAATACCATCACCAGGAGCTTTGCTGCTACCGATGTACGTGCATGTCTTTTCCTGAAAACCATATACTGTACGTACGTTGATCGATTTTTTTTTTTTGAACAGCGGAGCCCCCGAAGGGGCCAGAACCTTTTCATTCCAAGAACAGAGAGAGTACAGAACTATTACAAAGGACCCCATAAAATGCAGAAATTACATATGGATCCCTGGTATTTGTAGAAAAGACCCTACTAAAAACATTAGAAAAGCAATCAGGTCCTTTCTCTTCCTCTCTGCGGAGCTGGGAGCTCAGCTCGCTGCAGCCATGGCTGGAGACGGGGACAGAACCACTTGTCTCCAGTCTGACTAAGCCCTCAGCGCCTGAACTCCAAAAGAACCTCCGATCGGAGGTTGAAATTTCGCCGGAGAACATGTCCGGCTTGATATGGCTCTTTGTAGCCAAAGACTTCAGCTTCCAGAACTTGGTCGCTGAGAAGAAGCTCCAAGATGATATGGCTCCAAAACTCCAAATCCCTCCAGTCACAACAACTGCAGTGGCCTCTTCGATCTGTATCACCACCATGGCGCCCAAGAAATCGAAGCAAAACAGGGACAGCAGTTGGACTAGAAGAGAAGAGGCACGGCAGCACCACTTCAAAGAAAATAACCTGCCATAGATCCCCAAGAACCTGCCACAGATCTGAGGAGGAGACAGGCGGAGAGGATTGTGGTGCCGACGAACCAGGGCAGACGCGTCCAAGCTCTGCATCTCATCCTTCCACCTTGGAAGCATGCGTAAGATGCAACAGCTGGACTCAAAGGCCTTATTGTCGGAGATCCCTGGGATGATCTTCTCCGTCGACGGCTGCGCTCGCCACCAGCGCAAGACGATGCAGAAGCTCGGCCGCAGGACACGCCAGATCTGGCCAGCAAGATCTGGAGCTCTACTCCCAGACGCCACGAAGGACCAACTACTAACCCTAGACCTAGTATGTACAGCACGACGAGCAGGGCGTCGCCTCAGCCACTCCCCGGCGGCATGGCCGCCGACGAGGGCCTTGGCCCAGCCCGGAGCAGAGGAAAACCTACCCAACTACTATAGCGAGGAGAGAGGTGGGGAGGGGGGGAAATGAGCCGCTAGCTCGACTCTTACGTTGATCGAATTGATTGGTCACTAGATGCAGAAGGAACCCTGCATGCAGGTACACCTACGAACACAGCACCACAGGCACGTATTGTTCTTCCATCCCCGGACCCCCAACCTGTCGTGCCAACGCGAGAGTAACGGACAAACCAGGCAGCACCATCGTATCGTATCGCGCGCGGTCCGGTCGCTTTCCCGCGCACTGCACTCCGCATCTCCCGCGTATCCATGCATGCATGCAGGTGCGGCTCGTCGATCGTACGTGCAGCGGTCGGTCGCGCCAGCTAGCGCACTGGCGCACTGCCCTCTGTTTGTTCGCTCCAACTATGAGCTAATCTGTCCACACGCACGTACAGAAACTGTCTAATCGAAATCAGTGCGCCTGCTGCTGCTGTTCAGCCCTGGCCCTCGCCGTGACCTGCGTTACTGCGCTGCCTGCCCATTTCTCCCCCTCCCAGCAATCAGTTTCGGCTGCCCATGTTATAGTGTTCATGCCGCTTCTGAATGTGCGAGTGAGTGGCTGATGAGTGTAGCGTAAGCAACTTCTGTCAGTACGGCTAATATGCCCCAGCGAAATCATTGGTGGTGTGACCCTCTCGCTAGACCTCGACTAAGGTGTCGGTCGGTTCCACCTCTCTGTTGTAAAACTTGAGGTGTTTTTCTGCATGAAAAAGAAGGATGCAGGCATCGGGCCGTCATGTTGATCTGATAGCTTCTTGATACAGTATAAGCTAGTTGGATTACTGTCCCCCAATCAGCTATACTCCACTTTCTAAGTCATTTCTTGTTCGGGGAAATCTCAGAAATAGGGAAAACGACATATTGGACACACTTATTTGTAGTAAGACGGATTGGTTTTCAAACTTATTCCATGTAATGTAAAGACTTGGGTGTGCACACGAGCGAACATCAGTATACATGCATCAATAATGCACCAACCATCTGTCGAATAAAAGAAGACTAGACTGTACCTACGCACACCAACCAGTAGTATATAATGTCATCATGGACAAGACAACAACCCGTCGAAATGTCGAATGAGGATCACCGATCACCAGTCCATGTATCTGTATATGTGTACTACGTTGCCGATAGATGAACTATATAGAGAGACTCAGCGGTGTACGTCCACCATCCATCAATATCTAGCAGCTATGCATGTGCAGTGTCCCCTCGTGTTGATTTTCAGCTACTATATCATTTGGGTGAACAACCTGCAAATCTTGCAACATTCGCTGACTTCTACATGGACGCATGCAACACCGCTAGATGATTGGCTAATTATTAGTGCGTGCCTGCCTCAGCCTTGGTGCTATACATCAGCCTGCCAAGAGATCCGTTATCAAAATCACAATGATTTAAAAAATATTTAGTAATTGAAAATTTTAACTCCTTAATACAAGGAGAGAAACATTAGAGAAGGAGACACCAGCACTAAGTACGTCATGAGAAAATCTAGTGGCAGGAAAAGAAATGGTAGAATTTATAGAATTATTGCATGTGCTACCAAAAAATTCTATAAGAAATTACTTGGACATATGTAGATCGTTAAAATCTTTCTCTTTCTACTCCTTTACCTTATACCTTGCCTAATGATAGAGCACAACAAGGCTTCATGCTCTGATGGGTTTCCAATAGAGTTTTACAAAAAGTATTGTCGTTTGATAAGCTCTGATATAGAAACATTTATTCGCAATTTTTCAAAATGCACATCCCATTTTGCATCTCCGTAGAAACAATACATGAAATCGTCATTACTATTAGCATTAACCTCTTTCCTAGCTAGATCTGCACAATTTGGTCAAAATGTGACCTCCACAGGTTTGTTGGGAACTAATTCATCACCCAAATCGTAATCATCGCCGTAGTACTAATCTTTTTAGATGTTGTTGCGCCTTTTGATGATGTAACACTCTTAGATGATCTACTACTATCTGTGCTTGCGCCACTCTTCCATGATGTGCCATCCTTCGATAAAATGCATGGCATATGGATTATCTGTAGGGATTCGTAGCATAGAAAACAAAAAAATTCCTACCGCGAGAACGCAATCCAAGCCAAGATGCAATCTAGAAGACGGGAGCAACGAGGGGATGAACAAGACTCACCCTTGAAGATTTCCAAAGCCTACAAGATGAGGCTCTTGTTGTTGCGGTAGACGATCACTTGCCGCTTTCAAAAGCGCGTAGAAGATCTTGACGGTGCCACAATCGGGCAGCACCTCCGTACTCGGTCACACGTTCGGTGTTGATGAAGACGACGTCCTTCTCCCCGTTCCAGCGGACAGCGGAAGAAGTAGCTCCTCCTTGAATCCGGCAGCACGACGGCGTGGTGGCGGTGGCGATGGAGATCTCCGGCGGAGCTTCGCTAAGCGTTGCGGGAGAGGGGGAGGAGTGGGGCGGCTAGGGTTTGGGGAGAGGGGGTGGCCGGCCTCCTTGGGGTGCGGCCAAGGTGGTGGTGTTGTGATGGCCGGCCCCCTCCCTTGGCCCCTCATTATATAGGTGGAACCCCCAAGTGTTGGACTACAAGTCTTCGAATAAGACCCCAACCCAAAACCTTCCATGTGTAGGGAAACCTACCCAAGGTGGGACTCCCACCTCAAGTGGGATTCCCACCCTTCCATGAGGGGGTGGCCGGCCCCCTTGGTGGAGTCCACTTGGGACTCCACCCCTCTAGGGTTGGCCGGCCATGGGTGGTGGAGTCCCTTCGGGACTCCGCCTTCCAAAGTGATTTCTTCCGGACTTTTCTAGAACCTTATAGAACCTTCCATAAATGCACCGGATCATTTTCAAACTTATAAAATGACTTCCTATATATGAATCTTATTCTCCGGACCATTCGGAACTCCTCGTGATGTCCGGGATCCCATCCGAGACTTCGAACAAAACTTCGAACTCCATTCCATATTCAAGTTCTACTAATACAACATCAAACCTTAAGTGTGTCACCCTACGGTTCGCGAACTATGTAGACATGGTTGAGAACTCTCTCCGACCAATAACCAATAGCGGGATGTGGAGATCCATAATGGCTCCCACATATTCAACGATGACTTAGTGATCGAATGAACCATTCACATACGATACCAATTCCTTTTGTCACGCGATATTTTACTTGTCCGAGGTTTGATCATCGGTATCTCTCTATACCTTGTTCAACCTCGTCTCATGACAAGTACTCTTTACTCGTACTGTAGTATGTGGTCTCTTATGAACCATTCATATGCTTGCAAGCTATTTAGACGACATTCCACCGAGAGGGCCCAGAGTATATCTATCCGTCATCGGGATGGACAAATCCCACTGTTGATCCATATGCCTCAACTCATACTTTCCGGATACTTAATCCCACCTTTATAACCACCCATTTACGCAGTGGCGTTTGATGTAATCAAAGTACCTTTCTGGTATAAGTGATTTATATTTTTTTTTTGATCAAGAACTGTGGGGCAAAACCCCCACAGCATTTTATTAAACCCTCAACTTTACATCAAAATATGTATAGGAAGAAAGAAAAAGACTATACAAAAATTACAACAGGGTGTCTATTGATACGTCCAAAACGTATCTACTTTCCCAAACACTTTTGCTATTGTTTTGCCTCTAATTTGTGTATTTTGGATGCAACTAACACGGACTAACGTTGTTTTCAGTAGAACTGTTCTGGTGTCTCGTTTTTGTGCAGAAATCCAACTTTCAGGAAAATCCTCGGAATTTATACAGAAGGCCCTATTTTCCCGGAAGACTCACGGAGCCGGAAGGGCAAGTCAGGTGGAGGCCCGAGGGCCCCACACCCTAGGGCGGCGCGGCCCAGGAGGGGGGCGCGCGGCCCTAGCGTGTGGCCCCCTCGGCCGGCCTCCGACGCCCTCCTTCGGACTACTTATCGGCCTCGACCTAAAAATGCATGGAGAGAAGTCGAAGTCGCCAGAAACCCTCCAGAACGCCGCCACATCGCGAAACTCCGTCTCGGGAGCCAGAAGTCTCCGTTCTGGCACTCCGCCGGGACGGGGAATTGGAGGAGATCATCGCCATCATCACCACCGACGCCTCTCCATCGACCAGCCATGTTTCCCCCATCCATGTGTGAGTAATTCCCCCGCTGTAGGCTGAAGGGGATGGTAGGGATTGGATGAGATTGGTCATGTAATAGTGTAAGATTGTTAGGGCATAGTGCCTAGTGTCCGTAATTGGTACTTTGATGATATTGTTGCAACTTGTTATGCTTAATGCTTGTCACTAGGGCCCGAGTGCCATGATCTCAGATCTGAACATGTTATTATTTCATCATGATATTCATTGTTTATGGTCTTACCCGCAAGTTGTATACACATGTCGCTGTCCGGAACCAATGGCCCCGAAGTGACGAAATCGGGACAACCGGAGGGGATGGTAGTGATGTGAGGATCACATGTGTTCACGGAGTGTTAATGCTTTGCTCCGGTGCTCTATTAAAAGGAGTGCCTTAATATCCAGATAGATTCCCTTGAGGCCCGGCTGCCACCGGCTGGTAGGACAAAAGATGTTGTGCAAGTTTCTCATTGCGAGCACGTACGACTATAATTGGAACACATGCCTATTGATTGCTTTGTACTTAGACACCGTTTTATTATTATCCGCAAATGCCCCGCTTGATTGTTACATGAGTTTCTCTCATCCATGCAACGCCCGTTATCCGTCCCCGTGCCTACGGTATTTTAATCCTCGCTGTTTACTATAATCACTACTCGCTGTCTCTCGTTACTCGCTGCTGTTATTTCACTACCGCTACTTGCTATAAAACCGTTACTATCGATAAACTCTTGCGAGCAAGTCTGTTTCCAGGTGCAGCTGAATTGACAACTCGGCTGTTAAGGCTTTCAAGTATTCTTTGTCTCCCCTTGTGTCGAATCAATAAATTGGGTTTTACTACCCGCGAAGACTGCTGCGATCCCCTATACTTGTGGGTTATCATGATCTGTTTTACGGCGCCGTTGCCGGGGAGCATAGCTTTATTTGGAAGTTCACTTGGATTGATATTGTTCGCTGCAAATTCTCCATCATGGGTAAACCTCGCGATTCTAAAGTCGCCATATTACCATCCACTACAAGAAAAGGTACAACTCTGAGTACCTCTCGCTGCTCTTGATTCACCATCTCGTGATTGATAAACTTGTTTCACCACCACATGCTTCACTTGCTGGTACTTCTGCTGAATCTGAAAATTCTTATAATATTGATAATGTTTCTACTGTGCTTGATGATAGTGGTTCATTGGGATCTTTTCTAGATGCTACAATTGCTAGGTCTAGACAAATTGAAAATACTGAAACTCCTAATGCTACTACACCTGTTAATTCACCTGAACTTGATTATTCTAGTGATGATCCCGATGAAGATTATGTGGAGCTTAATGATGATTTTATTAATAGATGCAATGCTACTCGCTGATGCAAGCAAAATTAAAAAGTTTCTCAAACAATATACTCGTTAGACATAAGTTATCTCCCGATCCTAAATTTGCCACATCTCCTATATGCATTAAGGATAAAGATTATGATTTTTCTCTTGATTTATCTCATATAGCTATTGTAGAGAAAGCACCCTTTTGTGGTACTGAAAAAGAAAGTGTTGTAGAACACATGATTGAACTTTCTTCTATGAGTAGTTTGTTTTCTGATGATATCAAGATGCGTACTTATTTTGTCGCTAAAATTTTTCCTTTCTCATTAAAGGACGATGCTAAAACTTGGTATAATAATTTGCCTCCTGGTTCTATTAAAAATCCAACTGATTTGCGTGATGTTTTCTTTCGAAAATACTTTCCTGCTAGTGCTCAACATATTGCTTTACAGAGAATTTATAGATTTGACCAGGGAGATGAAGAGAAATTGCCCGAGGCTTGGGCAAGATTTTGTTCTCTTATCAGAGCTCGACCTGGACATGATTTAGAAAAGAATGATCTACTTGATATATTTTATAGTGGACTAACCATTGAGTCTAGGGCATATTTGGATAGTTGTGCTGGTTGTGTTTTCAGGAAAAGAACTCCGGACGAAGTCGAAGAATTATTGGCTAAAATAGGCCGGAATCATGATGATTGGACTACGCCTGAACCAATTCCAACGCCAATATTGAAGAAGAGGGGTTTAATTAAATTGAATGATGAAGATATGAGGGAAGCCAAGAAGTCTCTCAAGGAGAAAGGTATTAAATCCGAAGATGTGAAGAATCTACCTCCCATAGAAGATATATGTGAGATAATTCCCCCTTCATCCATGATTGAGGTAAACTCCCTTCAGCGCTTTACTAGAGAAGATATTCCGTATTCAAAACCTCCTGCGCAATGCTTAGATGAGTTTGATAATTATATTGTTAAGCAAGAAAATTTTAATATGAGAGTAGAGAATCATCTAATGGAAAATTCTCAAGCTATTAGCAATTTGCATGATATTGTGGAGAGAACCTCCAATGATGTTAAGATGCTTGTTAAACATTTTCAAATGGTTCAAACTCAAATTGATCAACTCACTAAAGTGCAAAATGACTTATTACAAAATAATTCTAAAAAGAAACATGCTTATGAAGTAACAACTAGAGGTGGTGTCTCTACCCAGGATCCTCTATATCCCGAAGGGCATCCCAAAAGAATTGAACAAGATTCTCAACGCATTGAACCTAGTGCTCCTTCTAAGAAAAAGAAGAAGAAACATAAAAATGTTGTAGAATCCTCCGAACCCGTTAATGATCCTAATAGTATTTCTATTTCCGATGCTGAAACTGAAAGTGGTAATGAACATGATAATAACAATGGTAATGATAAGAATGATGTTTCTGATAAAGAAGAAGTTGAAGATGAACTTGAAAAGCAAGATAAAAATAAAAAGTATACTAAATAAGATTTTATTGCTAAGAAACATGGTAATGAAAGGGAACCTTGGGTGCAAAAGCAAATGCCTTTTCCTGCTAAGAAACTAAAATCAAAGGAAGAAGAACACTATAATAAATTTTGCGATTGGATGAAACCTTTATTCTTGCAAATCCCTTTGACGTACTGATGCTATTAAATTGCCTCCTTATTCAAAGTATATGAAAGATATTGTTACTAACAAAAGGAAAATCCCCAATGAGGAAATTTCCACTATGCTTGCTAATTACTCTTTTAATGGCAAAGTTCCAAAGAAGTTGGGCGACCCAGGTATACCTACTATTCCTTGTTCTATTAAGAATAATTATGTTAAAACTGCTCTATGTGACTTGGGAGCCGGTGTTAGTGTTATGCCTTTTTCTCTCTATAAGAGACTTTACTTAGATAAGTTGATACCTACTGATATATCTTTGCAAATGGCTGATAAATCTACTGCTATTCCTGTTGGTATATGTGAGGATGTTCCTGTTCAAGTTACTAATAACCGCTTGATATTAACTGATTTTGTTGTGTTGGTAATGCCCGAAGATGATAATATGTCTATTATTCTTGGGAGACCTTTTCTTAACACCGCAGGGGCTGTTATTGATTGCAATAAAGGAAAGGTTACTTTCAATGTTGATGATAGGGAGCACACCGTCTATTTTCCCAAGAGGATTGAAAAAGCATGTGGAGTTAATACTATTTCTAATGTGAGAACTATCAAAGTCGGAACTATCGATTGTCCAATATATGAGCCTAAAGAATAATATCAAACTCTTGTGATTGGATCCATATCAATACAATTCAAGGTAACATGATTGATTTGAGGTTTATTTCTTCTTATGCTATGTAAAATTTATTTGGTGGCAAGACTTGATCAACCTTGTTAACAAATACTTTTTATATGCATAGAGGAGGTAAACAACATCTCTTTCTTCCTCCACTTGCTCTACTTGTTGTAGCACTTTTATTTTGCAAAGTTCCTTAGTTAATTAGAGATTTCAAAAAATTTCCTGGCCAGTAATAATAAACTTAATACCCAGAAATGTGCATTTTTCAAAGTTTTCAAAATTTCACAAAAATTATACTGTTGGTCTTTTTTTTCGACGAGGCACCTGGGAGCACCTGGGGATGACCAGTGGGGCACCCCACAGGCTGGCGCGGCCAGCAAGGGGGGCGCGCCACCCTGGTGTGTGGGCCCCCTTTACCCCACTTCAGCATCTCTTCCTCCCACACTCTTCTCTCTCCCGAAAAAATCGACATCAGCTTCCTCTCACTCGTGTTTTTGCTCAAGAACTCCAGATTTCTCGATCTCTTTGCTCAGCTCAGATTTCTGTCTGAAATTTGGCACATTTGCTCTTCGGTATGTGACTCCTCCAACCCTCCAAGTAGAATTTTGTTTGGTGGAGTATATCTTGCATATTTTGCTGCTGTAGGTAACATGTTTAGTGAGCTTGCATGCTTGTTCTAAGTGGTAGAAACTAGTTTTGATGCATGATTAGTACTCTAGCAAGTTCCTATGGTAGTTTCCCTCAATTATATGTCACCAAATCAAATTTTATATTGTTTGTTGAAAAATTTCAGAAAAGGGGGATGGACAACTTTAACTTTGGAGAAGTGTTCCAAGGGGAGACAACAAGCACGGGGAGGCCCTCGAGGTCATCCACCCTATTCAGGCCATCCTACAATGAGGACCTCATCGCACCAAGCTTCGCACCCGAGGAGGACAATGGAGTCCCCAATGCTGCATCCTTTCCATGCTATGACTTTTTGGGTAATGTAGGGTTGTTGGATAATTTCTTGACCCTCGTCGGTAAGGCGGGTTTAACCACCTATGTGGCAGATGAGAGTGAGCAATACTACACGCTAACTAAAATCTTTGTGGAGAGCTTCAAGTTCAACAATAAGCATTTTGGCCCGACCGTAGACTTTAAGATCTATGGTAAGCCTATTACTATGAAGTTGGAAATTTTTTGTGCTGCATTGGGTATTGCACCTGTAGGTACAGCAAGGAAGATTGAGGACAACCCCAAGAAATTGCTGGAGCTCTATCGAGAGATCACCAACGATGATTGTCGCACCATTCAGCGTGGCAAGATAAGAAACATTCAACTCCCCGCCATTAAGTATTTTGCTTACTATATCGGTACTAGCATTCTTGGTAGGGAGAACACTAGCAACATATCTAGCTATCACCTTGGTTTCTTAATTGCTGCACTCACTGGGGATACGCCTTATCATCTTGGTGCTCTTGTTGCTCGCCGCTTGTCTAACAAGGGGCCTATATTTGGAGGAATTATTGCTTCGCGCGTTCTAGCATATTTAGAGCTTCCTCTTGACCCTAATGATGTGAGAATAACTCCTATGAGGCTTGATATTGCTGCTATGAAGAGTCATCAATTTGTTACAGCTGACTCTAGGTTAGATAATATTGTTTATAGAGTGTTGTTTGCTGACGGGGAAGAGAGGGAAGTCCCTTTGCCCCAACCAGATTTGTTCAGTATCAACAGGAAACCATGGTCGCGCTCTAAGGAGGAGGTGGATGAGAAGCTGAAGATACACAACTTCCACCAGCAGCATGACTCCGAGGACGCCGAGCCCTCCTACGACTACACCGTCACGTATCCGGGTGCTTCCTCTAACACATACCCGGAATATGATCCATCTTCGTCGTACCAAGGAGGTGCTACTTCATGGGCACCATGGGGTTGATCTCCACTTAGGCCAAAAGCCTAAGCTTGGGGGGAGGTATACCGGCATCACTCATTCTTTGCATATTATGGTTGTTGGATACTTGTACATACTTGTTTAGTTTCTTTGAGTGGTTTTCTAATGAGAGGGAGATGATATTTGGGGAAGTGCTTCCCTGAAAACAGATTCTGACTGCAAGATTCTGTGTACCAAATATGAAATTTTCGTGCTGACAACTTAGTTGAACACTTCGTAGACGTTAGTTTTGAGATTTCTGCCATCTTGCTTTTCTGTGTTTCTTTTAGTTTTCATTTTCTTATTCTTGCTTTGTTTCTTTCCTAAAACACAAAAAGACCAAAAATATTTCTGTTGTTTCTCTTCACCACTTGTTTATCTTGATTCTTGCATTTGTTTCGCTTTATTTGCTATTGCTAGTTTGCTATAAGAAAACCCAAAAAGATTTTGCTTTGTTTGCTTGTTTCCTTTTGTTCTTGTTCTCAAATTCGAAAACACCAAAAATATTTGCTGTTCTTCTTTGGTTTGTAAAGTTCATTATGAGTTCAATGGTCTTCGGTGGCTGGAGCGTGGTTTTCATTTCATATTATCCAAACTACACAAGTGAAAAGGCAATAATGACGATCTACGACAATCTGATTGTGGTGAGAGGCTGGTATGAACTCTATTTGTTTTCATTTTTGTACATATACTCATCCATGTGAGCATGCTTAGTTGGTTCATGTGAGGTATATGTCATTTAAGAAAGTCTAGTAGTTCATGATCTCTCATGTTTAGCTCCAATTTATTAATATGAGTAGCATGCCATGGATGTTTGCTTGCATTGTTTTATTCATAGATATGTATGATATTGTGGTATCCTCCTCTGAATAATTCGGTTGAATTAACTTGGCACATGCTCACGCATGCATATGACTGAACAAAAGTCAATTAAGCCTCGATGATTTACATTGCTTCAGAGTTCTTGTATCACTTTTATGCCTCGGTTAATTTATTTTGCCGCAAGCATGATTATGACGAGTCATTGCTCTCTTGATTTGTCGCTCCCTAGTCTTTTGCTAGCCTTCACTTGTACTTGAGCGGGAACGCTGCTCGTGCTTCCAAACACATGAAAACCAAGTTATTCCAGAGTGTCCACCATAAATACCTATGCATGGCATTTCAAACCATTCCAAGTAAATTCTCATGCGCTACCTTTAAAACCTTCAAAATGCTTCTCAATTTGTGTTAATGTTTCATAGCTCATGAGGAAGTATGTGGTGTTTAACTTTCAACCTTGTCATTTACTCTTGACGGATTTTCATATGGACTAGTGGCACATCCGCTTATCCAATAATTTTGCAAAAAGAGCTGGCAACGGGGTTCTCAGCCCCAATTAATCAACTTTCACTAATAATTCTCTTCACATGTTTTGCTCTGATTCATCAGTAAGCAACTTAATTTTGCAAATAGAGACTCCTCCATGGTATGTGATTGATGGAAGGCACCCGAGGATTCGGTTAGCCATGGCTTGTGTAAGCAAAGGTTGGGGGAGTGTCACCCATAATAAAACTAAAATACGTGTGTAAACAAAAGAGAAGAGGGATGATCTACCTTGCTGGTAGAGATAACGTCCTTCATGGGAGCTGCTCTTGAAAGTCCGGTTGGCGAGGTAGTTGGTGTACCCATTACCATTCGTTGACAACAACAAACACCTCTCAAAACAATTTTACTCTCGTTTTAAAAATGAAAAGCTCTAGCGCATGTTAATCCCTGCTTCCCTCTGCGAAGGGTCAATCTTTTACTTTTACATTGAGTCTCCATCCTTTCTTTGAGCACTTTCTTGAGAGCACAACTGTCATTCTTAGTATAATATGCTTGTCTCAAAATATGATTGATTGTGGTATAACTTTGATGCTTTTATCTTTGACAATCACTATTTCTAGTCTTTCTATGAACTTCAGAGGTGCCCGAGCATTTATGTTTTGCTGATCAAACATGGGCAAGCGAGATACCACTCTATCATACTCTTTTATGAACATTGCAATCCTGCTTATATACATGATTTATGATGCTTATTATTAATTGTTGGTACCTTCCCATGATTGACATAGCTATTAGATGATCTTATTTGCATGTATCTTATTATGAACTGCCTAAGTGTTAGCCATAGCATGAGAATATTTACATCATATGAACAAATGTGTTCGTGAAAGTTCTTTTATCGCTCAGTTGTTAATCGAATTGCTTGAGGACAAGCAATAAGCTAAGCTTGGGGGAGTTGATACGTCCAAAACGTATCTACTTTCCCGAACACTTTTGCTATTGTTTTGCCTCTAATTTGTGTATTTTGGATGCAACTAACACGGACTAACGCTGTTTTCAGCAGAACTGTTCCGGTGTCTCGTTTTTGTGCGTAAATCCAACTTTCAGGAAAATCCTCGGAATTTATACAGAAGGCCCTATTTTCCCAGAAGACTCACGGAGCCAGAAGGGCAAGTCAGGTGGAGGCCCGAGGGCCCCACACCCTAGGCGGCGCGGCCCAGGAGGGGGGCGCGCGGCCCTAGCGTGTGGCCCCCTCGGCCGGCCTCCGACGCCCTCCTTCGGACTACTTATCGGCCTCGACCTAAAAACGCATGGAGAGAAGTCGAAGTCGCCAGAAACCCTCCAGAACGCCGCCACATCGCGAAACTCCGTCTCGGGAGCCAGAAGTCTCCGTTCTGGCACTCCGCCGGGACGGGGAATTGGAGGAGATCATCGCCATCATCACCACCGACGCCTCTCCATCGACCAGCCATGTTTCCCCCATCCATGTGTGAGTAATTCCCCCGCTGTAGGCTGAAGGGGATGGTAGGGATTGGATGAGATTGGTCATGTAATAGTGTAAGATTGTTAGGGCATAGTGCCTAGTGTCCGTAATTGGTACTTTGATGATATTGTTGCAACTTGTTATGCTTAATGCTTGTCACTAGGGCCCGAGTGCCATGATCTCAGATCTGAACATGTTATTATTTCATCATGATATTCATTGTTTATGGTCTTACCTCGCAAGTTGTATACACATGTCGCTGTCCGGAACCAATGGCCCCGAAGTGACGAAATCGGGACAACCGGAGGGGATGGTAGTGATGTGAGGATCACATGTGTTCACGGAGTGTTAATGCTTTGCTCCGGTGCTCTATTAAAAGGAGTGCCTTAATATCCAGTAGATTCCCTTGAGGCCCGGCTGCCACCGGCTGGTAGGACAAAAGATGTTGTGCAAGTTTCTCATTGCGAGCACGTACGACTATAATTGGAACACATGCCTATTGATTGATTTGTACTTAGACACCGTTTTATTATTATCTGCAAATGCCCTGCTTGATTGTTACATGAGTTTCTCTCATCCATGCAACGCCCGTTATCCGTCCCCGTGCCTACAGTATTTTAATCCTGCTATTTACTATAATCACTACTGCTGTCTCTCGTTACTCTGCTGCTGTTATTTCACTATCAAGCTCATCGCTATAAAACCGTTACTCTTGATAAACTCTTGCGAGCAAGTCCGTTTCCAGGTGCAGCTGAATTGACAACTCAGTTGTTAAGGCTTTCAAGTATTCTTTGTCTCCCCTTGTGTCGAATCAATAAATTGGGTTTTACTACCCGCGAAGACTGCTGCGATCCCCTATACTTGTGGGTTATCATCTATCCAGGACTTGAAAGAGTCAGAATGCTTGTCTTTAATCCTGTGAGCATGCAGTGCAACTTCATGCTTGAATTTACTTGTCCATGCCTTGAAAGAAGGTCTCACATGATTGAAAATAAAATCATTTCTCACTTTCCAAATATGCCAGCAGGCCAGAATCACTATCTCAGTGAAGAAAGATTTGGCAAATGCTGCTCTAGCCCTAATAAACATGAGTTCCACATTATCTGCTTGCTCCCAATCAATTTGTAAATAAGTCCATATTCTTCTACTGAAGTTGCACTCAAAGAAAAGATGAACCCAGTCCTCAGTGACATGGCAAGGACATAGCACACAGTTGTAGTCATTGGTCACATTCCAATGCCTTCTCCTCAACATATCTTTTGTATTTAGTCTATCACTCACCAGAAGCCAGGCAAAAACTTTGATTCTCAAAAGCACTTTGCATTTCCAAATCCATGTGTAAATCTTGGACGATGTCATGCTAACATAGCAATGTTTGTAATAAAGATTGGCTGAGTAGACACCATCCTTCCAAATTGTTTCCCAGACATCACATTTTAAAGGATCTAGAGCAACAGAGCCAAGAATAATCTCCATCCTGTTATATTCCTCATAAGCTTGCAGTGACAAAGGTCTGTAAAAGAGTTCAGCCCTATTTGCACACAGTACCACTTCCTTAACAGATAACTGATTATTAAGGGCAAAATAATGCAACCTTGGGAATTCTTTAGCTGGTATAATGCCTGACCATTTATCATGCCAAAACAGAATAGACTCCCCACTACCAGGTGTAGCATTGCATATGGCTCTATATTTGTCAACCAATTTCATAACATCTCTCCACCAGAAAGAACCGCATAAATTAGTGGCCTGTGGCACCCCATTAGGGTAATAATTCCAGACAAGCTTTACCCAAGGAATATCCTTCTTGTTGAAAAAGTTATGGAGATGCTTAATAAGCAATGCCTCATTCTGTTTCTGGAAATCCATAATTCCCAGACCACCTTTGTCTTTAGGTTTACAGATCATATCCCAAGATGCTAGGGATTTTCCTTTTGTGTCAGTATCTCTTTTACTCCATAAACACTGTCTTATAATTCTGTTCATCTGAGAAATAATTCCTTGAGGAATATCCAAAGAGCACAGAAAAGTTATAGGGATGGAACTCAAACAGGATCTAATCAGCTGCAATCTCCCACCATAGGCCAGGAATGAGGAAGTGGCTACCAACCTTCTCTCCATTCTGTCAACCAGAGGCAAAAAATCTTGAATTTTTGGCCGAGTTGTTCCCAGTGGTAAACCCAAATAAGTGAAAGGCATTGAACCCACAACACAGCCAAACTGATGGGCTAGATGTTGCACTTGTTCCTGTGATATATTGATAGGCAACATACATGACTTGTGAAAATTGACAAACAAACCAGTTGACTTACTAAAATCATTAAGAGCCTGTTTCAAGACCAAAAGTTGATTAACATCAGCCTGCATAATTAGAAGGGTGTCATCTGCATACTGGAGAATTGGAAAATCCTCATCACCAGTAGTAATTGGTAAATGCAACAGCTCTTGATGTAATAAGTCCTTAACCACAGACTGCAAAACATCTCCTCCCAGCACATAAAGGAGGGGTGAAAGTGGATCCCCCTGCCTCACACCTCTTCTACACTTAAATTGCTTTCCAGGAATGCTATTAAGCAAAACAGAGGAAGACCCAGAGCCAAGAAAACATCTGACCCATCTAAGACACTCATCATTAAAATCTTTATGCTTCAAGATCTGCACCAAAGCTTCATGCTCAATTGTGTCAAAGGCTTTCTCAAAGTCCAGCTTCAAAATAATGCATTCAGCTCCAGCAGCTTTACATTGGTAAATATATTCAAAGGCCCAAGCAACACAATCATGAATTGTCCTATTTCTGATGAAGCCATACTGATTTTTGTGGATACACAACATAATTTTATCTTGCAGCCTATCAGCAGCCATTTTTGTGAGAAACTTGAGACAACAATTTGTGAGGGAAATTGGCCTGTAGTCATTTATTTTCTCAGGGCTTTGACACTTTGGGACCAAAGTGATGTAAGAAGTATTAATTGGCTCCAAATTCACTCTATCATGATAGAAATCCTCAGCTAGCTTGTAAAAACTTTCCTTAACAATCCCCCAACATTTCTTTAAGAAAAGACCATTGAAACCATCAGGACCAGGTGCTTTGTCTAGTGGCATTTTCTTAATCACATTATCCATTTCCTCTCTAGCAAAAGGAGCAGTAAGAACCTCAAGTCCATCCACCCTTTTAATTAAAGAAGGAAGGTCTAGACACATATCAATCTCCTTAGAAGTGCCCATTCTACTTTTATAACAGTTAAGTGCCAGAGCAGCCATCTCCTCATGATCAGTGACAATTCTTCCATCCTCAGCAAGAAGACTCACCACATTATTCCTCCTGTATCTAATGGTTGCCATAGAATGAAAATATTTAGTGTTTTCTTCTCCCAACTTCATCCATCTTGTAGTACACCTCTTTTTCCAATAAAGAAATTGAGCATGTAGTAGCTGTTCATAATGAATCTTCACAATTTTCCTGAAATTCTCCTCCATAGTGAATAAGCCTCTCTCTTCTTCCAGATTATCAAAAAATAAAATGACAATATTGCACTTATCAATTGATTGCTTTAATTTTGACAGTCCAGTCTTCCATTTCTTTAAAGCCTGTCTTAAGAACTTTAATTTCCTAGTCAGAACTGAAGCTTCATTTTGTCCCATAAGATTAATAATCCAAGCAGAGGATACACAATCCAAAAAACCAGGTTGATCAACCCAAAAATTCTCAAATCTGAAAATATGAGCCCGTGGTATGACAGTGTCAATAGAAACTACACAAGGCACATGATCAGAAGTGGGTTTAGACAAAGGGAGAACCATAGTGTTTGGGTATACAGAAGTCCAATTGGGAGTTGTGAAGAACCAATCAAGTTGAACAAGGAGAGGATTATTCTGCATATTTGACCATGTAAAAGACCTTCCTTTAAGAGGTAACTCTAGCAAACCCAAGTGGCTAATCAATTCATTGAAAATAAACATGTCATTTGCATCTCCACCAGGAATATTTCTATTATCTTGTAATCTAATAAAATTAAAATCTCCCTTGAACAACCATAGCTCATCATCAAGAATATCAAGGTTAAATAACCACTGAATGAATTCATCTCTTAGCTTCCCCTGACATGGCCCATACACACAAACCAAAGTCCAAGCTTGATCTGAATGAGCTGAAGTGAAATGGATAACAATCCCAAAGCTTTGCACCTGTATTACGGATCCAGAGAAAATGGAGGAGTTCCAGACCACCAAAATGCCCCCAGAAGCTCCAACAGAAGGAGAGAATGCAAAGTTATCAAAACGTTTGGGACAGAAGGATCTAATAAATTTATGATCAAAGCTCTCTCGTTTTGTTTCTTGAATACACATTACAGCACAACCACTTTCCTCAATCTTTTCACGAATAGCCATTTGTTTCACTTCAGAGTTTATACCACGAATATTCCAGTCAAGCACCTTCCATGTTCTATAAAAACGATTATAATCCATAAAACCAAATATCACACAGACATAAACCAGTGACAGAACAAATGACACTTACATCACACCAAGACAACCAAACTGACAAACTAACCCATACAAAAGGATAAAGGAAATGAGAAAGGGCATTTCCACCCAAAAGGAAGACATAGAAGCTACACATCTAGCCACTCTTTGGTGCTTCCGATCCTGACTTAGCTGCAAGCTTGTCAGCAGCGAGCAACTGTGCATCTATCCCCAGCATTTCGCCAATACGCTGCAGAGTATCTACAGGAATAGGAGGAGTCACAGAACCCTTTGGTGAAGAATCATTGGCAGAAGAATTTTGATCAATAGCTGGTCCTGGTCCACATGTAGCAGGGACTGTCTTCCTAGCACGCTTCCTTGGTTTTGGTGCCAAATCAACAATTGGCGGCACACGGTAACCTTCCTTCAAAGATGCACTCCTAGTACAACGCTTAATAGATTTATCAACTAGCGGCACTTCCTTCTTCTTCCTCTGTCTTGTCTTTTTAGCCTGACAGAGACTGTAACAGCCTGAAACTGAACAGGAGCAGACTCCAGAGCAACATCAGGGATTGTGGAGATGCAGCATGAGGGACTAGGCATTCTTGTCTGTCAGCAGAAGAAGTAGCAACATCTCTTGGTATAAACCCCAAAGTTTCATCAAAAGCCTGTGACCAAGATCTCTTGGTCCCTTCATCAACAGGTTCAGCAACAACAGCTTGTACAGGAGCCACAGTTCCATCAGTTGATACAGACACAGGGAAAACTAGGCTATGAGCAGCCCTGGACACAGGATCTGCAGCAGTGGCTTGAATATGTGTGAGGGCCAAGTGAATCTCCTCAAATTGCTAAGACAAAGGAGGGGTGTAAAGAACAATAGCCCTTTCCAAATTTTCTGCATGCGCAACTCTGACAGTAGCAGCATCTCCAGGTGAAACAAGAGCCTCTCCAGCAACACAGAAGGCTAAGCTACAACTTCTGAAGAAGAAGGGTGAGACAAAGCAGCAACTGAAACAGCAGTTGCAACATCTGAGTTATCCTCTTGCAGCAGAACTGCATTTTCTTGAGCATCCACTTCAGCATTTGCTGGCAGCATCTGTTCTTCCTCCAAAACAAATTCCATCAAAACATCCACATGATATCCATTATTCTCCTGTTGTTCCTCATGCACAGGCTCCATTGGAATAGCTTCCTCATGCAACTGCTGAACCAATTGATCAGCCTGGCCTAGAACTTCCCGAGGTGGCTCAACTGGTTCCTTCATCATGACTACAGGTACAGGATTGCCACCCAGAGAAGCAGTAGAAATATCAGATGCATCATCAACATGCTCCTCAGGCATCTCCTGCTGAACTCCATGTTGTTCTTGAGGTTCAGCATGGTGGTTGATGACCCACAAGTATAGGGGATCGCAACAGTCTTCGAGGGAAGTATTACCCAATTTATTGATTCGACACAAGGGGAGACAAAGAATACTTGTAAGCCTTAACAGCGGAGTTGTCAATTCAGCTGCACACTGGAAACAGACTTGCTCGCAAGAGTTTATCGGTAGTAGCGAGTTCTATGGTAGTGGAAATAGCGGAATAACG